>NC_134354.1:503821270-504130489 GCF_048569485.1 Anomaloglossus baeobatrachus
GTATTAGATTTCTATCCTGAATAGGGTGACTTCTTAAAACAGGTCAGGATGTGTGGAAATATGTTTGATTGGCAGGTAGACTGGTATGTATGACTAGACCATATTCCTGACACTTAATGTTTTAGGTATAAGTGTAGCTGAACATGTCAGTGAATGAACTAAATATGCATATAATTTTTTTTAGCGTGGAGAATACGGCTTGCACATTCCGCTTAAGCTTCATTTACAATACTGTATAAGGGCTCATGCGCACGTTGCGTAATTGCATGCATTTACGCTGCGTATTGCACTGCAGCGTAAATGCATGCGTCCTGCGTCCCCTGCATAATCTATGAAGATTGTGCATGACACGTGCGCATGATGCTTTTATGAACACAGCGATTTGGCTGCTAAAATTTTGACCCAAATCCGTGCGTTCATAAAATGAGCATGTCAATTAATTCTGTGCGTTCTGGATGCAGCTCCCACTGTCTATGGTGGGAGCAGCAGCCATAGCGCATCAAATCGGCTTTTTTTTAACAAAAACCTGCATCCATTATGCAGTGTTTCTGCAGCAATTTGAAGCGCACATGTGCTTTCAAATCACTGCAGAATAATCAGCAGTTACGTGCGCATGAGCCCTTATTCTTTACTTATCTCTCAAAATTTCATTTGGAATGTGTCCATCACAATGTCAGATTCCAAATGCAAGGTACAGTTTTCTTAACCAGGTTTTTAAATTTATAAAGTATAACTTTGACAATTTTCAACAGTAAACCTTCAATCAATCTGAAAATAAAACTGACATTTTTGGCAAAGATCCATTTTTAAAATAAAGATTCATAAAATGTTCAGACAATACCTCTGTATCTGACTTTTATGAGCAAAAGTACACACAATACAAATAAAAGCCCTTGAAAAGAGCTATACGATCTGCTGTTGTCTTCCTCCAGACTTCCAATGGATACTGTTGAGATGCAGATTAAACTGCATATTAACATTTTTTTCATTAAAAATACCTTTTTTTGTTTCTGTTCCATACTCAAAAATGCACCTGATTTGTCTCCCCAGATCAATGTTTCTGACATCAGCAGAGTCTTAAGTTTTCCTCCTGACAAATTTCTCAACAAAACTATATAACTTACACAAAAGTATTAATCTGAAGTGGAAACTTTCACTGGAAAATTATACATTGGTATACAGAAGTTGAACTTCTTGCCTTACTTGGTAATGCAGAATGGATTAAAATAGATAAGCTCTGTCTTGCCTTCTATGTTGACATATGATTTTAATTTGATATGGCATTCTAATAACTGACTTCCCAGACTCTCAGCTTTATCTAAAGAAGCTTACTGAAGTTGTGGGTATTAAACTAATCTCCCAGTGTCCCACATCAGTTTTCACTTCTTCACTGATCACCTTCAGAGCTCTACATATGTTTATCATGGGGTATAAAAGTTCTATATTGGGAATCATGCCTATAACTATTTAATTTATCAATCGACAACCAGCCGTTGTGCTTTTTTGCCCAAAGGAAAGAGGAAAGTCTAATGGGATGATAAGTGTAACTGAAAGCTTTATATCTTTATTTTTTTCAAAAGAATGCAGTTGAAAGTAAATATTAAAAAACGTTCTTTGGAGAAGAAGACTAATTTCTAAATATTCTATTAGGGGATTCTGAATTCTCAAATATAAAGGAAGTATTAGGATATGTGCGCACGCAGGGTTTTGGGTGGAGACATTTTCAGCACCAAAATCTGCACCTTGTGTCAGAAAAACACACCAAAAAATATGTAAGCTTTTGTGCCATGTTTTTTGTGAAATCAAATTTCTGCAGGAAAAAAGCACCAACAAATGACATGATGTTTCTTTTTTCTGCACCCAAAACTGCAGGGAAAAAAAAAGAAATGTGCACAGCACTTCAGAATTGTCATTGACTTTGCTGGCATAAGGACATGCACATTTGGGCACCAAACTGCACCAAAAAAAGCATTAAAAATGCAGCATGATCAGAAGAATGAGGAGCCCTGGAGAGCTGGGGAAGCCCACTCGGCCTCGTCAGTTCTGCTGCCCCCGGGTCGGGCCCACTTGCCTTCAGTTCTGCTGCCCCCGGGCTGAGTTCCGGGGACCACAGTCCTCGGTAGGAAACTGTGGCTGCCATCCCTTTAAGGCACGCAGACCACAGAGTTCGTTGTGTCCTCTTGGATTTAGCTTCATCTGTGGGCGGAGCTACCGCCCGGCATCCTACTCGGTCCCACAGATGAAGGAGGCGCAGTGCCAGCCAGCGACCCCCAGCACAGACCTCCCCTCCGGCGCTGTGTGGGCTCCATCTCCTCTGTGACCTGAGTGGTATGTGGGACACCCCCCCTCCTCGATCTGTACGTGCCCTCCCCACCCCCTGATTTATGGGCCCCGGTGAACTGTATGGGCTTCTCCCCCACGCGATGTATGCCCTGCCCCCCTCCCTTCCCCGAAGCCATATGTGCTGGCCCCGCAGAGCCGTGTGTGTGGGCCCCGCAGAGCCATGTGTGTGAGCCCTGCAGAGCCACATGTGTGGGCCCCGCAGAGCTGCGTGTGTGGGCCCCGCAGAGCAACGTGTTTGTCTGTCTGTATATCTGTATGTATGCATGTATGCAGCCGAGCCGTTTGTGTGTGTATGTATGTATGCAGCGGAGCAGTATGTGTGTCTGTCTATATGTATGTATGTATGCAGCAGAGCAGTATGTGTGTGTCTGTATGTATGTATGCAGCAGAGCAGTATGTGTGTGTCTGTATGTATGTATGTATGCATGCAGCAGAGCAGTATGTGTGTGTCTGTATGTATGTATGCAGCAGAACAGTATGTGTGTGTCTGTATGTATGTATGTATGTATGCAGCAGAGCAGTGTGTGTGTGTATGTATGTATTCAGCAGAGCAGTATGTGTGTGTCTGTATGTATGTATGCAGCAGAGCAGTATGTGTGTGTCTATATGTATGTATGTATGCATGCAGCAGAGCAGTATGTGTGTGTCTGTATGTATGTATGTATGCAGCAGAGCAGTATGTGTGTGTCTGTATGTATGTATGTATGTATGCAGCAGAGCAGAGTGTGTGTGTATGTATGTATGCAGCGGAGCAGTATGTGTGTGTCTATCTATATGTATGTATGCAGCAGAGCAGTATGTGTGTCTGTATGTATGTATGCATGCAGCAGAGCAGTATATGTGTCTGTCTGTATGTATGTATGCAGCAGGGCAGTATGTGTGTGTCTGTCTGTATGTATGTATGCAGCAGAGCAGTATGTGCATGTCTGTCTATATGTATGTATGCATGCAGCAGAACAGTATGTGTGTGTCTGTCTGTGTGTATGTATGTATGCAGCAGAGCAGTATGTCTGAGTCTGTATGTATCTATGCAGCAGAGCAGTATGTTTGTATTCAGCAGCAGTGTGGGTGTGTGTGTCTGTCCATATGTATGTATGCAGCAGAGCAGTGTGTGTCTGTATGTCTGTATGTATGCAGCAGAGCAGTGTGTGTGTGTGTCTGTATGTACGCAGCAGAGCAGTGTGTGTCTGTCTGTATGCCTGTAAGTATGCAGCAGAGCAGTGTGTGTGTATCTGTATGTATGCAGCAGAGCAGTGTGTCTGTATCTATGCAGCAGAGCTGTGTGTGTCTGTCCGTATGCATGTATGATGTGTATCTATGTATGTCAGTGTATATGACTGTATAGATTTGTCTGTTATATGTATTTTTGTGAGTTTGTCTTTAAATATGTATATGTACGTATCTGTGTATGTGTCTGCATGTTTATGGGGCCCACTGGGACTCTACCGCCCGGGGCCCACAAAAACCTGGAGCCGGCCCTGCCTGAGGCTACTGAAAGCTTGTTGGTTCTGATGATGTCATATTTATCATGTAAGGAAAACAGATGTGGTATTGCACCACCAGGTCACCTGATTTAATACTGCGGGGGACAGGAGGAGTGACAATAACCACCAAAGCTCTATGCAGCACTGCTCCCCAAAAGGGAACCAGTCCAGCGAAGTTCATTGTCAGAGAAGGTAGAATTGTGGCACACGCTGTTGTATAAAAGTCCTTGCTTTATTATAAATGCATAAAAGGTGAGCGGATCCGAGTCCGAGCTTGAGACTACACGCTGGCACTCTGGAGTGCCAACATCTGGTCTCAGACCCGCTCACCTTTTATGTATATATAATAAATCAAGGACACACAACAGCGTGTGCTACAGTTCTACTTTCACTTACGTTCATCATAGTTATCACGTGGTGTCGATGCCGATTTAAACTTTGGCTATCATGTTACTTCTTTACAACTTAATGCTTTGTCTCAGCAACTGACTTTTTGTATCTGTTTCCTACTAACTAAAATGGATCTCCAAAACTAATAACTCCTTAAAAGTAACTATTAATATATTTCTTCCATATGAAAATCAAAAAAATTCTCAGTTTGTTGCATTATATATTTCCATTCAGATGCTGTACAAAAAACATCTAAATCACAGTTCACAAGTCAACAAAAATGAGAATACAATATTTCTTTGAATTCATGTTTCTTGACTTCTTGTCCCTGTAGTACCAAACACAAACTTCATTAATATTGATGAATTATATAACAAACAAGCTTGTCAGATAAGCAAATGTTCTAATGTCAGTATACTTTGGTTGAGATTTTTATTTAGTCCTTAAGTTTATAGGGCACTTCTAGCAAATGCAATCACTTGCAAGGATACTGGTGAATAATGATATTTCAAGGTCACAACAAATGTTCATACATTAAAATGCTGCTATAAAAAAATGTTTTTTTGGAGTAATTGTTTTACACATATTTTACTGTCATCAGATAGACCAACACTATTTTGTCAGAATTAAAAGAAAGATGTAAGAAAATAAGCTAAACTTGTTATTGCTATCCAACAGTGAAGAACATTTTAAAAATATTATTAAAACAACTCTATCTTGGCTTGTAACTGTCAATTTGTTTTAAACTCCCCATGAACAAGGAAATTATTACTTCGAACTGATAAGTAATGAGCAACACAAAGCTTTTTATGCAAAGTCTTTTAAGACAACTTTATATTCACACCTGCAAATGTTTTAAAGGATGTGCATTCAGCATTAATACAGCATCATTATGGACTCATTAAGAAACAATTTTCTTAATTGTGACTTTATTTTTTGTTTCTTTTTTTTATAAATCCCTACATGTACTATGCCTCTTTACTTACTTTTTACAAGAAAATAAAAGAGAATCCACTACAGACGCATTTGTCTTCTAACATTATAATTCAAACACATGTCTACTATTTTTACTAGATTTGAGATCTATTAAGATTCAAATTCACAAAATTATGCAAATTTTATTGTTAAACCCGATTCTCTGCAAATTATTTGGTGACTCCTATGGATAATAAACATAAGATGTAGAAAAAAAAGAAAAACAACTATTATTCCCCCCACCACTTCTCCGCTGCTCACTCTCCCCCTTCCTACCTCAACTGCACAGTGAAACCCAAAGCTTAGTTGCAGCCAGAAGTTATGGCCTACAGTGCACATTTAAGGACTTACGGCTGCAATTAGGCTCGGGATGTCTCTACAAACGTTAAATGTAAGTCCATGGTGACATTATGCCATTCACCATGACCTTACAACACACACTCTAGGCCAGGATTTGCTCAGTAATTTCCCAGCCCCAGTCATAGCCAGAAGTCCTCGCCTACTGTGAAGATGGCTGGGGTCAAACGACACAGTCGCAGAAAGAAAAGCTGTCAGGAACCATACAAGGGAGAGTGAGCAGCAAAGCTAGCATTAGAGGTGAACAGTGAAGTATTAACTTCTTATTTGTAACCTTTTTTCAGCCCTCTACATTTCTACAATATGGTGGCTTCCATTTTGTTGTATTACAAAAAAAATCTGCATTCTCGATAATATGAATTTTTGTAATATTTACCATATTTTTTGGACTATAAGACGCACCGGACCATAAGACGCACCCTGGTTTTAGAGGAGGAAAATAAAATTTTAAACAAAAAATGTGGTCATGACACACTGTTATGGGGTGAGGATCTGCTGCTGACACTGTTATGAGGGTAATGTCCCCAAATTCTCTACTAAGGTACCCCATCCTGGTAATGATCTTCCTGCCTTGTATATGATCCCCATCCTTGTATATATGTCCCACATCCTGGTATAGCCCCCATCCTGGCATAGCCCCCATCCTGTTATATACGCCCATCCTGATATATATACCCATCCTGATAAATACCCCCATCCTGATAAATACCCCTATCCTGTTATATACCCCCATCCTGCTATATACCACCATCCTGCTACATACCCCCATCCTGCTATATACCCCCATCCTGCTATATACCCCCATGCTGCTCATATACCCCCATCCTGCTATATACCCCCATCCTGCTCATAATATAACACCAACCTGGCATATGCCCTCATCCTGCTATATACCCATCCTGCTATATGGCCTGTATCCTATGGTACAGAAAAAAAAAACATATATAGTACAGACCAAAAGTTTGGACACACCTTCTCATTCAAAGAGTCTTCTGTATTTTCATGACTTTGAAAATTGTAGATTCACATTGAATGCATTAAAACTATGATTTAACACATGTGGAATGAAATACTTAACAAAAAAGTGTGAAACAACTGAAAATATGTCCCTGATACTAATTGCATAATGTTGAGTAAAGATCCAACTAATGAAAAAAAGGCATGAAAAGGCTGCCAATGAGAATCAATAATTAACTTGTCTATTCTTTATAGTTCTTTCTCTCAAATCTACCACAGCTATAGTGGAATGCTGAGTGGTACTGCCTAAATATATGAAAAAGAAACTGAAGCAGAGAATTTATTATGTTTTATACATCTATGCAATCAAAACACTAAAAGCAAAATATAATGTGCACTAAAATGAAATGGAATACTAAAACAGGTACAGTACAGACCAAATTTTTGGACACACCTTCTCATTCAAAGAGTTTTCTTTATTTTCATGACTCTGAAAATTGTAGATTCACATTGAAGGCATCAAAACTATGAATTAACACATGTGGAATGAAATACTTAACAAAAAAGTGTGAAACAACTGAAAATGTCTTATATTTTAGGTTCTTCAAAGTAGCCACCTTTTGCTTTGATTACTGCTTTGCACACTCTTGGCATTCTCTTGATGAGCTTCAAGAGGTAGTCACCGGAAATGGTTCTCACTTCACAGGTGTGCCCTGTCAGGTTTAATGAGTGGGACTTCTTGCCTTATAAATTAGGTTGGCACCATCAGTTGTGTTGTGCAGAAGTCTGGTGGATACACAGTTGAGAGTCCTACTGAATAGACTGTTAGAATTTGTATTGTGGCAAGAAAAAAGCAGCTAAGTAAAGAAAAATGAGTGGCCATCATTACTTTAAGCAATGAAGGTCAGGCAGTCCGAAAAATTGGAAAAACTTTGAAAGTGTCCCCAAGTGCAGTGGCAAAAACCATCAAACGCTACAAAGAAACTGACTCACATGAGGACTGCCCCAGGAAAGGAAGACCAAGAGTCACCTCTGCTGCGGAGAATAAGTTTATCCGAGTCACCAGCCTATGAAATCGCAGGTTAACAGCAGCTCAGATTAGAGACCAGGTCAATGCCACACAGAGTTCTTGCAGCAGACACATCTCTAGAACAACTGTTAACAGGAGACTTTGTGCAGCAGGCCTTCATGGTAAAATAGCTGCTAGGAAACCACTGCTAAGGACAGGCAACAAGCAGAAGAGACTTGTTTGGGCTAAAGAACACAAGGAATGGACATTAAACCAGTGGAAATCTGTTCTTTGGTCTGATGAGTCCAAATTTGAGATCTTTGGATCCAACCACCGTGTCTTTGTGCGACGCAGAAAAAATGAACGGATGGACTCTACATGCCTGGATCCCATCGTAAGGCATGGAGGAGGAGGTGTGATGGTGTGGGGGTGCTTTGCTGATGACACTGTCGGGGATTTATTCAGAATTGAAGGCATACTGAACCAGCATGGCTACCACAGGATGTGCAGCGGCATGCTATTCCATCCGATTTGAGTTTAGTTGGACCATCATTTATTTTTCAACAGGACAATGACCCCAAACACACCTTCAGGCTGTGTAAGGGCTATTTTACAAAGAAGGCGAGTGAAGGGGGGCTACGCCAGATGACCTGGACTCCACAGTCACCAGACCTGAACCCGATCGAGATGGTTTGGGGTAAGCTGGACCGCAGAGTGAAGGCAAAAATGGCCAACTAGTGGTAAGCATCTCTGGGAACTCCTTCAAGACTGTTGGAAGACCATTTCCGGTGACTAACTCTTGAAGCTCATCAAGAGAATGCCAAGAGTGTGCAACGCAGTAATCAAAGCAAAAGGTGGCTACTTTGAAGAACCTAGAATATAAGACATATTTTCAGTTGTTTCACACTTTTTTGTTAAGTATTTCATTCCACATGTGCTACTTCATAGTTTTCATGCCTTCAATGTGAATCTACAATTTTCAGAGTCATGAAAATAAAGAAAACTCTGAATAAGAAGGTGTGTCTAAAATTTTGGTCTGTACTGTATATATTTACAATGGTTTTAGCTTAAATTATTTTTAAAGAGCTCCAAATCCTTTGATTAGATACAGAGCTATGTAAAAACTTACTGGTTAGTGTTTTATAGAAGTATAGTGAAAAAAGCAGTAAGTTGCTAAGTTTCCTGTTATGTTTCCATAGAAAATACAGGATTTTGACTTGATGCTACTATAAAAACACCATTTTGAACCTTTTCAGATTTTTTTAAAAGTACTATTTAAAAGGAATATATCATGATATCATCATCAGAAAATTACCTATAGTTTAAATACATTTTTTTAATATACAGTACTGTGCAAAAGCTTTAGGCAACAGTAAACAAAATGTTGTAAAGTAGGGATGCTTTAAAAATAAAAAAAATATTAATATTGTTACATAGCCCCAATAGTCATACCCAGACTCTATCTTTTGTATTGAATTAGGAAGAAGGGGTCAGTTGTTGCATTGACTATTGTGAATGGTGGATCCTGTGTTATCAGCTTTGTATAGAGGAGATTCCTGTCATTATAGGCTATGTGCCCACGTAGCGTATTTTCATGCAGTTACGCTGCATTCTGCACCGCAGCGTAACTGCATGAATCATGCGTCCCCAGCACAATCTGTGAATATTGTGCCTAATCCATGCCCACGTTGCGTATTAGAACGCATGTTCTAAAAAGCAACATGTCACTTCTTTCATGCGCTTTGAATACAGCCCCCGCTCTGTCTATGGAAGAGGCTGCATCCAGAGCGCATGAAATCATCTTTTCATTACGGACTTTTTCTGCAGCGATTTGAAGCGCACGTGTGCTGTTCAAATCATTGCTGCAGGGACAGAACGCAACGTGGGCACATAGCCTTAATCCTGCTTCTACTGATAAGAAATTAAAACTTAAAACTTCCTAAAAGGAAAGAAAGTATGAGTTTAAAAAGCTGATTTAAGTGAAAGGAAATTTTCTGATGATAGTTTCTCTTTAACTTTGAGATTCACTTTAAGGCCCACTAAAAAACGAAACTGAAAATAAACAATTACTTAGTTGTTGGGAAATAGGCAAAAATAGGACCAATAGTGTTACTTCCTCTCTCTCATTCAAAGCCATTCTAAATGAGCGCAATGCTTTCTGACTTTCTTGAGCATTTGATCCCACTCCTCTTCTTTAACTTGTATTGATAACTTATTTGTTAAGTGCTACACCTTCCATATGTTGCTTTAAGAAGAGGTTAATTAGGAGTTAATGTATAATCCATTGTATATTCCATTACAATTTCTGAATATCTGATTTACTGTATAGAACTTGGGTCTGTTCTTTGACTTTAAGTATTGCCTAAACTCTTAAATTCTCTACCTGATACCCTCATCCAGATGCTGGCTATGACCAACTCTTGACTATGCTCTTGCTCTGCTATTTGGTTTCAAAGCTAAGTACGTCTGATCATGACAATTGGCTTTGACAGCTTGCTTTATTAGAACATGATTTAGTCCTAGGACCTTTCTGCACTCCTGTCTTCATGACTAACTGGTGTCTATCCTAGGGATTGGAACCTGTAGATTGCCCTCCAGAAAAGACAATACCTCTTTGAAAGAACTTAAAGGGAACCTGTCATCAGAAATTTCGCCCAAAAGCTAAAAGATTCCCCCTCTGCAGCTCCTGGGCTGCATTCTAGGAAGGTCCCTGTTATTATTGTGCCCCATGTGAGACCAAAATAAAGCCTTTATAAAGTTCTACCTTTTTGTATGCAGCTTCTGTAAATGTGTCACGGGGGCGGGCTCTCTGCTGTCCGTTATTCTGCCTCCTGGTCCTGTATGCCGCCCCCATCGCTCCTTTCCATATCTGATGCACCGCCCACTGCTCCAGCCATCCCCGCGCATGCCCAGTGCCAGTCTCACAGGACTGAGCAGTGTGACCGCTGGTGACATGTGCGCAGGCAAGTGATTATGGGCGGGACTGTGACTGTTATCAGCAAGTACCCGCCCATAATCTCGTGAGCGCGCAAACCTCTCCAGCATTCACACTGAGCTCAGTGTAGATGCTAGACTGTATGGGCTGCTTCCAGGGATGACGTCCCTTTGTCATGTGATAGGGGTGTGTTCAAAATACTATCACATGACAAAGGGACGTCATCCCTGGAAGCAGCCCATACAGTCTAGCATCTACACTGAGCTCAGTGTGAATGCTGGAGAGGTTTGCGCGCTCACGAGATTATGGGCGGGTACTTGCTGATAACAGTCACAGTCCCGCCCATAATCACTTGCCTGCGCACATGTCACCAGCGGTCACACTGCTCAGTCCTGTGAGACTGGCACTGGGCATGCGCGGGGATGGCTGGAGCAGTGGGCGGTGCATCAGATATGGAAAGGAGCGATGGGGGCGGCATACAGGACCAGGAGGCAGAATAACGGACGGCAGAGAGCCCGCCCCCGTGACACATTTACAGAAGCTGCATACAAAAAGGTAGAACTTTATAAAGGCTTTATTTTGGTCTCACATGGGGCACAATAATAACAGGGACCTTCCTAGAATGCAGCCCAGGAGCTGCAGAGGGGGAATCTTTTAGCTTTTGGGCGAAATTTCTGATGACAGGTTCCCTTTAAGTTGAATACCAAGGATATTTTCGACTTCACACCCTAGTCTACTCAGCAGCAAAATGGTTGCTTCCACAAAAATGCACATTATATAAGAAATATACAATGTACGTCCAGATAACCCTAAACAAAAGCATCTATGCAAAACATGCATTAAAAGAAATTCTACATAGTATAATTCAAAGGAAAAAAAATAGTTTTTTTGGATTTTATACTTAATGGTGTATATTTAATTTTACAGATAAATATTTTTTAAATATTTATTTAAATATATTTGTGGAAAATATGTTTAAATATATTAAAAACTGTCTCAGTAATAAGAATCAGAGGCTAGTTTGTAATGGAATTTGGTCTTGGTTAACAGTGGGGTAACAGAGGTCTGCCTTGTGCCATATTATATCTTTAGATTTAGTTTTAAATTTGTTGAAGTATAAATTCAATATATTCAGATATGCTCTGTAAGTTAATACACTGAAAGAAGGATAATATTACAAAGGGATTCAGTGACGATGAATGCTTGGCCTATGGAATGGCAATTGAAGTTTAATGTAGAAAATTGCAATATCATCTGTGCAAAGGAAACATAACATACAATTATGTACTTAATACTAAAACAATGGGTAAAATTCTACAGAAAAAGACTGGGTTTATTAGTGGAAAGAAAACACAAATTTAGTGAACAGTGCTAAAATACAGCACAACCCCAATTCCAAAAAGGTTGGGATCATGTGTAAAATGTAAAAAAACATGAATACTATGATTTACAAATGTCTTATAGCCTTATTTCTGTATTAGAAAAAAAACTAATTTAGAAATTGATAGCAGCAACAGATCTAAAAAAAAGTTAGATTGTGTGGAGTCCCCTCTAAGACTTTTCGAAAAAAAAAATATTGCAATTTTAAAACTGAATAGTTACAATTGTAGCTATTCAGCCGGACGAAGATTAAATATGCGAGGTCTTCCCTAAAATAAGCAAGAGAATATATTTTTCTAAAACCTCTGTAGAGATGGGCAAACCTGCAGATATTTGGGTTTGGCGAGTAAACTGGATTTAAAAAAAAAAAAATTAAAAATCAGGTTTGAGACTGGACTTGAACCAGAACATCTGCCCAGATGCCGATCCCCATCTAATGAATGCAATGATTCTGGGCCACTGCAGGCTGCTATTTTTAGGCTGGTGGGACCAATAATTATAGGCCTCCCCAGTCTGAGAATACCAGCCCTTAGCTGTAGGCTTTATCATGGTTGGTAATCTAAATTGGAGGGGACAGCACCCCATTTTTTAAAATTATTTATTTAATAATTTTAAAAAAAAAAGCCGCTTGGGGTCCCTGCTATTTTGATACACAGCAAAGATAAGCACACAGCTGAGGGCTGCCACCTTTAGCCGTATGCTTTATCTGTGATGGCTATCACAATGTGGGGGGACCTCATGCCAATTTATTTATTTTTAGACTATAGGTATGCAGACAGTGTATGTGATTCTATCCAATCATAGATGCTGTCACACAAGGTGGGGGGTGCAGTCTGACTACAACCAATCACAGATGCTAGGACTGTTGATGAGAAGGAAAGCAGTGAATATGTATGAGGGTTAATGAGTGGACCTGGAAATAGTGTTACAGCCACTTGGGAGACTCAGTAAGTATTATGCTTTTGCTTTATGCCCTATTTTCTTTATTTTTCTTTTCTATTTTTTTTTAATTATCCTTGTGGCTGAATCTGAACAGTTACACAGAGTTCACTGAGAACCCCATGTTCATGGTCAGTTCACAGATACTAGGTATCCGGTACGGACTCTGATCTTTACAGTTCGGGTTTGCCTATCACTACCTCTGTATAAAGTTCAGTAATGATAGTGCTTTTCAAGATGGGTAAGCTGTTTATGCCATAGGCACAAATGCAACCCTATACTATCAAAGATGAAAAGTTTTGAACTGTGCACTGGTAACCACTTAGATGGTTCTTCTCATATTAGGTCCACAGGACATTGCATTTGTGGTTTCCATAAAGAATTTAAAATTTTGATTAATCTGACAACAGAACATTTTCCCATTTTGCCTCAGTTCATTTTAAATGAGCTTTGGCCAGGAGAAAATAATATTTCTAGATTGTGTTAACATATGGCTTCTTCTTTGCATGACAGAGCTTCAACTTGCATTTTTGGATTGTATGGCAAACTGAGTTCACAGACAATGATTTCTGGAAGTATTCCTGAGCCCATACAGTGATTCACATGAATGAATCATGCCTGTTTTTAATGTAGTCTCACCTGAGGATCCATATAGCACAGCATCCAATATTGGCCATCAGCCTTGTCCCTTGAGTGTATGGATTTTCTCCTTAATCTTGTGATGATATTATGTATGCAGAAAAATTATTCCCAAATAAAAAAAATATGAGGATACTACCAAGTAAAATATTTCTTTTTCTTCAGAAAAGGTTAAAAACAGCCTTCTCGGTTTGTAAAAGCTGTTCTTCTGATGCGTTTCCAGCATCTCTTGCGCCCTTAATCATCAGCCAACAAGGCATATATATATAAAGTGTTGGCACCCTTGAAATTGTTCCAGAAAATGAAGTATTTATCTAAGAAAAGTATTGCGATTAAACATGCTTTGGTATACACATGTTTATTAACTTTGTGTGTATTGCAACAACACAAAAAACACAGAAAAAAGATGCTAAATAATTTGACACTAAACCACAAAATTCTCCATATTACACAGAAAATTCTCCATATTAAACAGAAAAAAATGCTAAATAATTTCACACTAAACCACAAAGTTCTCCATATTAGTGTGGTACACATAGCTGCACAATGTAAAGATTGCGAAATAAACTGTGGAAAGAAAAAGCGCAATAGGGTCTTACCCGGTATATATCCGGGAAAAAATTAAAGGGAATGCACTCACCTTCAGTAGTTGTGACAGTCACAACTACTATAAAAGCTTATTTTGTAGAGATGAAGTCTGCTGCAGCCCCCGTGGTTGATAACAGAGAACAATAGAGAAGGGGTTTTATGCCGCGCTGTTCATCAGGAAGGAGGACAAAGAGATGGTCAATGTTCCTTTATTGTAGCTTGTTGTCTACGCGTTTCAGGAGCTCTGCTCCCTTCATCAGGACATACAGTACAAAAAAAACATATCTGCAGTTGATCCTAGGATCCCAGCATATATACAACCCAGAAAAAAGAAAAAAATGTCAAGCCACACCCCCAAAATAAAAAAATTGGCGGGTAGGAATGACGCATGTAACAGCACACACATTTACATGTATAAAAGGCAAAGAAAAGAGGGGAAAACAATAGATAATGGTATAAAAATATGTTATAAAATATTCATGCAAAAAAATGTTTTATTATCCACAATTAAAAAATTCTAAAAATCAGGACTCATGGGTTAAAAAACAAGTGTCTGTTTTACTTTGTTTTGGAACCAGCAGTTTTACGGGGTTAAAGTGTGGAGGTAGATAATCTCCTCGTACGTGCCACTGGGGATTTTACAGGGAATGTCTGCAAAAACCAACATCGTAGATCATCAGGAAAAAGAGGAAAACTATTTGGAGGAATTTTATCAATGAAACCATGATTGAAAGACGTTCAGGATTCTCCCTCATTCAAAAAAATAAAAAAACAGTCACAGCAGTCATTTATATCAAGCGGGTAACAGAGCCCAAGTGTAAAACTCGGCTCTGTGAACCTTGCCTGAACCCGGGGTGAGCTGAGTTCAGGTTATAATAATGGCATCGCGTGGAAGCGAGTGCCAGAGTACAAGACCTAGAATTGATTCAATGAGCCGACCCAAGGACGACGTAACACGGCTTTAGACACCTCTGGCCTGAATCCCTGTCAATAGCAACACTGCTTATGTGCGGTGCTGTCGAGGAATTCAGACCTGTGGTTACGTCGTCCTGGGGACGGCTCATTGAGACAATTCTAGGTCTTGTACTCTGGCACTCGCTTCCACGCGATGCCATTATTATAACCTGAACTCAGCTCACCCCGGGTTCAGGCAAGGTTCACAGAGCCGAGTTTTACACTTGGGCTCTGTTACCCGCTTGATATAAATGACTGCTGTGACTGTTTTTTTATTTTTTTGAATGAGGGAGAATCCTGAACGTCTTTCAATCATGGTTTCATTGATAAAATTCCTCCAAATAGTTTTCCTCTTTTTCCTGATGATCTACGATGTTGGTTTTTGCAGACATTCCCTGTAAAATCCCCAGTGGCACGTACGAGGAGATTATCTACCTCCACACTTTAACCCCGTAAAACTGCTGGTTCCAAAACAAAGTAAAACAGACACTTGTTTTTTAACCCATGAGTCCTGATTTTTAGAATTTTTTAATTGTGGATAATAAAACATTTTTTTGCATGAATATTTTATAACATATTTTTATACCATTATCTATTGTTTTCCCCTCTTTTCTTTGCCTTTCATACATGTAAATGTGTGTGCTGTTACATGCGTCATTCCTACCCGCCAATTTTTTTATTTTGGGGGTGTGGCTTGACATTTTTTTCTTTTTTCTGGGTTGTATATATGCTGGGATCCTAGGATCAACTGCAGATATGTTTTTTTTGTACTGTATGTCCTGATGAAGGGAGCAGAGCTCCTGAAACGCGTAGACAACAAGCTACAATAAAGGAACATTGACCATCTCTTTGTCCTCCTTCCTGATGAACAGCGCGGCATAAAACCCCTTCTCTATTGTTCAATGTAAAGATTGAGTAGACTCTTCCCCTTTTTATCTGGTTTCAGGTGTGATTTTCATATTTCCGTCTCCTGTCACTTGCCACAGGTGAATTTGAACAAGTAGTACATGCTTGAAACAAAGTTTTTTACTTACAATTTTGGAAAGGTGGCAACAGTTTTGGCCTGCCCATTTTTGGGGTTAAGTGTGAAATTATGTCCAATTTGCCTTTTTTCACATTTTTGTGTTGCTCCAATACACACAAAGGAAATAAACATATGTATGACAAAACCATGTAACTGTAATAACTTTCTGAGAGAAACACTTCATTTTCAAGGCTGCCTACACTTTGCCGACTGTTTAAAAGTTTTTGAAAGTTTGTGAACCATTCAAAATTTGCCATATTTCTACATAAGGATGATATAAACAGATTTTCACATGTCTTAAAAGTATTAAAAAAGACAACTAAATTAAATATTTGAGTAAAAAATGTTAGACTTTGTAATTTTTAAATGAGGAAAATGATCCAATATCATATATGAAAATGTGGCAAAAGTATGTTAACCTTTAGGATTAGCAGGTAAATTGAAGACAAAATTAAAGCCTGGTGTTTTCAATCAATGGAATACAAATCAGGTGTAAGTGGGTGACATCTTGTATGATCTATCAAAATCTTATCCTCATAAGATATGTTTGTGGAAGTGTATCAAAGCTTCAACAAGGGAGATTTCTCAGGACATCAGAAGGAAAGTTATTAATTATCATCAAGCTGGAAAAGGGTATAAAACGACCCTGAATGGAGAAGATTAGAGATGAGATGTTGATATCTGGAGGATCGAGATGGAGTTGAATTTCCTGAATGTTGAAGTTCTAAGTAAATTCAAACACTATACGATACGATTTGCAAGCAGTGGCAAAAAAAGGGCCCTGCACAATTTCACACTGCTAAAGACTCAGTGAGTGTGCTGATGGCATCAGGTGCACCAACACAGGTTTCACCATAAAGCCCTGCAGCAATCAGACCACATGGTCTAGTTCAACCAATCAAGAGGTGCTATCATAGCCAGAATAAGAGAGAGGCGGGCAATGGAATGCCATTTTATGTTTGAACTTTGTAGGTGCTGGAGCTAAGACCAAACAACATAGGGATAGAAAAAGGCCTAAAGCGATTGTGGTGTACTACTTCAAAGATAATATACCAGATTGAATGATAATGGTAATCTGTGAATATTAATCCAAATATTTAACTGATATATGGGGAACAGCTGTAGTTGTAGAGTCACTTAGAGTGACCAAATTGACTGATTTGTTATATGCTAGAGTATTAACACCTTAATACCTGCAATTTTTCACAAAGGGCAAGCAAGAAGTGCTAATTTTGCAACTGAAACCAAATTCAGAGTTCAAAGATTGTGTCACTGGAAAAGTAATTCCTGTATTTTGAGATCAGCAAGGCCATTTTTTTAAAGATAACTTTCCATAATCCTGAAACTTAAAGAGGCTGTCTCATGAACAAAGTACATTTTAAACAATAGATCTTGGAATAATAATAGATTCACATTTGAATGTGTTAAAAAAATATTTCCTGTGCAGAGCTAATATATGTGCCCCTGCTATGTACTGTGTAATGGATGTGTCTGACAATGCAGGAAAATTATCTGCGAGTACAGCATGTACTGGGCAGGGGAGGAGACAAAAGGGAGCATGCTGATATTACAGCACTGGATCATAGATGCTGCTTTCTATGAGGTTAAACATTTTCTAAAACATGCAGGGAAATGTTTTAGCTCAAAGAAAGAAACAACTGCAATGCCATGGAGTAAAGTCTGTACAGTCTTTTTTTTTTTATTTCCATCAGGAGATGTTACTTATTGATACTATGTTCCTGCATGATCTGACACAGACATTACACA
Organism: Anomaloglossus baeobatrachus; assembly: GCF_048569485.1. NCBI lineage: Eukaryota > Metazoa > Chordata > Amphibia > Anura > Aromobatidae > Anomaloglossus > Anomaloglossus baeobatrachus. The sequence continues at coordinate 503,839,012 of NC_134354.1, forward strand.
CTACATAGCAGGGGCACATTTCTATTTCTGCACCGTAACTATTTTTTAACCCTTTCATCCACGGGCAATTTTCTGTTTTTCATTTTTGTTTTTCCTCCCATTATTCCAAGAGCTGTAACTTTTTTTATTTTCCATCAATATAGCCATATGAGGGTATATTTTTGGAGGACGAGTTGTACTTTTGAATGATACCATTAATGTTATTGTATAGGTTACTGGAAAACAGGAAAAAAAATCCAATTGTGGTGAAATTGCAAAAAAAAAGTAAAATTGCAAATTGTTTTTGGTGGGTTTTTTATTTACCATGTACACTATTTAGTAAAACTGATCTGATATTATGATTCCCCAGGTCAAGAGGAGTTAATAGATACCAAACATGAATAGTTTTACCTTTATGTAAGTATAAAAAAAAATTCAAACAGTTTTTTTGGGATCTGGGGCTGAGTGACAGCTTATTTGTTGAATCTTGAGCTGAGATTTTTATTATACCATATTTGGATAGATGCAACATTTTGATCGTTTGTTATTGCATTTTAATGCAATGTTGCGGCAACCAAGAAAACGTAATTCTAGTGTTTTGATTTTTTCTTGCTATGCTGTATACTAATTAGATTAATTGATTTTATAGTATGATAGATTGGGCATTTTGTAGTGATACCAAATATGTTTTTTTATTGTTTTTATTGTTTTATTTTCAATGGGGCAAAAAGGGAGTCATTTGAACTTTTAGGGGTGTTTACACATTTTTGAAAAGCTTCCTTTTTTACATTTTTTTATGAGTTTACTAGTCCCCATAGGGGACTTTATGCCTGCAGTGGCCAATCCCTTCTCCTGACCAGAGCGACGCTTCTGCCAACATTCACAGAATGTGAGTCATTACAGTGACAAGGGGTCATCATCTGACCCCGTGTTGTCATGGCAACACATTGGAAACACATTTGAAAGTGCAATCTAAGGGGTTAACAGGGGCAGGTGGATCTCAGATCCACCCACTCCTGTTAGCTGCACATGTCTGCTGATCAGTTTAGCTTGCCGCGCAAGCCTACATTAAAGGGACAGAAATGGCCAAATATATATCTATATGTCCTTGGTTGTGAATGGGTTAATCAATTTTAACATATCCAATTTTGGAATGTCATATTATTCCAAGATAAATTGATTAAAATGTACTTTTGTCATGGCATAATTGTTTTAAACAAGTATTTTTACCTATCAAATTGTGCGTGTTCTTTAAAATATTTTTTTACCTTCCTTCATTAATCCATTATTGGACATGTACACTTGCCACCTGAATACATTGGCCAGTTACACATACTTGCTTTGCTTTGGAATGTAATTTTCTGGTCCCATCCAATTTTGTAAAGGTACAAGGTCGTGTTTTTTTTCTTTCTTCCACTCGCAGTGAGTGCTCCCTGGTCTTTAGTATTGTCTTTGGAAGGAATAAGTTACGCGCCAGTCCTTTGTATTGATCCCACATGTATTTATACATTTAAATGCTTCATGCATTTAATAGTGTAACATTTTTTTCACAAATTTAAATACTTGAGCAAAGTGGTTTTTATGGCCAGTAAAGTGTCAGACCATTTCAATAGATCTTATTTTTAAGCAGTAAAGCATACCATCCTGGCATTGTAAACTAAAAATGAGGACTTAAGAACGCCACCTGGTTTATGACATTGAAAAAATTGCTGGAATTTGATGCTGTGTACAGCATATTGTAGAATTTGACTGAACAGCGTAAAGCAATGACAGACTGTATCATACAGCAGTAGAGGGATTTAAGTCACCAACTGAGTATTCATTAGGGGCAGGAGTGGAGTAAACAATGTAATCCCGCTAGCATTTATCCTGGTAAAGAAATATTCATCAACATGCAGGAGAGTATGGAGAAATAACACCATTTTGTTCAGAACCACCCTACTTCTGTTGGGGATCCTAAAGTTTCATTTACATGCTGCAGAATTTAGAGAAGAATAAAAGGAAAAAAAGGAGGATGAGCATCAGCTGGTGAATGCGGAGGGAGATATAGACTTAGCACAGTCAGGGGAGAAGGCAAACAGTCAGAGTGTAGCAAAATGGTGACATTTTCACAACTTCTAAAAGAGGGTCAAAATTGGCTTGTTACCAAGATAAGCTCTCTAACCTGGTCTGCAATACTTTTTGCCAAGGAAATGTAGTTGTAAAAAAAATGCCTGGTGCCATTTCACACATTGCTGATGACGCCAGGCGTCATTTGTAAAGGATCCAGTTTTTTGCTTACTGGATCACTTTCAAATAGAACATAAATAGCAATCTGTTAATAGATTCATTTTCCATAGACTGCAATGTTAAAAAAACATCAATTATTTAACAGACAACCAACGGATTGCTGCTAGATCTGTTCTAACGGATAATTACTGGATATGTGAACTTAGCCTAACATAGGCTCAAAATGGGTTTGATACTCTACTACGTGCTTTACATGTATTTTCCATGCAATATAGGCCTTTTAGTTTTGCAATTCGCAGTGAATTTATTCCACGCAAATCAAATATTTTTTGAATATTGAGCAAAGGCAAATTTGAATATCAAACAACTGAAAGCAAAGGTTCACTTAATTTGTCATTTACAGGCATTCTAAGGAATCATTATCTTAATTCGAAAACTGACTAACTGTAATATTTTTTATTCTTTTTTTTATTTGGTTTTCTTTGTCTACTAATTTGATTTGCATAGAAATTATTCTTCAAAAATGTATTGTCCCTTTTTAAGACCTAAAAGAAAATCCTTAAGCCATATGTACATGTTGAGTATTAGGTGAATTTTTTACCTCAGTATTTGTAGCCAAAACCAGTAGTGGAACTGGGTAAGGAATTGGCTAAAAGATAGGAAACAAAGAGTAGTCATAAATGGTACATTCTCTAAATAGGCTATAGTAAGCAGTGGGGTGCCACAGGGATCTGTGCTAGAACCGATTATTTTTAATCTCTTTATTAATGACCTTGTGGATGAGATTGATAGTAAAGTGTCAGTCTTTGTTGATGACACCAAACTATGTAGGATATTAAAAACTGACCTTGATAGTACAATATTACAAAAAGATCTGGATAAGATGTCAGAATGGGCAGATACTTGGCAAATGAGATTTAATGTTGATAAATGTAAAGTAATGCACCTAGGACGGAGTAATCCTATAACTGCGTATACATTAAATGGAAGTAAGCTCGGGACTACAGAACAGAAGAAGGACTTGGGTATTCTCATTACAAATAAGCTGAGCAGCAGCACTCAATGTCAAGCAGCAGCTGCTAAAGCAAACAAGATTTTAGGGTGTATAAAAAGAGACATTGGATCCAGTGATCCCAACGCATTGTTACCCCTCTATAAATCACTTGTAAGGCCACATCTGGAATATGGGATCCAGATTTGGGCTCCACATTTTAAAAAGGACATTCAGAAGTTAGAGTCAGTTCAAAGGAGGGCAACTAGACTACTACAAGGAATCGAAGACCTCCCATATGATGACAGGTTGAAAAAGTTAGATATGTTTAGCTTAGAAAAAAGACGTCTCAGAGGAGATCTCATTATATGTAAAAATACATGTGTGGTCAATATAAAGGACTGGCACATGACTTATTTCTTCCAAAGACATTACTAAGGACCAGGGGGCACTCACTGCGAGTGGAATAAAAGTGATTCCGACAGCTAAATAGGAAAGGGTTCTTTACAGTTAGAGCAGTCAGACTGTGGAATGCCCTACCACAAGAGGTAGTAATGGCAGATACTATAACAGCTTTTAAAAAAGGGCGGGATGATTTCCTCAGTACACAAAACATTGTTGGTTATAAACGACTTAGTGACCAAATGTAGAACTGGTGGAGGAAGGTTGAACAAGATGAAGCTAGGTCTTTTTTCAACCTAAGTAACTATGTAACTATGTAACTGTACCGCCCCGGGGCTCGGCCGCCTGCCAAGCCGCTCGGATCCGTGCTCGTCGGTGGGTGGCTCGAGCTCTCCACTGTATATATATACAGTACAAACCAAACGTTTGGACACACCTTCTCATTCAATGAGTTTTCTTTATTTTCATGACTCTGAAAATTGTAGATTCACATTGAAGGCATCAAAACTATGAATTAACATATGTGGAATGAAATACTTTAGAAAACAGTGTGAAACAACTGAAAATATGTCTTATATTCTAGGTTCTTCAAAGTAGCCACCTTTTGTTTTGATCACTGCTTTGCACACTCTTGGCATTCTCTTGATGAGCTTCAAGAGGTAGTCACCGGAAATGGTTTTCCAACAGTCTTGAAGGAGTTCCCAGAGATGCTTAACACTTGTTGGCCTTTTTGCCTTCACTCTGCGGTCCAGCTCACCCCAAACCATCTCGATTGGGTTCAGGTCTGGTGACAGTGGAGACCAGGTCATCTGGCGTACCACCCCATCACTCTCCTTCTTAGTCAAATAGCCTTTACACAGCCTGAAGGTGTGTTTGGGGTCATTGTCCTGTTGAAAAATAAATGATGGTCCAACTAAACGCAAACCGGATGGAATAGCATGCCACTGCAAGATGCTGCAAGATGCTGTGGTAGCTATGCTGGTTCAGTATGCCTTCAATTTTGAATAAATCCCCAACAGTGTCACCAGCAAAGCACCCCCACACCATCACACCTCCTCCTCCATGCTTCACGGTGGGAACCAGCCATGTAGAGTCCATCTGTTCACCTTTTCTACAAAAACACGGTGATTGGATCCAAAGATCTCAAATTTAGACTCATCAGACCAAAGCACAGATTTCCACTGGTCTAATGTCCATTCCTTGTGTTCTTTAGCCCAAACAAGTCTCTTCTGCTTGTTGCCTGTCCTTAGCAGTAGTTTCCTAGCAGCTATTTTACCATGAAGGCCTGCTGCAAAGTCTCCTCTTAACAGTTGTTCTAGAGATGAGAAGGTGTGTCCAAACTTTTGGCCTGTACTATATATATATATATATATATATATATAAAATTTAAACCAATTGATACTAATTTTAAAAAGCATTGTGCATTAACGTTGATGTAATGAGACTGAAAAAGCTAAAAATACTACTTTAAACTGATATATGAAGGCATCAAGATATGTGCTTTAAATTCAATTTAGTGTCTTTGTCTATGTGCAATTTGCAATTGGCTTGTAACTTTCTATCATCTCATTTCAGTAACCAAACAGAACTCAGCAATACTGTGACAATATGAATCTTAAACATTTCAGGCATGTTAAATCCCAATCTTAGTAATCCCTTCAAGAAAAATATCCAGTCTATTATTACAATAAGCATTTTATACACAATTTCACTGCACAAATACAGTTACAGATACATTTGTCAAATGCATACATCTAAAGGGTCCTTCATTAAACTTCTGTGTACTATGGAACTCTATGCCATTTCATTTTCTTTGACGGAAGACAACAATATGCAAAGGAAAATATAGTATCTACAGTAAGATTCAACAAAGATTGACTATAAATATATTTGCTTTACATGTATTGCAAGCAAATACCACATATTGATAGTAGGCAAACTAGTTTTTTTTTGTGATACCAAAATATTGTATTTCCTATACAAGACACATGAAAGCCTTTCCATTTGCAGAATTCCCTGCATTTAGAATAGTAGGCTTACAGTGAGAAGGTCATATACATTTATCATAGTGAGATGCCATTTACAATATTAAAACAAAGTCACATTTTTTTTAAATTAAGTAAACATTTGACCACTTAAAGGGTAACTATACTTTCAAGTAACATATTTGGATTGGATAAGAAAGAATGTGTATCTCTACATCAGTAATAAAACTATTTATTGCATCTTGCATTTTTCACCATCACGCTAGCCACAGTGGAGAGTCTGCATGCATGGCAACCAGCTGATATTATAGAGCAGCCATGTGAATGCAGCATTAGGATCGCTTGTCTTTCAAGGAACAGGTATTTGGTCTTTTTAGGACTTCTCCCTATTACTAAGGTAAGCATCAGACCCTGTGACCACTTTCCTTCAATAGATATACATTTGGACCTTAGGTAGTTTTTGCCTGCATTATCAAAGCATTCCGAAACATCAGGCGCTCCTAGGACACATCAGGGATCAGGATACTGGTGGAGATACCTTAAACCCTGATTCTCTGATTCTTCAGTGGGTGACTAATGTGGAGATTGTTATAGATCTCAGTCACCTCACATTAAACCAATTCCTTGACTATTCAAAAAGGTGACAGATTTGGAAATCGCCACAGGTCTCAGTCACCGCATGTGGAACCAATAAATGTGTGTTGATTACATTTACTATTTGTAACTAGTCTGCCAAACACTGACAGAACTAGAGGATATGTGAACCAGTGTTATTGTACACCAGATTCTATCTTGTATATTTATATGACCCCTGATGAACCTCCCGGAGGAGAAAACGCGACGGGTCGAGTGAGGATACAAGTTAGCAAGATTGCAACCTAAATACATGGTGTAATCTACTGAATTTTTCCTTTTGGTACCCTAATTGGATTCTGATACACAGAGATAGATTTCCTATGTTGCTAAGACCTGGACCTGCGACTGTTGACTATGGATGGTTAGGAATCAGATTTCAATTAAAGATGTGAGGCATTCTAGATTTCAGACACAATTATGTACTAATGCAGATGTGTAAATAAGTGCCAGGTAAATGGCAGAGGGGTACCCTTTATGTGTGTTTGTTGTTTTTGCCTTACCGGAAGGTGTGAAATTTATTTACACATTTGTAGTAATAAAGTGTTTTTTGTATATATATATATATATATATATATATATATATATATATATATATGTCACTTTTTGTAATAAATGAAATTTTGGAAATTTGAAGTTTTAGAGCCTGTGACATCATTATATGTTACTTCTGTTAATTAGTAAATTGTAAGAGCAGATATGTACATATCAACTCAAGAACAAAAGCAAAAGACCAAAAGAATGGAGGAAGAAGCCATTACTCCAAAAGAAACATAAAAAAGCCAGATTAATGTTTTCAAATGCACACATGAGCAAAGACCATAATTTCTGGAGACATCTCCAGTGGTCTGACAAAACTAAGATGAAACTGTTTGGCGATAATGATCATCGTTATGTTTGGAGGGAAAAAGAAGAAGGTTTGAAGCCTGAGAACAACATCCCAACTGTGAAACCCGAGGGTGGCTGCATCATGTTGTGGGTAGAGATGAGCAAACGTTTTGAAAGTTCAGTTCGCCAAGCCTTACAGAACAAATGCTATGTTTGCCGAACTGTTTGTGTAACCACTACAGACAAGACACAACTTGGAGACCCATCTTGGAGTCTTGACATTTAAAAATATTTCAGGCAGACAGTAGGACAGTGGCATCAATTGCCCCTTCCTTTTCCACATAGTGTCTTTGCACAGCAGTGAGGTATGCTCCATGCAACACAAAAAATGTGGCCAGGCATTTAAATTTTAAAAATCAAAAGGGGAAGAGTGACAGAATTAGGCCTGTTGCTCCAAACCCCCTGCCAGTACAGGCACACACACACACACACACACACACACACACACACACACACACACCTTGGAGACCCATCTTGGAGTCTTGAGATTAAAAACATTACAGGCAGACAACAGGACAGTGGCATCAATTGCCCCCCAAAATTTTTCCATAGTGTCTTTGCACAGCAGGGTGGTATGGTCCATGCAGCACACAGGATGTGGCTTGGCATTTCATTTTTAAAAGTGAACACACAGCGACTGTGCCTTTGGCTGCAGTATAGCTAGCTGAGAATAGTGACCTAGAAATTTCTGAACAACCTGGTTGAGAATGTGAGCCATGCAATGCACATGTGTGAAGTCACCCAGGCATACTGCCGAAACCACGTTTGCACCGTTATTGCACAAAGCCATCACTGACTACAGGTTCAGTGGAGACAGTCATTGATCAAACTTGGCCTGGATAGTGGTCCAGAGCTCTGCAGCTATCTGACTGTATTTTCCAATGCATATTAATTTCAGTACTGCCTGATAGTGTTAGCTTACACACATGATGTGGCCTGACATTTCAATTTTAAAAATCAAGAGGTTCATGAGTGACCGGATTAGGCCACTTGCTTCCACATCCCTGGCACTACAGGCAAAAGACAATTTGGAGACCCTACATGGGGTCTCCACATATCCAAAAATTAAGGTCAGGCAACAGGAAAAATGGCAACAATTGGCACAGATTACAAATAGTCCAACAAAGCAAACTGGATGCTTGGGACTGGCCCTGAAACAAGGGGTGAACTAACATTTCTACCTTCACCAGAGACAGCAAGATGACAGACAGGCATAGGCCACTTGCTCCCAGAACCATGCCACTACAGACAAAAGACAATTTGGAGACCCTACTTGGAGTCTCCCTATTTCCAAAAATTCAGGTTAAGCAACAGGAAAGGTGGAAAGAATTTGCAGACTAGAAATGGTCCAATGCCACAACATGGCTGCATGACACCGGCCCTGGAACAAGGCCTGAACCAGCATTTCTACCTTCACCAGAGACAGCAAGATGATGGAAAGGCGTAGGCCTATTGCTCCCAAGATGATGACACTACAGACAAAAGACAATTTGGAGACCCTAATTGGGGTCTCTACATTTCCAAAAATTAAGATCAGGCAACAGGAAAAGTGGAAACAATTGGCACAAACTACAAATAGTCCAACCCCACAACATAGCTGTGTGGGAACAGCCCTGGAACAAGACCTGAATCAGCATTTCTACCTTCAACAAAGGCAGCAAGATGACAGACAGGCGTAGGCCTCTTGCTCCTAGAACCCTGGCACTACACCGTCACCTAGTTTGCATAGTCTGGGACTGGGGTGGAAAAATCATTGGACATCCACAACTTGTTCATCATTATGAAAGTTAGGCGGTCTATGCTTTCAGGGACAGCTGGATGTGCTTATCCATCAATACACTGCCAGCAGCACAGAAGACAAGTTTTGAGAGATCGCTGTCTGCCGGGCAGGCCGAAACGTCCGAGGCATGACTGGCAAGTTCAGGCCACTCTTACATTTTTGAAGAATAAAATGCCCTTATGGCATTGATATTGAGCTCTAGATACTCCTGCACCATCCTCTCCAGTCACTCACTATGTGTCAGACTTCTGCTCTATTCTACTGGTGCATGTAATGGTCTAAAAAATGTGAGAAAAACCTCAGTAAAATTGCTTATGCCACTTGAACTGCTGCTGCTAATGTTTCTGAGTTAACAACACAATGTTCCCGTGGTTGGAATTCTAGAACTGTAATGTATGCTGTGTGCCTCATTGCTGTCTTGTGGAAACTACTGTTAAGATGGTCTACAAGCTTCTTTCGATACATCAGCATCCGTGTGTCCCTATCCAAGGGTAGAAGCATCTTGCTTAATTTATTCTTGTACCATTGATCTAACAGAATGGCAACCAAATAGTCAGCACTATTTTGAATTCTAACAATACAGACATCATGTTGCAAATAGTGCAGCAAGAAGGCGCTCATGTGTCGGACACTTGAGGTCCAAGTCCATGTTGTGTTAGTGGTGGGGCAATGCTCAAGCTTGTCTCCTCCGTCCCCTCCCACCAACCACAGAAAAGGAGACGAGATCAATATCTCCATCTCCAGAGTTTTCTGTGCCCATCACCTCTTCCTCCTCCATTTGTTCCTTGGCTCCTACACCTTCACTACCAGCTTGTCTGCTACCATGAGCCCACCTCAATTGATGGACTCCACCTTCCTGTGACAATGCCTGTGCAACAATTGTCTGGACCTTACTGAAAATTGCATCACTTCCTCATCCTCCTCTGCTTCCTCTTCTTGCTCTTGGACCGCAGACTCTCTCATTATTCTGGCATTTGGCAAATATAAATAATTTTGGTAATCCTAATTAACTTAAAACGGGAAAAGTTTATTCTGATTTCATATCAGATAGTGAGAAAATCATGCATATGTGTATTTTTAGATAGTGAAGGTAAACTTCTGATTTCAACTGTATATCACAAGTGATGATATAGACATACACACATTCAAGCCCCAGACAATTATAATGAACATTACCATTACTATTGGATAACATGTTTAAAGCATTTTTTCTATGTTAGAAACTGGATACATAGAGAAAGAAAATTGGCATATAGCTACTGATTTAGCAGAAGTGTACAAAAGCAAGGCCACAGATTGAAAATAATTGGAGAAAGGTAGGGTTACAGAGCTGAATGTTGATCAACAATACTATTACTTTTTCATCTGTGCATCCAGTTTCACTAAGGATAAATGTTAACATAAACACAGTAAGCTCTTAAATTACTATATTAATACCGTGGAACTTATCTATTTTTTTTTTTAATGGGTAGAATTGGTTGTTTTGTGATGCATCAGTTAGGTACTTAACCCCATTACGACCGCGTTACGTTTTAAAACGGCACCAAAAAAGGGTACTTATTCCTTTCTGCCGTTTTAAAACGGCGGGCAGAAAAAAAGTGTATAGCGCCCCCCAGCGTCAGAAAATCTCCGGGGTTTTAGCTGCCGGGGGTAGCTGAGACCCTGGAGATCATGATTCGGGCCGGTTTTTCCGGTCTCCAGTCACGTGATGACCGGTATACACTGTATACCGATCATCAAGTTATAGTAAATGACCGCGCCGGTAAAAAATGATTTATCTCCCATCTGGCATGATCAAACATGTCAGATGGGAGATAAATCTCTTTCCCGGTTCCCTCCGGTCCCCTCGGTATCCCCAAAGTGCCCCCCCCGACCCCCAACCCCCTCCCGAAAATCCAAAATGGCCGCGAGCACCGGCGAGCACAGCAGCGCGCCGGCCACATTCACACTGTTCCTATGGTTTCTGTCGTATGTGCCATAACACATGCGACAGAAACCTGCTCCCTAGGCCCTGCCGGGTCCCCCCCTATCCCCCCGGTGTTCACCGGTGTCATACATACCTGTCGGAGCGCTGATCCCCCGCGGCCCCTCCTCCGGCTCCTTCACAGCAGACGCCGGTCACATGTGCAGAGCGCGGCTGTCAGCTTCCTGTGTTCAGGATGCTGGCTGCTGCTGCTGCTCGGCACACTGCAGCTGTGACCCAGGGAGGGTGGGTGCAGATTCATTGCACCCACTCTCCTCAAATGGAGGGTCCTCACACCTAGAAAATGGGGGATACGTTCCCTGAACGTGTCCCCCATATTCTAGAAGGTCCAGAGTCGACGTGGGACGTCCAAATTGATTACAGCGGATTTTTTTTTCTTTTCTTTTCAATAAATTGGCTAATCAGGGAATGTTTTGGGGAGTGTATTTTCAAATAATTTTTTTTTTGTTGTCAATTTTTTTTTTTATTACTGTCAATTAGTTATGTCGGGTATCTGATAGATGCCGTGACATAACTAATTGCTGGGCTTGATGCCAGGTAACATTACACATCTGGTATCAACCCCATTTATTACCCCGTTTGCCAACGCACCAGGGCGCAATGGATGCGCCTTTTCTGGGGCGGCTGCGGCCTGCTATTTTTAGGCTGGGAAGAGTCCAATAACCATGGCTCTTCCCATCCTGAGAATACCAGACCCCAGCTGTCAGCTTCACCTTGGCTGGTGATCTAATTTGGGGGGACCCCACGTTTGTTTTGTTTTTTTTAATTATTTATTGATAAATAATTAAAAAAAAAAAACAGCTTGGGGAGCCCTCCAAATTGATCACCAGACAAGATGAAGCTGTCAGCTGTGGTTTGCAGGCTACAGCTGTCTGCTTTACCCTAGCTGGCTATCAAAAATAGGGGGGACCCCACGTCATTTATTTTAATTATTTTTTTCTTTTGGGCTAAATACAAGGCTAGGCACCCTTTAGTGTCACATGAAAGGCACTAAAGGGTGCCAGCTTAGAATCTGCAGAGGGGGTGGACATTATATATATATGTTTGACATTTATCCATTCATCCATTGTAGCATTTTACGCTGTGTGCCCACAATCAGGGTTTGCAGCGTTTTCGGCGCAGAGTGTTTTCCCTGCGTCCATAACGCTGCGTTGTGCAGTAGACGCACAGTGGAAGGATTTTTAGAAATCCCGTGCCCACTGTGTTTCTTTTCTCTGCAGCATAAACCGACCTGTGGCGCAGCTTCCCGAGCCTCAGCATGTCAATTTATGCTGCGGAGATGAGTGTTTTCTGCAGGTAGAATAGAGCCAAAGTCCACAGCAGCCTGAACCCAAATCGTGGGCATGGGCAGCTGCGTTCTCCCGTGGACAACATTCACATCTCTGCAGGAAGGCTGACACTGTGTACTAGCAACATTTTTGTGAAGTACCTGTGGATTCAAAATGCTTACTATACTCCTGAATAAAATCCTTGAGGGGTCTAGTTTCCAAAATGAGGTCACTTGTGGGGGGTTTCTGATGTATAGGTACCCAAGGGACCCTTCTAATGTGACATGGTGCGCGCAATTTACTTCAACTTTTCCAAAATTCAAATGGTGCTCCTTCTATTCCAAGCCCTCCCATTTATCCAAACAAAGGTTTTTGGCCACATGTGGGGTATCCCTGCACTCACAAGAAATTAGATAACAACCTGTGGAGTACACGTTTTGTTGTTGCCTCTTGAAAAAGTGAGAAATGTGTCGCTGAAGCAACATTTTTTTGAAAAAAATGAATATTTTCAATATGGCAACCTAAGCTTATCAAATTCTGTGAAGTATTCGTGAATTCAAAATGCTCAATATACACCTCGATAAAAGCCTTGAGGTGTCTTGTTTCCAGAATGGGGTCACTTGTGCGGGACCTCCACTGTTTAGGCACCTTAGGGGCTTTCCAAATGTGACATAGCGTCCGCTAATTATTCCAGCCAATTGTTCAGTCAAATGGCACTTTTTCCCTTCCGAGCCCTGCTGTGCACCCAAACAGTTGATTTCCACCACACATAAGGTATCAGCATACTCAGGAGAAATTGCACAATAAATTTTATGCTGATAGTTTTCCGTGTACTCTTGTTAAAAAAAGCTATCTGGTTGAAGTAACAATTTTGCGGTAAAAATATATTTTTTTTATTTTCACAGCTCAACATTATAAACTTTTGTGAAGCACCTGGGGGTTCAGGGTACTCGCCAAACATCTAGATAAATTCCTTGTGGGGTCTATTTTCCAGAATGGGGTCACTTGTGGGGGACCTCCACTGCTTAGGCACCTCAGGGGCTCTCCTAATGCAACATGGCGTCCGCTATTGATTCCAGCCAATTTTGCAGTCAAGTTTCACTCCTTCTCTTCCGAGCCCTGCAGTGTGCCCAAACAGTTGATTTCCACCACGTACAAGATATCACCAAACTCAGGAGAAATTGCGCAATAAATTTCATGGTGATTTTATTCCTGTTACCCTTGTGAAAAAAAAGCTACCTGGTTGAAGTAACAACTTTGTGGTAAAATTTTATTTTTTTATTTTCATGGCTCAACATTATAAACTTCTGTAAAGCACCTGGAGGTTCAGGGTACTCACCAAACATCTAGATAAATTCCTTGAGGGGCCTAGTTTCCAATATGGGGTCACTTGTGGTGGTTTTTTGCTGTTTACATACCTTAGGGGTCCTCCAAATGCGACATGGTGCCCGCAATCTTTTTCAGCCAAATTTCCTTTCCAAAATTCAAATATTGCTCCTTCCGTTCCAAGCTCTCCCAATTCTCCAAACAAAGGTTTCAGACCACAAGTGAGGTATCACCGCGCTCATAAAAAAGTGGGTAACAAACATTGGGGTGAAATTTTTGGAATTACCTCTAGAAAAAGTGAAAAAATTGATGCTAAAGCAACATTTTTGAGAAAAAAATGAAAATTTTCAATGTGACAATGTAACGTTATCAAAATCTGTGAAGTACCTGTGGATCCAAAATGCTCACTATACCCCTAGATAGAAGCCTTGAGGGGTCCACTTTCCAAAATGGCGTCACTTGTGAGGGGTTTCTTCTGTTTAGGTACCTTAGCGGACCTGTAAATGCAACATGGTACCCGCAATCTATTTCAGCCAAATTTGCTTTCCAAAATTCAAATATTGCTGCTCCTGTTCCGAGCCCTCCCATTTGTCCAAACAAAGGTTTCTGACCACATGTGGGGTGTTGGCGCGTTCATAAGAAAGTGGGTAACAAGTTTTGGGGTTCATTTTGTTGTGTTATTTCTTCTAAAAGTGAATAAATTTGGGGTAGAGCAACATTTTAGGTAAAATTTTATTTTTTGCTTTTTTTTTCATTCCACTTTGTTTTAGTTCCTGTGAAGCACCTGAAGGGTTAATAAACTTCTTGGATGTGGTTTTGAGTACTTTGAGGGGTGCTATTTTGAGAATGGTGTCACTTTTAGGTATTTTCTGTCACTTAGGCCTCTCAAAGTCACTTCAAATGTGATGTGGTCCCTAAAAAAATAGTTTTGTGAATTTTGTTGAAAAAATGGGAAATTGCAGATGAACTTTGACCCCTTCTAACTTCCTAACCCCAAAACATTTTGTTTCAGAAATTGCGCTAATGTAAAGTAGACATGTGGGAAATGTTATTTATTAACTGTTTTGTGTGACATAACTCTCTGGGTTAAGGGCATAAAAATTAAAAGTTTGAAAATTGCAAAATTTTCAAAATTTTCATCAAATTTCCGATTTTTTCACAAATAAAAGCAAAAAATATTGTTCTAAATTTATAACTATCATGAAGTACAATGTGTCATGAAAAAACAATGTCAGAATCACCGGGATCCGTTGAAGCGTTCCAGAGTTATAACCTCATAAAGTGACACTGGTCAGAATTGCAAAAAATGGCCTGGGCATTAAGGACAAAACTGGCTCCGTCCTTAAGGGGTTAAAGACATTGGCTTGCCAGTTCCTGACCAGGCACATTTTCAGATATTTCAATACATATACTTTAGTTGGCTCTAAAGAATATTCTCATTTAGATATTCAAATAATTATTGTCCTCTTTTTTTTCATGATACATGGGGCTTAATTTCTAAGGGTTTTTAAGTCCTTTTCTTCTGAAATTGGGGGAAAAAAATAGCTAAAAATAGAAAATGTGTTAATTTTTCTTATTTTTTACAATCATAAGGGTCTTCTAAAAAAACCACTTAAAATTGTATTAACCTTTCGGTAACTTATTTTTATAAATTGGATATGTTTTTCTTCAATGGACAAGGCTAAAAACAGCAATCTTTACTGATGCTGTATGTTTTTCATTTTAGTTTTGTAGTATTTATCTTTTTTATAATTATTTATTTTTTAATTTATTTCACATACTATACTCTCCATAAGGTCTTAAAAGCCTTATGCCTAGGACCCCCAGGAATGATTGCTTTCTTCCCACACCCAGTGATCACATGATACCTGGGTCTGGAGGAGGAAGCAGGGTGTCACGAGTGTGTCACACCCTGCTAAGATCTTGGGGGCTTTGGGGATCAGAAGGTCTCAGCATTTGGTTGTTCACAGATTCATTTTATAATCTACCCATCGCGTAACCTCAGTAGGAGTGTATTTAATTCCATTCAGTATTGAAGGTTTATTTTCTATCCTGCTGACATCTACAGTCATGAAAAAGTTTGGGTACCCCTATTAATGTTAACTTTTTTTCTTATAACAATTTGGGTTTTTGCAACAGCTATTTCAGTTTCATATATCTAATAAATGATGGTCTCAGTAATATTTATGGATTGAAATGAGGTTTATTGTACTAACAGAAAATGTGCAATCCGCATTTAAACAAAATTTGACCGGTGCAAAAGTATGGGCACCCTTATCAATTTCTTGATTTGAACACTCCTACCTACTTTTTACTGACTTACTAAAGCACTAAATTGGTTTTGTAACCTCATTGAGCTTTGAACTTCATAGGCAGGTGTATCCAATCATGAGAAAAGGTATTTAAGGTGGCCACTTGCAAGTTGTTCTATTTGAATCTCCTATGAAGAGTGGCATCATGGGCTCCTCAAAACAACTTTCAAATGATCTGAAAACAAAGATTATTCAACATAGTTGTTCAGGGGAAGGATACAAAAAGTTGTCTCAGAGATTTAAACTGTCAGTTTCCACTGTGAGGAACATAGGAAATCGAAGAACACAGGTACAGTTCTTGTTAAGCCCAAAAGTGGCAGGACAAGAAAAATATCAGAAAGGCAGAGAAGAATGGTGAGAACAGTCAAGGACAATACACAGACCACCTCCAAAGACCTGCAGCATCATCTTGCTGCAGATGGTGTCTATGTGCATCGGTCAACAATACAGCGCACTATGCACAAGGAGAAGCTGTATGGGAGAGTGATGCGAAAGAAGCCGTTTATGCAAGCACGCCACACACAGAGTCGCCTGAGGTATGCAAAAGCACATTTGGACAAGCCAGTTACATTTTGGAAGAAAGTCCTGTGGACTGATGAAACAAAGTTTGAGTTGTTTGGACATTTAAAAAGGCGTTATGAATGCAGGCAAAAAAACACGGCATTCCAAGAAAAGCACTTGCTACCCACAGTAAAATTTGGTGGAGGTTCCATCATGCTTTGGGGCTGTGTGGCCAATGCCGGCATCAGGAGTCTTGTTAAAGTTGAGGGTCACATGGCTTCAACTCAGTATCAGCAGATTCGTGACAATAATGTGCAAGAATCAGTGACGAAGTTGAAGTTACGCAGGGGATGGATATTTCAGCAAGACAATGATCCAAAACACTGCTCCAAATCTACTCAGGCATTCATGCGGAGGAACAATTACAATGTTCTGGAATGGCCATCCCAGTCCCAGACCTGAATATCATTGAATATCTGTGGGATGATTTGAAGCGTGCTGTCCATGCTCGATGACCATCAAACTTAACTGAACTAGAATTGTTTTGTAAACAGGAATGGTCAAATATACCTTCAACCAGGATCCAGGAACTCATTAAAAGTTACAGGAAGCGACTAGAGGCTGTTATTTTTGCAAAAGGAGGATCTACAAAATATTAATGTCACTTTTATGTTGAGGTGCCCATACTTTTGCACCGGTCAAATTTTGTTTAAATGCGAATTGCACATTTTCTGTTAGTACAATAAATCTCATTTCAATCCAGAAATATTACTGAGTCCATCAGTTATTAGATATATGAAACTGAAATAGCTGTTGCAAAAACCCAAATTGTTATAAAGAAAAAAAGGTTAACATTAATAGGGGTGCCCAAACTTTTTCATATGACTGTATTTGTAGTTGTTAATCAAAGCTTCAGCCATGCCTTTGGCTATATAAGCTCACTCTCCTCACTCTCTCCTATGCAGGCTATAATTCAATCTATATCTGATGACCTTGAAGGAATCAGGCTATGTAGAAGCTGAGGTGTTGTTTCTGTTGCAGCTGAGATGTTTCCTGCTTGAGTAGCTGTGGAGAACTATTTGTTGTGTCATTCCTGTTTGTCTTACCTTCCTCATGTTGTTTTATTGTAGCGTCTTGCTGTCCTTTTCACTAGTTAGGATGAATTCAGGATCAGCGAGGGCATAGGTATGTTATTACGGTAGTACAGAAATTAACCCCAAGTGAATGTATGTGATGATCCCTGGTGTAACCATTGTGTTGCATCGCTCGCTGGGGTTTTTCTCATGTCCTCATCTCATCTTTTCATGTGATTTCATGAAAACTGTGCAATCTTACATCTAAAGATGCTGCTTAACTGTGCGGTTTACGTGCACAAGTAAAACACTACAGTTACTTTTTAAGTGCAGAATCAAAGCTTCTCTGTACAATTAAAAACACAACCCCCGCAGCTCAGGCGATTTTATGTTTTCGTTTTTTCCTCCTCTTCTTCCAATAGCCATAATTTTTTTATTTTTCCATTAATACAACCATGTGGAGGCATTTATATTGCGGGATGAGTTGTACTTTTGAATTAGTTTGATAGGGAACCAACAAAAATGAGGCCGCTTTGACACTGGCTGTTGGGCTCACATAAAATCTGGCCAGTTTTGTGTGCCAAGTATCTCAATTTTAACATGTTTTTTTCATAGCAGTAATGCATGTCTATATTCCCATATTCATTATTCCACATATCTTAGCACTGCAGTTTGCAACTGACTCCTTTTTTTTTTACTATGTTCATATTCAGTTTCCACCTGTTCACATTAGTAAGATAGGATGTGCCATCAGACTTATTCTTACATTACGCTGACCCTGGAGAATCCTCAAAGCTTGCAGTATGTGTAATGTGCGGATTCACAAGTCTGCAGTCACATAATGACACCAGGGTCAGCATCAGCACCTGCTACACCCAGGTAAGTGCCGGGGCCCTGGACAGATGCATCCCCCCCATTCGATTTCCAGGGATTGCAGTGCTTGGGCAGGCAACTGTACTTTGCTGGCTGATGGCCCTTTAAACCTGTATTTGCACCCAGCGTGCATTGAAATTCATCTGTGAGTGGAGATAGCGCGCGATGCGCTCCCATTCCACAGGTGAAGAGTGGCAGCACCAGCCAGCATCCCCCAGAGCTGTATGCCCAGTGATGTGTATGCCTCCCCAGTAATGTGTGTCACCCATAATGTGTATGCCCCCCATAATGTGTAGGCCCCCTTAATGTGCCCCCTAGTATCATGTATGCCACCCAGTAATGTTTATGCACCCCAAGTAACGTGTATGCCCCCCTCAGTGATGTGTATGCCCCTTACAGTAACGTGTGTGCCCTCCTCAGTACTATGTGTTCCCCCCCCAGTAATTTGTATGCCCCCTCATTAACGAGTATTCCCCCTAGAAATGTTTGTCCCCAGTAACGTTCTACATGTTTGTTTCCAGTTGTTTCCTGTTTTCTACTGGTAATTTGGCTTTGACTACGTCTTCATCTGTGCCCTAGAGTATACTGAAGGAGTGAGGTAGCAAATTCTGCTTGCTCTTCTAAGAACGTACCTTATAATTTTATCCTATCATCATTTACCGCCAACTTATTGTGCATTGGTTTTCTGTTTAGGACACCTTGACATCTGCAACTACCCATAATGTGTATGCCCCCCATAATGTGTAGGCCCCCTTAATGTGCCCCCTAGTATCATGTATGCCACCCAGTAATGTTTATGCACCCAAGTAACGTGTATGCCCCCCTCAGTGATGTGTATGCCCCTTGCAGTAACGTGTGTGCCCTCCTCAGTACTATGTGTTACCCCCCAGTAATTTGTATGCCCCCTCATTAACGAGTATTCCCCCTAGAAATGTTTGTCCCCAGTAACGTTCTACATGTTTGTTTCCAGTTGTTTCCTGTTTTCTACTGGTAATTTGGCTTTGACTACGTCTTCATCTTTACAATGTGGTTCTCATGGTAAGAAATGATGGGGACCACTGCCCTAGAGTATACTGAAGGAGTGAGGTAGCAAATTCTGCTTGCTCTTCTAAGAACGTACCTTATAATTTTATCCTATCATCATTTACCGCCAACTTATTGTGCATTGGTTTTCTGTTTAGGACACCTTGACATCTGCAACTACAGGAGGAGGAATGTATATGAAAGTCAGTGTCTGTTGATACAGGCAACGTAAGCCCTTATCTGAGGCAGGATTTCAAGAAAGCCAGAGTAGGCCACATTCTAGAAAGCAAGACCTGAAGAAAAGCTCAGGCTGGCTTCAGTAATGAATGCTGCAGTCTTCACTACATATCAGAGCCTTGACTAATAAGATTGCTGAGGAAGTTGCCAGGCCAACTGGCTCCTGACCAAGTATAAAATAGACTGAAACACCAGCAGTCCCAGAGGATCTGGAAACCTAATCCCGGGCGGTTACAATCGCATCATCTGTTATGATGATCAGGAAATATGGTATACATTGCAAATCAAACTTTCAAAAAGGAATTGATGTTGCACACAATATATATATATATATCATGTTTTCTCTTCACATTTTTGCTAACAAGTGATAAAACAGATAAAATCAGGCGAGTTTTACAAAGAATATGCTACTGCAATGAAGTCAAGTGAATATTTCAGGATTTGGATACTAAGTAAATAATAAATGATTTAGATAGATCGATTTCCTTGCTGAGAGCACCTGCAGTGATTTTTATCAAACTAAATTAATCAGTAGTACAAGAGACAAACATACACTTGTTCTAAGAATAATTGAAGGCGTTTTACCACCAGCTGCCTTGTAAGAAATGTAAATAATTAAGTAACATCATATATATCTCTTGCTGTTTACAGCTATTAAAGCATCTGATAGGCTAACTTTTTAATAAAAAAAAGCACAATAATAAGTATGCATACAGCCTGAGGTAGCAATAATGCTTGGATAGACATCATTGATGACTCTGTGGGTTATTTTATACTCTAGTAAAAGTCTTGTGCAATTGACTAGACATGAAACTTTCACACAGAGGAATCAAGATGGAACTAAAATGATCATCTCCCTGTCTCAAAATAGGGGCTGTGTTATGGTATTGGCCACAATTGCAGGAAACGTCCTCCCTGCACCTGAGACGTTATTATGGAAACCCTTGACTGCTCAGTGATGCTACTCCAGCAGTCTGATGGAAAAGAGGAGCAAAAAATGGACTTATGGGCCATTAGCAAAACACTTCCGGGGCGGGTGGGTGAGGTTTATAATTTATTTATATTTACTTTTTACATCTTTCTACATCTGATTACATTCATTTTACCCCAAATATGAGCAGATCAAACACTGCACGTGGCTCGCACAAGACTATGAATCACTCATACCCAAGCACACTTCTGCTCACTTGAGTAGTTCGTACTTGTACCTCGCTCAAACCTCGAGCCCAAACCTCAGTTTCCAAACCCGAGCCTCGAGCCTCAGGTTCACATCTCTAGCCATGAGCATTGATTTCCTGGGTCTCCTCGTGCTACGTTGGGACTTCCAAAATGCATAAAGTCACAACAAGATGATTCTTACAACATGCACCATGGCATGTGCAGAACCATTACAGACCTCAACAAAGACAGAATTCCTGGTCAAGTGTGAAAAGGGATTCAGTATTTGTGTTGCTGATAATAAGATGTGCCGTGGACCGGGTGAGTAATGGAGAGGAGGGTAGGGGCAATAGAGTTGAGAGATGTAATGCTGGAGGGTTCAAGCGGAGAGTGAACCCACTGGGCTGCAGCACGCAGTACACCTGAGGAACATGACTAGGCACACACTAGGTATTCATGAGAGCCTATGGTGTGAGTATTGATTTGGCTGCTGGTAGCCACCAGGTGCCGCTCAGGGAGACATGCTGCTGCAATAGTTGGCCCCAGTGGTAAAGATACTGACATTCACTGATATAGCAGAACAGAAACTACTTACCTCAACAGCTTTGGTATCAATGATAAATTAGAAAGATGGGGATGACAGAAGTTTTAGCAACCTTTTCTAACCTCATCACCCTTGGTATCTCCTGTATAAGATCAGGAATACAGGGTAGACTGCAGTGTGAACAGCAATTGCTTACCTCAACACCCTTACTGATAGTAATAGATTGAAAAATGGGGACAGAAGTTTCAGCAACCTCTTCTTCCACTGAGCACCCCTGGTATCTCCAGTATTTGATCAGGAAAACAGGGTGGAGTAAAGTGTGAGCATCAAATACCTCAACACTCTTGTATCCCTAGTAATAGATCAGAAAGAAAGGCTGGATAACAATTTGAGCAACCACTTCTTACCTCAGCACTCCTTGTTTGTTAAGTATTTTTAGTCTTAGATCAGAAAGTCATGGTAGGCAGCAGTAATAGCAGCTTCTTCTTACCTCAGCACACCTGTTATCTCCGGTATTAGATTAAAATTTCTATTGGAAGCACAGCATCCTACACTTAAAGGGAAGGTGTTGCTTTTTTATTTTGCATTAATAATAGTGATTATGAAATCAAGTATTTTTAATACAAAATTAAATTCACTGTTTATTTAGTTTTTATTTAATTCTAGTTTTACTGAAGCACTGGGGGCTGCCATCTTGGATTTGCTGTGAGTAATGACAGTTACTCACCTCATTTATGGCATCCCTCGGGGCATTCTCTAATAGTCGGACTGCGACCCTATACTTAATACAGAGACAGCTTCTGCTGTGAAATGGACGTGCCCCCTGGGCTGTCCAGATAACAACAGAGGGAGGAGATTAGTGCCATTTTTGTGGAGCACACAGCGTATGCTGTGTGCTCCACTTTCCTCGTATCACCCGCCGGGATGGATGGGATGAGTACTGGTGCCGCGCAGCGGTGATTGCACCGTAACTGATCCTGGCTGCTCGCCACTCTGCCATCACCCCGCTGCCGCACTCTGCCGGTCACCCCGCCGCCTCACTCTGCTAATTACCTTGCCACCGCACTCTGCCAGTTACCCCACAGCCGCACTCTGCCGGTTACCTCGCCGCACTCTGCTGGTCACCCCCGTCGCACCTCTGCCGGTCAACCCCCTACCACTCCACTCACTCCCCCGCTGCTCACCCCCACCCCCCGCGTGTACTCACCTTGGGCCTCCGCTGCTCAAACTGTGATGGTTGACAGGACAGGCTACTGGGGTAGAAGGTCTGAGGTTAGTACATGCGGCTGGGAGTGGTGAGCGCAGCGTGACATCTGTAGTGCAGTGCCGCTCAGGGTGCAGATCAACCTTCCTTGCCGCATGTCACCTCGGACCTCCGATCTCAGCTGGCAGCACAGTATATGGGGGCACGAGATACAGTGAGGCACTGGGAGACAGTCAGAGAGCGGGGCATAGGGAGACTGTCAGCGAGCAGGGCATAGAGGGACTGTCAGCGAGTGGGGCATAGGGAGACTGTCAGCGAGCGGGACATAGGAAGACTGTCAGTGAGCGGGGCATAGGGAAACTGTCAGCAAACGGGACATAGATAGACAGTGGAGCACTATGTAGCTGGCCTTAGTGACACTTTAGACATATTAGGATCAATTTGTGGCCACCAACAAAATGGCTCCGCACTGTGATCCTAAACTTCATCTTCCCTTATCTCTTTGGAAACACCCAGATTGGGAGGGGGAGCTGTGACATCACACATAGGAGAGCAGATTCTGATCACTTTTACGGCAGCTGTAATGTGAGCTAGTTCTACAGTAGTTCTACAGTCGGATTTCAGCAGCTGCTCCCCCTAGTGCTTAAGAGTGGAAAATATCAAACTTTTAATTTTTTTTAAGATTTTTCTCAATTAAAAACAAATAATTTTATTTAAACATAACATTGAAACATTAATACTTTATATATTTTTAGTTATTGAATTTCTTTTTGTTTTTGACGACACCTTGACTTTAAAAGGGTTTAACACTAGAAGTCCCAGAGAGGGGTCATTTGACATTTCTAACATTGGAATCCTATGGAGCTCGAAATTCCTGGGACTTCTAGTGCTAAAAAGGTTTGGCAAGCTTCTAACCGCACATACTCACAGGTATTTATCCTATTAACATTCTTTTGCAGTCTTCTATCAATGTAATAAGACAGTGGCCATTTTTCTGTAATTACTTCTCAGTATAAGGCTATGTGCCCAAGTTGCATATTTGTGTACAGTTACGCTGCATATTGCACTGCAGCGTAACTGCATGCGTCCTGCGTCCCCAGCACAATCTATGAAGATTGTGCATAATTATGCGCATGTTGCGTTTTAGAACGCAGCGATTTGCATGCTGCCAAAACGCTGCATTCTAAAAAGCAACATGTCACTTATTCCGTGCACTTTGGATGCAGGTCCCGTTCTGTCTATGCTGGGGGCTGCATCCAGAGCACATGAAATCGACTTTCATTGCATTCATTACGCAGTGTTTCTGCAGCGATTTGACGCGCACATGTGCTGTCAAATCGCTGCAGAAATTTCTCCAAGGACACTATGCAATGTGGGCACATAGACTAAAGGCTTCTTTACACACCAGACAATCTATCGTGCGATAGATCGTCGGGGTCACGGTTTTTGTGACGCACATCCGGCATCGCTGGCGATGCCGGCCTGTGTGACACCTCCTAGCGACGCAGTATCGCTCACAAATCGTGAGTCGTGTACTGTTCGCTAGATTCCATAATATCGTTTAATTTAGTTGTTCATCGTTTCCGAGGTAGCACACGCCGCTTCGTGTGACACCCCGGGAACGATGAACATCAGCTCACCTGCGTCACGCGGCCGCCGCCGGCTATGTGAAGGAAGGAGGTGGGCGGGATGTTTACATCCCAATCATCTCCGCCCCTCCGCTTCCATTGGCCGGCGGCCGTGTGCCGTTGCTGTGACGCCGAACGTCCCTCCCACTCCAGGAAGTGGACGTTTGACGCCCACAGCGTGGTCGCACGAGAGGTAAGTACGTGTGACGGGGGGTTACCGACTTTGTGCGACATGGGCAGCGATTTGCCCGTGACGCAAAAAGGACGGGGGCGGGTACGATCGATTGTGAAATTGCACAATCGGTCGTACCGTGTAAAGCAGCCTTAATACTTGTGTGATTTACTAATTAGAGGTACATAAGAATTTATGTCTAATCATTTTTTATTTACTTTATTTTCTAATCCTCTTTAACTTTAAACATATAGCTAGGCATATTTATTAACTTAGATAACTAGTGTAGGTTATCCATCTTCTATGTTGGTAAAAGCCTTTTCCATAGGACCTGTTAGGGCAAATTGATGTCACCGTGGCTAACCTTCACTCAGAACTACAAGGTCAAATCAGATAAAAAGCGCCTCACAAAGAAGGGTTCTCATTATTTTAGATCTAGCTGGTCTATGTATTACACGGTCAGCCATTTAGTGCATGTTAACATGTCATGCTACATTATACCAGATGTCTTTTACCAGATATATTGCTTGCTGAAGTTTCACTAGGGGTTCCTAAAAATGGAGCAGCGGTGAACAGCTTTACATTTACATGCAGAGCATGCATTTGTTTTCTGTAAACGTTGGAAATAAATGTTTGTATATTGGTTCTAAGATAAGACTGAACTGAGTTACAGATTAAGCACAGTTCATGTGTTCAACAATACTTAATGTTTTGCTTGTCTGAAAGGTTTCAAAATCTAGGCTAAAGAACGGTGAATCGTGGACTATGCTTATATCGTATAACTAAGCATGGTTTACTTAATATATAATTCATTGCCTAACAATCCATGTCAGCAAGTCATTCAAGGACAAACTAGAATTTATTTATGCCGTGTGAAATAAGAACAAGCCCCACAACAGGCTATTGAAACATTGTATCTTTTCATCAGTGAACTTCCGAAGAAAGTTTAGAAAATGTATTGTACTACAAAGAAATGGGTTTAGTAGCACATTGGGAAGAAACATTGGAGTGTTAAATAATTCCTCAGGCACAAATATACGAAAACACTGAACGCTAATATAATAAAGTACAAAAATATACCGTAATCCATTCAAATAAAAGGAAACTTGGTTCCTTTATGAAAATTCAATTTTTTCTTTAATTAGTGTTAATGATACTGAGTGGAAATGTAATCATACACTGAATAAACAGTATTAATATAGATAGGGAAATTAATTTATTTTCACAAAATGTTTTTTTTATATTTTTAATTGCATAATTATGCAGTAAATTATGTAATAAGTAATATGTAATTTAATTTATTTTCTTCCAAATTACAAATATATGCATACACACAAAGGTATAAAATATATGCAAATCTAAAATCAATGACAGGTAAAGCGAATATTCTAATTAGAATTTAGTTCTTGAAATTGAGTTGAAAAAATAGGTCAAGTGTAGAGTTTGTGCGACTTTTATGTGCCCACATTACAGATTTGGTTTCAGAAATTTCTGCACTATTTTCATATTTCTTAAAAAAACTCACCTGTAAAAATGCACGCATTGCCAACTTTTTAGTTGCGTTTTTGATGCAATTTTTTATACAGTTTTGACAGACTTAATTTAAGTCAATTGGCAAAAAAACAAAAACAAAAATGCTGAAAGAATTGACATGCTGCAGATTATTTATTCCACCAAATGTGCAAGGAGAAAATCCTGAACGTTTGCACTCCACTTTAGGATTCTCAGTGACTTTTATGGCTTCAGGATTTGCTTAAAGTTTTGCGAAAAATCTGGAAGCAAAAACACATAAAAAAATGCAGCAAAAAACGTAATGTGTGCACACGGCCTTACAAGTGCCAAATTATAATAGCTTAATGACAATTCCAACCAGGTACTGTGGGTGTTCCTGCAATGCAGTGGTTAGTATCTACAAAAAATCCAAGGAATTAAAACTAGCCACAGGGTCACTAAAGTCAAAAGCACTCTGATGCACCAGTAGAGCAACAGCTAACCTATGTGGTCTCTTCCTGCACAAACCATTTTGTTGGCACTATGCAAAAGGGAACCTGCCAGGTGATACATGCTGCCAAAACTGTGAGTAGATGTCTCAGACACAGGCTGTATGATTACAGCCAGGTATGTTTGTCTGTCTGTTTTTATGAAAATAAAACTTTGTATAGCTACCGGGGACCGGGCTGTGCTATTGAATAGGCAAATAGGTGGGTCCATCAGCATGTTGTCCCCACCAGCCTGCAGATAGTGACAAGTCTCTACTTATACACAAATGTGGGCAAAAACTTGTCAGTCACAGTCAGTGGGTGATAAGATGCTGTTGGAGATCAGCCTGTACAACTATTCACTAGCACGTCTTGGTCCCCGGCAAGATGGCAACCATTTAAAGTACTAGATGGTGGCCCGATTCTAGCGCATCGGGTATTCTAGAATATGTATGTAGTTTATTTATGAAGATTTAAGAATAATGCAATGAATATACAGGGTAAAATATACACATTATCATTAAATGTTATTGTTCATAGAACTTAATACAAATGAATAAAATTATTAAACAGATCATCAAAATATATAAACTATTACATGAATATATAACTGTATTTAAATAAATAATTGGACGGAAGAAGTATATCGACACTATAATACCGTATTTTTCGGACCATAAGACGCACTTTTTTTCCTCCAAATTTGGGAGGAAAGTGTGGGGTGCATCTTATGGTCTGAAGCTGCAGGGTAGGGAGCTGTGGGGAGTCAGCGTTATGCAGTGGGATCACAGGAGGCAGGGAGGGTCGCTGCTGCAGGAAGCCGGCGCTGGAGAAACCACGTGTGCCCGCTGCTTAAAGTAAGTGAATATTCATTAGCTGCTCCCCGCCCACCTCTCTCTGCAGTCAGGGGGGGTGAGGAGCAGCAAATCAATAGTTTAATGTAAACAGCGGTCACACGTGGGAGCTCCAGCCCCCGGCTTCCTGCAGAGGCTGGGGAGACTGTGTGTCCACTGTTTAGGAGGCAGGAGCAGGGAGCCGCTGCAGTCATATCTGGCCCAGAAGAAGTGCAGATCACTGCAGTGTCCGGGCCAGTGCACGGCATATCTTCACAGCACAGCCGCAGTCTCTGTGCTGAGGGCTCAAATTACTTTCACTTTGATCCTTCCTCTGCACTAGAAACAGTCTCCCATAGCTGACAAGGACCTACAGTGATGTAATGCAGAGGGGTGGCCAGAGCAGCACAGAACAGCACAGTGCCCGCCTCTTCATTACATCACTGCAGGTCCTCGAGCACATCAGTAAAAGTAAGGCAATAAATAATATAGTATATAAAGACATTACTGTACACCTGGATGGGGTTGGATCATATATATATTACACACACACACACACACTATATATATATATACACACACACACACACACAGTATGTAACTATATATGCACACACACACATACACATAA
Organism: Anomaloglossus baeobatrachus; assembly: GCF_048569485.1. Classification (NCBI taxonomy): domain Eukaryota; kingdom Metazoa; phylum Chordata; class Amphibia; order Anura; family Aromobatidae; genus Anomaloglossus; species Anomaloglossus baeobatrachus. The sequence continues at coordinate 503,866,645 of NC_134354.1, forward strand.
TATAACTATATACACACACACACACTCATTATATATATATATATATATATATATATATATGAGTGTGTATATAGTTATATTATGTGTATGTGTGTGTGCATATATAGAGTTATATACTGTGTGTGTATATATATATATATATTTATACACACACACACACACACAGTATATAACTCTATATATGCACACACAAGCACACAATATAAATATATACACACACACACACACACACACCAGATTGGAGGATCACACATATAATGATGGGGAACATACATATTCCACGATGGGGGCCATATATACCTGGAAGGTACCCAGAATGGGGGACATGAGGACAGAATTTGGGGATATTATTACCTCAGCAACACTGTCAGCAGTAAAATAACAGTGTGTCATGACCACATTCTTTTACTTTAATTTTATTTTTTTCTATTTTTTCCTCCTCTAAAACAAGGGTGCGTCTTACAGTCCGGTGCGTCTTATAGTCCGAAAAATACGGTATATTAGTTAACAATATCAACCTAAAATATTTTTGTACACCACATTTCTTGTGAATACCTTTTGACTATCTATAAGCAACTTTCCTTTTCAAGGGGTATCAAAAACTTGAACTTTGACGTTGGATCTCATTTTAACTCTTGAAAATGCAATCCTTATTTTCCCCTGCATTTGCTAAATTTCCCCTCTCCCCTCCATTTGCTCTCTAACACAGGTTCTGTGACAGTCTGTGTCACGTTCCTAAGGCCGCAGTCGGGTATATAAGGGGCCTGCCCGCACCACTCCCTCAGCAACACCCACATCCAATCCGGAGGCAACTGAGTAAAGAGGTGGGCTGGACATGCCGAGGAGGAAATAGGAAGCAGACGTATCTCCCAGCCTGCAGGGCCAGCGAGGGGAAGGAGAAAGTACTACAGAGTATGAAAAGAGAAGGAAGTGCAAGGTGAGTATAATTGTTTTTTATAATGTGTGCTGGAGGCTGCTGCTGGGGTGTACATAAAGGCTTTGGCTTGTGGGGTGTATATAAAGGCTGCTGGGGTTTATATAGAGGTTGCTGGGGTGTATATAGAAGCTTCTGTGTGCGACGGTGTCTGTGTGCGGTAGTGTCTGTGTGCGGTGGTGTCTGTGTGCAGCGGTATCTGTGTGCAGCGGTGTCTGTGTGCGACAAATCAGCGAAGTATGGTTCAAATCTCGCACCAATTCGCGGCCGGATTGCACCTGTCGCTGATTGGTCACGGGTGTCTGGCGCGACCAATCAGCGACGTGGGATTTCCGTTACAGACAGAATTAGACAATTATATATATAGACTAGAAGGTGGCCCGATTCTACGCATCGGGTATTCTAGAATTTACGTATTGTGTAGTTCATGTATGATTTTTGTTATATATATATATATATATATATATATATATATATATATAGATGTTGTTGTGTGTAGTTACCAAGTGTTTGTGTAGGGCGCTGTACATGTTCTGGGTGTTGTCTGGGTGTGATGGGGGGTGAGAGTGGTGTTGTTTGTGTGTTGCGTTGTTTGTGGAGCGCTGTGTGTCTGTAGCGTTGTGTGTGTGTTGCGCAGTTTGTGTGTGTGTGGTGGGTTTTGGGGGGAGGTATGTTTTGTGCAATGTGCGTGTTGTGCGGTATGTGCGTATATTTGTGTGTGCAGCGTTGTCTGTGTGTGTGGGTGTCTGTGTAGGGCAGTTGTTTGTGGTTCCCAGTGTGTGTGTGTGGTGTGGTGTGTTGTGCAGTGTGCGCGTGTGTGTGTGTGTGTGTTGGGGGGAGGTGTGCACTTCCCATCGTGCTCCATCCCCCATGCAGCGCACTCCCCATCGTGCTCCATCCCGTATGCTGCGCACCCCCCATCGTGCTCCATCTCCCATCCTGCGCACTCCCAAACGTGCTCCATCCGCTATGCTGCGCACTCCCAAACGTGCTCCATCCGCCATGCTGCGCACTCCCCATCGTGCTCCATCCCCCATGCTGCGCACTCCCAAACATGCTCCATCCGCCATGCTGCGCACTCCCCATCGTGCTCCATCTCCCATGCTGCGCACTCCCAAACGTGCTCCATCCGCCATGCTGCGCACTCCCAAACGTGGTCCATCCGCCATGCTGCGCACTCCCAAACGTGCTCCATCCGCCATACTCCGCACTCCCCATCGTGCTGCATCCTCCATGCTGCGCACTCCCAAACGTGCTCCATCCGCCATACTCCGCACTCCCCATCGTGCTGCATCCCCCATGCTGCGCACTCCCAAACGTGCTCCATCCGCCATGCTGCGCACTTCCAAACATGCTCCATCCGCCATGCTGCGCACTCCCAAACGTGCTCCATCCGCCATGCTGCGCACTCCCAAACGTGCTCCATCCGCCATGCTGCGCACTCCCAAACGTGATCCATCCGCCATGCTGCGCACTCCCAAACGTGCTCCATCCGCCATGCTGCGCACTCCCAAAGGTGCTCCATCCGCCATGCTGCGCCAGCATCAGCCTCTCTACCTGCAGCATCAGCCTCTCTCCTCCCAGCATCAGCCTCTCTGTCCCCAGCATCAGCCTCTCTGTCTCCAGCATCAGCCTCTCTGTCCCCAGCATCAGCCTCTCTGTCGCCAGCATCAGCCTCTCTGTCGCCAGCATCAGCCTCTCTGTCCCCAGCATCAGCCTCTCTGTCCCTAGCATCAGCCTCTGTCCCCAGCATCAGCCTCTCTGTCCCCAGCATCAGCCTCTCTGTCCCCAGCATCAGCCTCTCTGTCCCCAGCATCAGCCTCTCTGTCCCCAGCATCAGCCTCTCTGTCTCCAGCATCAGCCTCTCTGTCCCCAGCATCAGCCTCTCTGTCCCCAGCATCAGCCTCTCTGTCCCCAGCATCAGCTTCTCTGTCCCCAGCATCAGCCTCTCTGTCTCCAGCATCAGCCTCTCTGTCCCCAGCATCAGCCTCCCGCAGCATCAGCCTCTCTGTCCCCAGCATCAGCTTCTCTGTCCCCAGCATCAGCCTCTCTGTCCTCAGCATCAGCTTCTCTGTCCCCAGCATCAGCCTCTCCGTGTCCAGCATCAGCCTCCCCATCCCAGCCTTCCCCAGGATCAGCCTCTGTCCTCTCAGCCTCCTCCAGCATGCCGTGCTCCTCTGCTGACACTCACAGATCCGATCGCATACACTCACACACACCCACACACCCCCACCCGATCGCATACACTCACACCCACCCGATCGCATACACTCACACCCACCCGATCGCATACACTCACACACACCCGATCGCATACACTCACACACACCCGATCGCATACACTCACACACAAAGACACACACACTGACGATATTGCACATACGCGCTGATACTCACGACATCCGGGGATATCACATGCTTCTGGCCATGTGATCCCCCGGCAGGTCCTGGAAGCTCACAACAGCACAGTATCGCCGCCGAGAAGCAAGCGATATCCCAGGATGTTGTGAGTATGTGGATGCGATGTGATGTGTGAGGTGTGTGTGAGTGTGATCTGATTTGTGTGTGTGTGTGTGTGTGTGTGTGCTGTTATGTGTGTGTATGTTCCGCCGCTGCAGGACCTTGATGTGTGGATGCGATGTGATGTGTGTGTGAGGTGTGTGTGAGAGTGAGTGTGAGCCGGTGTACACTGGTAACTATGATACACATCGGGTAACTAAGGGACCTTAGTTACCCGATGTTTATAATGGTTACTAGCTTTCACGGCCTCCGTCAAGATCCCAGCATCGCAAGGTTATGTCTGGCGCTGCCGGGATCCTGACGGAGCCGGTGTAGAAGCAAGCGATATCCCAGGATGTTGTGATGTGTGAGGTGTGTGTGAGAGTGAGTGTGAGAGTGAGTGTGATCTGATGTGTGTGTGTGTACTCACCTGGGAATCGGAGCTCCGTGTCAGTTGGGCCAGAGCGAGCGTGCATTGCGTGAGGGGGGCGGGGCCTGCAGAGAGCCGGGGCGAGAGGCCAATCCGTGTGGGGGGGCGGGGCCATGGCGAGCCCAGCGGCCAATCAGCTTTGTGTCACCGTAAGGACACAATTTCGGAGCATGACAGACAGACAGAGAGACAGACAGACAGAATAAGGCAATTATATATATAGATGTTTTTCTCAGCTAGCTGTGATCATACAGCCAGTGGCTAAAACATGCTGCTCATTGGGCAGCATGCATCACCTGACAGGTTTTATTTAAAGGAAATCTGTCATCACAATTTAATATGTTAAAGTAAAGATATGGTCATAATGGTGCTGGTACTGATTTAATAGATACATATAATGCAGAAATCCTCAGCCTGGTTCTTGTTTACTTCATTATAGAAGAATTGGTGCAATAACCTTTTTCGTGCATTGAGGAAGGACTGGGGGCCGGATCTGTGGGTAGGGTTTTCAGCTCTGCCGCGGCCCCTATGTGTTTGTCAAGGCTCTTTTTTTAGTTTTGATCTAGCACTGACGCATCCAAGGACGGTGCTTGTGCACATTTATCTCCCAGAGGTCTTCAGCAAAATGGCTCCGCAGATAGCTCAAGAGTACACAGTCATCTGATGAACTTAAACAAAGGGGCACTTTGGTGGTACATGCGCCAATTTACATCTTAGTTTATCAATAATGACATTTACAGTGCATTTTCCATAACCTTTTTTCCTCAATGTCACAACATAATACATGGCAACCTAAGTGACCTAAGGGTTACTTTAGATATAATGACTATGTGGCATTTTAGAACATTGAAGTAAAAAATATTCACTAGCTTGAGGAACAAGAAATGCTTTATGATCAGGGACTTCATCTTCCTTAAGATTTAAAACCAATGGAAAGTTCTATAAGGTTGTTTGTATTTGTGCAAGGAATCTGTGAGGAAGACAGTTCAGGAATTTAGGAGAGAAGTGGGGGAACATATGGGGGACATCTTAAATGAACAAGACAGCCATTGTGAGGCATATCAATAAAGGACATGGAGAAGATGCAATTGCAAAGAGATTTATGGGTATTGATGTAATTAACCCACCATAGAGCAATGGGGACTTTGACAAAATAGTATCACAAAGGGAGGCAATATGGATTTTTCACATACCAGATGGTAGGAGTAAGCAGATGATTTGTGGCTACTTTGTCTAAAGAATCCATTCTCTCTTTTATTTATTGGTCTTTCTACTTATACAACCACTCCCCTCTCCTAATAATTTCAGACTTGTCCAACCCAGACTTCTTTAACCATAGTCATATAACCTACAGTATGTATATTTTTTGTTTACGCTTGCATAGTGGGCCTCTGTATGTCAAGATACTTAGTGCATCAGAGGCTGGGTCCGGTAAGGACCTTACTGGGAATGTCTGGACCTGATAGGGTAGAGGGTGTCAGGTCTCCTGATGACGTGGCCACTCCGGACTGGCTCGCGGATGCCCGCCTCTATGACACGGCAGCTCACCATTGGTTGTCAGACGATGACTGGTGAGGTGTATGGGGCGTGGCAGCCATGAGGTCATCAGTGATGTGGTGGTTCCGGATAGGCCACTGGTGATGTCGCTGATGACGTGGCACTCCGCTATTGGACCCTGGAGGTGCTATTGTGGTCCACCCTGGGTTTGGGGCGGACCCAAGTTATAAAAGAGGCTGAAGACAACTTGTGGATGCGCAGTCTTCACTTTTGCTCAGACAGAACACACCTCCATTTTAGAGCCTCATTGCAGAATAAGCCATAGATTGGAAGTGGTAGGCAGGGTTAGGCGTCCGGTGCTTATCACGCCAAGACACCCGTGGCTCAGCACGTTAGGGTCAGGCGCCAGGCTTCCACCTCCTACCATCCAGTCCTGCTAGTGCAGCCCAGTGGAGTCAATTGGGCTGTGGCTGCTGCACCACCTGTCCTCTTCATATTGGCTTTCCAGTCAACGCTACCTGTGTGACCACCTAGCCTGACATGTCCTGTGTATACATGTGTCCTGTGGCCAGTTGAGAGCCCTGGTGGCTAGAAACGCTAATTGGGGGACCGCTCGGTCTGACGTGTCATACATACGTGGCCGACAGGGCGCTTTCGCGGCGGTCTTCCGGTCAGCGCTACCTGGTCACCACCCGGCCTGACGTGTTCCCGGCACACATGGTCGGTGTAGCGCCAAAGGTACACCGAAACGATAACTGGGTTGCCGTCTGGTCTGACTTGTCCCTACACACATGACCGGTTCCCAGGTCTCCTGTGCAGTCAATAGGGACTTCCTGGGCTGGGTAAGTGGACTCTGTGACACTAACAGGGTTCACAGTCTCCTGATCTAAGTGTTGCTTAACTTGGATCAGGCCCCTATTATTTCAGAGCCACCCAACTCTGTATTCTCCGCCTAACCTTCGGGTTGCCAGCAGCTCCTTTGTCATCTGGAGCACGGTGGGCCCCGACTAGCGATTGGGATATTTACCACCTTATCCTGATCTGCCAGTCACCCTGTAACACAAGGGAACCTAATTTTTTCGTAAGCACTGAGAAGAGCTATCTTGTACACATGTGTCATTATGGTGATGACAATCTACCGTATCCACTTAAGATGTCCACGTGGTTTCTCTGTCAATGTGAGCATCCCCACAGCTAGCGTATATTGTCTTCACCTGCTGGCAGATCTTCAAGGCAAGTCAATAAGCCATGCCGAGGACTGACATGTTAATTTAGAGATGTCACCATAGTGATGTAACAACCTTTATTTCACCTTAAGGGCTCATTAAGACCACCGTTCCATCTGTCCTGTTCAGTTCCTATTTCTTTGTGGACCTATTGACAAGACCATCTTTTCAATGTCTTCTGTCCAGGATCAGATGGCACATGGAAGCACTTCCGTTTGTCATCAGTTCCTACAAAAAACACATTGGATGCCGTATGTCTGTTCTGTTATTATGAAACTTGTCCTATTCTTTTCCGTAATTGTGGACCGTGACACAATACAAGACAATGAGTCTGCACAATCCCCGGAAGCCACATGGAACCACTTCCATGTGACTTCCGTTGGGTGCAGTCTGTTTCCCGCTCCAGCGCCAGCACCATGGCTGCTCACTTAGCAGTGTGTCGGCATCTTCTTGCATAGCAGTACGAGCAGTGGTCCAAGACTGTGACTAGTGGTGACGTCATGTGCAGCTCGTAATACTTCGCTTGTGAAAGCGGAAGACAATGGAAGTGACAAACGCTGACGTCAGGAGTACAGCAGAATTCATCACTGCAGGTGATCTAAAGTATTCGGGCCCTTTGAATTTTTCAACCTTTTCCCACATTTCAGGCTTCAAACATAAAGATAAAAATGTTAATGTTATAGTGAAGAAACAACAACAAGTGGGACACAATTATGAAGTTGAACGAAATTTATTGGTTATTTTAAACTTTTGTAAAAAATAATAAAATGAAAATTGGGGCGTGCAATATTATTCGGCTCCTTTACTTTCAGTGTAGCAAACTCACTGCAGAAGTTCATTGAGGATCTCTTTATGAGCCAGTGTTGCCCTAAATGACTAATGATGATAAATATAGTGCACCTGTGTGTAATCAAGTCTCCATATAAATGCACCTGCTCTGTGTTAGTCTCAGTGTTCTGTTTAAAGCGCAGATAGCATCATGAAGACCAAAGAACACAATAGGCAGGTCCATGATACTGTTGTGGAGAAGTTTAAAGCCTGATTTGGTTACAAAAAGATTTCCACAACTTTAAACATCCCAAAAAGCACTGTGCAAGCGATCATATTGCAATGGAAGGGGTATCATACCACTGCAAATCTACCAACACCCGGCCATCCCTCAAAAATGTCATCACAAACAAGGAGAAGACTAATCAGAGATGCATCCAAGAGGCCCATAATCCCTCTGGATGAACTGCAGAGATGGACAGCTGAGGTGGGAGAGTCTGTCCATAGGACAACAGACGTACACTGCACAAATCTGACCTTTATGGAAGAGTGGCAAGAAGAAAGACATTTCTCAAAGATATCCATAAAAAGTTTTGTTTAAAGTTTGCCACAAGCCACCTGGGAGACACACCAAACATGTGGAAGAAGGTGCTCTGGTCAGATGAAACCAGAATCGAACTTTATGAACACAATGCCAAACGATTTGTTTGGCGTAAAAGCAATACAGCTCTTCACCCTGAACACACCATCCCTACTGTCAAACATGGTGGTGGCAGCATCATGGTTTGGGCCTGCTTTTCTTCAGCAGGGACAGGGAAAATGGTTAAAATTGATGAGAAGATGGATGGAGCCAAATACAGGACCATTCTTGAAGAAAACCTGTTGGAGTCTGCAAAAGACCTAAGACTGAGATTTGTCTTCCAACATGACAATAATCTAAAACATAAAGCAAACTATACAATGGAATGGTTAAAAAATAAACGTATCCAGGTGTTAGAATGGCCAAGTCAAAGTCCAGACCTGAATCCAATCAAGAATCTGTGGAAAGAGCTGAAAACTGCTGTTCACAAACACTCTCCATCCCACCTTACTCAGCTTGAGCTGTTTGCAAAGGAAAAATGGGCAAGAATTTCAGTCTCTCAATGCACAAAACTGATAGAAACATACCCCAAGTGACTTGCAGATTTAATCGTAGCAAAATGTGGCGCTACAAAGTTTTAACTTAAAGGGGCCGAATAATATTGCACGCCCCAATTTTCAGTTTATCATTTTTTATAAAAGTTTAAAATAAGCAATACATTTCGTTCAACTTCACAATAACAATAACGTGGGTCTCCCCTGCCTGAGAATACCAGCCCCCAGCTGTGGGGCTTTATCTTGGCTGGGTATCAAAATTGGGGGGAGTGCAGGCTGTTTTTTTTAAAATTATTTATTTATTTATTTTACTGTACGATATAGACCCGCCCATTGGTGGCTGTGACTGGTTGCAGTAAGACAGCTATCACTCAGCATGGGGGCGCATCTGACTGCAATCAATCACAGATGCCAGTGAGCAAGGAAAGCAGTGAATATGTATGAGCCTAATGATCATCCGGTTCGGGAAAAAGAAAGAGCTGCCACGGGAGAAGTGTGGCAGCTGCGCCGGTGATCGGTGAGTATGAAGCATTTGCTCCTACCTTTTTGCGCCAGATTCTGTTCCCTATATACTTTATATGGGGACGAGCATCTTGCCAGATACTGTTTACTGTATCTAACACTCTAGTTTTTTTTGTGGTCCGCATAAAAACGGAAGTGACACTGATGGCACACAGACCGTATATGGAATGGAACGGATGCAGTTTTCACATGGATGTCACACGGATACATCCGTGGAAAAACAGAACCATTTTTTTCAGACCACAAAAACAGAACAGTCTTGTGAATGTAGCCTTAGTCTTCAACATCTGAATAAGGGAAACAACACCTCCCCATAGCTGATGTCTGATGCCTTGATTGGACAGAGAAGCTAAGTCCAGCCTTATATAACTTCCACGCATGAAATTTACATGCACACATACCTCTATTTGACTCAGGGGGTGCAGCACCTCACCAGAGGTCACTGTTACTATAGGTTCCCAGCTATGAGCTTCCAGCAAGTACACTGTGCTGATAATTTCTTGGGACTGAGGGTGAAACATGTCATGAGGGATTAAGGATGTAAGAAAAAAGTGGGTATGAGGGCACTAAGGCAATATGAATGGGATCATCCAAAAGCACACTTGAAATGGAGCAATAAGAAAAAGATGAAAAAGGGTGTGCTAAAACAAAGGAGATCACCAGAATATGATGGCAAAAAAACCCCACCCTTTTTCTTCTTTTTCTTAATGAGGGATTAAGGATACATATTCAGGAAGTGGCAGACTGATATTTGGGTACTGCCCTTGTAAGTGCAGGAGGTATCACATGAGGCATGACCCACGTAATTTCTAAGCATAATGATCACATTTCCTCAACTTATAGTACCCGTGGTACTCCCTAAACTGTGAATCAATTTTGCTTGAATTAAGTGAGAGCCAATCATTTTTTCTATATGAGAACTGATATATTTAGGTACTAATACATTGATATTACTTGTGTTGCATATTCACATACTCTGCTTAACTATCCAATGATATATGAGACCTTCTCAAGTCTATAAAGCATTTTTTGTATTCATCCTACTCAGGTATTGTCCTATTTTAAGATGGCTCTAATAAAAGTATTATTACTTTAAAGCTACAATTTATTATAGATTATGAGGACTTACACAATGTTAGACAGGTGGTTATCATGGGCTAATTGATGTATATGTATTTTCCAGCATCTTTTGCCATGATTTACTAGTATCTTGATATTAAAACCATGACCAATGTTAATGTTAGCTTCACTCTATATCTCTCCATTCAGTCAACATGATATGGGCTATTACTAAGCTTTAATTTATCAGAGTTTAGAGAATCTATGATCAAGCAAATGAATTTGAGGAGCAAGCCTGTAAGGTGTCCAAAAGATGTGCGAAAGACGCAATAAATTTTAAGATATCATGAATTCTGTGTCTTGGTGCCTGAAACACTCAATTCATGTGATGAACAAGGGAAACTTACCCACAAAAGCCATGAAATATAGAGCCAGATGAAAGATATTTTGAAACAATTATGGCTCATATTGAATTATTAGAATTCAGATTTTGCTACACACTAGATTAATCACGAGTTGACCAAAAATGGAGCAGAACTCTGACTGACCGATTTCTACCTAGTCATTACCTCCGAAATCCACAAACATTTTTGAATCTGGGCACTCCAGATTGGAAGTGGAAGCTTGTTGACATTGCAGTCCATATCAATACATGTAAGAGATGCTTTCAGGAATTCCTAGAATGGTCATCAGTTTAAGATTGTACAGTACTTTGATAAACTATACAACAGCTGCCATTTATTTCATCACTTGCTCCTGCAGATTGATTTATTTTGTCTGACATTCAGAGAATGAATGTGGCAAATCTTGGAACATAAACCATTAAAGACATCAAGGCATCACAGTGAATATTTTCCACAAAGATTGAAAGCTTGCAAAAACTTAAAGTGTATCTCTCAACTTTGAATGGCTTCCTTTTTTTTATATAAAACAATGGGTAGTCACTAAGACATTACATTACTAAATATGACTGGTTGAAAAATAAAATACTTACCAGTTACTAAGCACCTTCAAAATGACTCAAATTTCCAGCAGAAGTGGTACAAACTTCTGCATTAAAGGGGTGGTACACCCGTTTTCATTTCTGGTCACATCGATATTATGTTGAGAAACAAGTTTTCTCTCAAATACCTTGTGTTGCCAATAGTGCCAGTGAGCGTCACTATTGCAGTCCGCTGACCCCCTTTGTGTGACCCCCGGGCTCCGTGACCTTTGATGTCCAGTTATGTCACATCAACTGGGGCGGGCCACAGTCTTCCTGAGTGACTGGTCTGTGGGCGGCGTCTCACCACTCAATACAGCCTAGCGTTGCTCCTGCTTGCAGCGCTCTGCAGCAAAAGAGAGAGCACACGAGGTGCTGGGCTGTGACGAGTGGTGAACTGCCACCCACAGCCCAGTCACTCAGGAACACTGCAGCCCACCTCAGTTGGCGTGACATCACTGGATAGCCGAGGTCACGAAGGGGATGAGCGCACCGCAATAGCGCCGCTCATAGGCACTATTGGCAACACAAGGTATTTGAGAAAAACCTTGTTTCTCAAAATAATATCAATATGGCCTGTAATGAAAACAGGTGAACCACCCCTTTAAGTGATCTTGGGATGGTGAGTGTAATCCGACAATTCCCCACAACTTTAGGTTATTAGGGTTTGCGTATACAGCAATTGGAGATGGACTCAAGGTCTATATGTTACTCTGTGCAGTTTAGGCAATTTTATTGTTGACAATCTACTGATCAATATCTCCACTTTTTCCCCCAAACCACATGCCAGAATAACAGCTTTGAACGGTATTTATGTATTGCATGGTTAATTTATTCAATGAGCATATGGGGATTGCAAAAAAATAATTTGCAGGCACATGGACCTAGATTCAAGGAAAGTTGTGTTTTCAGACAGATTAGTATATCATCATACTAGATCATGCTGTCTAAAGATTCCCATTAGGAATATAAGCTAATTAATTTGTGATGACAATTAACTATTTGATGGTATGATATATTTATTCTTTTGTGATGTACATGATCCTCCTCAGGACGTCCGAGGTGTCTCTGATATAGGAGGGATATGCGATCCCATTTGTAGATTTAGTGAATACTACTTCCATCCATTGGTTGAGACGCTGCCCTCCTATGTCAGACACCTCGGATGTCCTGAGGAGGATTGATGGACTATGTTTAGATCCTGGTGTACTCTTGGTTGCAGCAGATGTGGAGACCCTCTATTCATGTATTCATCATGAACATGGCCTTCAGGCAGTCAAATACTTCTTGTGCATGAGCAATTGGGAGGTTCCCCTGCAGGATTTAATTTTAGAACTCCTGGAATTCATCCTGACGCGGAACTTTTTTCTTTTCAAGGATCGGTTCTTCCTCCAGAGACGTGGCACTGCAATGGGCGTGGAGTGCGCGCCGTTGTACGCGAACCTCTTTCTCGGCCACTGGGACAGGGAGGTTCCCGATGACGGCGCCTGCGCCGCTGCCCAGATGCAGTGCTGGTTACGTTACATAGATGACGTGTTTATTATCTGGAGAGGAACTGACCTTGAATTAAAACAATTTTTTTCTATTTTAAATCATAATGACCGCAATATCAAGTTGACTTACAGGAGTAATTCTGAAGAAATTGACTTTTTGGACATAAAAATTTCCATCTCATTTGACAGGTCTGTTCAAACTGACGTCTTCCGTAAGGAGACGTCGGTGAATAGCCTGTTACATGCGTCCTCGGCCCATTTACCATCAACTATCAGGGCCGTACCTAGAGGTCAATTTTTCAGAATGAAAAGGGTCTGTTCTTCGGACCCTCTTTTTGAAAGACAGGCAGGGGATCTCTTCCAACGTTTTAAGATTAGAGGCTACAGCACAAGAAGTATCAGATCTGGATATGCTAGGGCCAGGGACTCACCTAGATGTGATCTGCTCTCAGTGACTACAAAAACTAGTACCAAAAATCCAGCTATTAGGTTAATTTCTACATACAACAACCAATGGGAAGACATTAGGCGCATTCTAACCAAAAATTGGTCTATTCTGACAACTGAACCGACACTTAAAAACGTTTTGTCTGAACGCCCCTTGATGACTGCGAGAAGGGGGAAGAACCTTAAAGATCTTTTGGTCCACAGCCATTATACATGTAAAAGCACCCTCCCATTCTATACGGGGAAACCTAAGTGGGGGTGCTTTCCATGTGGCTCTTGCCTTGCTTGCGGAAACATCGAGAGGGCGACCTCTTTTATGTCAGCGGATGGCCTGAGTGAGTTTGAGGTCAGGAAATACATCTCCTGCAGCACTGATTTTGTAATATACTGTACCTGGCTAAATGTGGATGCGGCTTAGCCTATGTTGGTTTAACATCTAGACAATTACGCGTCCGCATAGCTGAACATAACAGGGATATAGCTGCTGCAGTGGATGTGGATGATCTCGACTCCCTGAGGACCATCCCCTGACATTTTAAATTATTTCATAATTGCAATGCAGCCTCCTTACGTGTTAGAGGCATCGACAAGCTCCACATGGGCTCCAGGGGCGGCAACTTTAAGCAGGCTTTGGTGCGCCTGGAGTGCAGGTGGATCGTCACGCTGGGCACGATGTCGCCCAGGGGTTTGAATGAGAAATTGTCGTTTGAATGAGAAATTGTCTTTTTGTGCAATTAGTTGCTCGCGGCGCACATAGTCGTTAAACCGCCGTCACACATACTTACCTGCTGAGCGACGTCGCTGTGGGCGGCGAACATCCACTTCCTGAAGAGGGTGGGACGTTCGGCGTCACAGCGACGTCACTCAGCAGCCGGCCAATACAAGCGGAGGGGCGGAGATGAGCGGGACGTAAATATCCCGATATATATATATCGATGATATAGCGATGTGTGCTGCCCCGGGTACGATAAACAGCCGGCGCAAATAAAAATAAACGACTTTTCAAAAATGAGCGACGTGTCAGCGATACACGATCTGCGAACGTTCTGCGCCGCTTGTAGGTGTCACACGGGACGACATCGTAAACGATGCCGGATGTGCGTCACGAAAACCGTGACCCCGACAACATATTGCATGATAGATCGTCTCGTGTCACACCCGCATTAGTCCACTATAGCCTTTTTTCCTTGGTTGGGCTATAAAGTAGTACCATAGCTGCTTCACTGTCATTTTAACTTCAGTGTGTGTTAGGGTTTTGGTTTTAATTGTGTTTTTTCTTCTCTCTTTATGTTTTTTTATTTAGTGATACATGTATATTCTCTACATATATATATTGAGTGATCATCCCTTGAAGCGGGCACAATTAGTCATCTTCAACATTTTGAAATCTTATGTGATGTTATCTGGGCATTTTAATGCGCATCAACACTGGACAATATGATTTTCATCAAGGAATATTGGATCCCTATTATGGATATCTATTGTAATTCATGGATGATTTTGTTCCCTTGATATCTATTGACTATATATTTTTCCTGCATTTATGTGTGAGTGTATTATTATTGATGGCTAGAATGTACTCACCTCATTGTGTTCATATTGTCCCCTTTGATGTGAGTCTATATATATTTTTCTGCTGTGCATATGCTTATGCACATAAAACTATATATATATATATATATATATATATATATATATATATATATATATATATATATGCACTTTCGTTTTTGTGCTTATTAGTATGCTTCTATTATGTGCCTGCCCTTGAGTGCCCTCAATTTTGCCAGTAGAAAAGATGGCCGTTATAGTGTGTGCATGAGCAGTGGCTCCACACCAATGTGCGCTTCAAATGGCCTCCATACAGGTTGACGTGGGCATATCATGTGATGACATGACTTATGCTTTCGTCGTCCCTGGGAGTGCCCGATGACGCGCACCGCTTGTTGTGGTCCCGCCCCACACGCGCCAATCAGATGCTATGGCGGCTGTTTTAAACCTCCTCACACTGCACAGCTGTAGTGCGGCTCCCCGAGGAAGGTCATGAAACATGCGCATCGGAGCACGCCAGGCCAAGCAGTTAGTACCGATGGGTGAGTGCTCCGGGCTCATAGTTTTTCTATTTCAAATTTGATTTCTAAATATCCTGTGAATAGTTTGTAAACTGATGAGCGCGGGCATTAATGTTTATGGTTGTACGTGCAGTGCACTGATTACCCCTGTTTAGCAACATTTAATCTTTCTTACTCCTCAGACTGAATTAACCTCTTAGGGCACGGTTTTGTTTACTAACTCCTGGCTCGTTGTGTTCATTGTATATCTGCATTGGGATCCCCATTAGTACTATTGTGGCGCCCCTGTGGTTAGGCGCTACAGGGGAATACAGCACCTTAACATCAAGGTGCAGTGCCCTTTGGTCACAAGTGAAAGAGAGAGGAAATGCAGAGTCTTATATTAGATTGAGTAACATTGACTCAGCAGCCCCTACCTTCATATTCCAGGGACTGTTTATATAGTAGGTCCATAGGGGGGTGGAGCCTAGCTGAGCGTGAGACGCAATGTGATTCACAGGACGACTGAGTGACAGTTAGTCAGTTAACAGTCAGTCAAAAAGGAGTCACTATGGGGAGATAAGGTATGCACACCAGTGACTATGTAAGGGGAATACATGGAATAGCAGAAACTGCTGTGTGAATACTGACTTGAAAAAGCCAATAGCTATATGTAAAGTGAAAATGTGAAAAATGGAATCTGCATTACTGCCATGAACATGAACATATAAATCAAGAGAACTGCTGTGTGAATACTAACTTGAAAAATCCAATTCAAGTCAGTATTCACACAGCAGTTTCTGCTATTCCATGTATTCCCCTTACATAGTCACTGGTGTGCATACCTTATCTCCCCATAGTGATGTTTTTTTAGGTTTTTTGCACCCAGTTCAGACTTAGAATGGTGTTCCAAACGTTATTCTTATTTGTTAGTTGTTTTTCGTTTGTGAACCCTCCCCAACCACACCTATTGCCAATCCATATCATACGCATATATAGCCTGGGTCTCAGCTTCCCATACACGGTAAGTTTTTTAACTGCATGAGAGGACACACACAAGCTAGGGACCCCAACGTAGAGAAATACTTTGGCGTAGTGTTGGGGCTCTATTGCATTGATCAATTCAGTAGCTAAATTTCTCTTGATTCATATGTTCATGGCAGTAATGCAGATTCCATTTTTCACATTTTCACTTTACATATAGCTATTGGATTTTTCAAGTCAGTATTCACACAGCAGTTTCTGCTATTCCATGTATTCCCCTTACATAGTCACTGGTGTGCATACCTTATCTCCCCATAGTGATGTTTTTTTAGGTTTTTTGCACCCAGTTCAGACTTAGAATGGTGTTCCAAACGTTATCCTTATTTGTTAGTTGTTTTTCGTTTGTGAACCCTCCCCAACCACACCTATTGCCAATCCATATCATACGCATATATAGCCTGGGTCTCAGCTTCCCATACACGGTAAGTTTTTTAACTGCATGAGAGGACACACACAAGCTAGGGACCCCAACGTAGAGAAATACTTTGGCGTAGTGTTGGGGCTCTATTGCATTGATCAATTCAGTAGCTAAATTTCTCTTGATTCATATGTTCATGGCAGTAATGCAGATTCCATTTTTCACATTTTCACTTTACATATAGCTATTGGATTTTTCAAGTCAGTATTCACACAGCAGTTTCTGCTATTCCATGTATTCCCCTTACATAGTCACTGGTGTGCATACCTTATCTCCCCATAGTGATGTTTTTTTAGGTTTTTTGCACCCAGTTCAGACTTAGAATGGTGTTCCAAACGTTATCCTTATTTGTTAGTTGTTTTTCGTTTGTGAACCCTCCCCAACCACACCTATTGCCAATCCATATCATACGCATATATAGCCTGGGTCTCAGCTTCCCATACACGGTAAGTTTTTTAACTGCATGAGAGGACACACACAAGCTAGGGACCCCAACGTAGAGAAATACTTTGGCGTAGTGTTGGGGCTCTATTGCATTGATCAATTCAGTAGCTAAATTTCTCTTGATTCATATGTTCATGGCAGTAATGCAGATTCCATTTTTCACATTTTCACTTTACATATAGCTATTGGATTTTTCAAGTCAGTATTCACACAGCAGTTTCTGCTATTCCATGTATTCCCCTTACATAGTCACTGGTGTGCATACCTTATCTCCCCATAGTGATGTTTTTTTAGGTTTTTTGCACCCAGTTCAGACTTAGAATGGTGTTCCAAACGTTATCCTTATTTGTTAGTTGTTTTTCGTTTGTGAACCCTCACCAACCACACCTATTGCCAATCCATATCATACGCATATATAGCCTGGGTCTCAGCTTCCCATACACGGTAAGTTTTTTAACTGCATGAGAGGACACACACAAGCTAGGGACCCCAACGTAGAGAAATACTTTGCCGTAGTGTTGGGGCTCTATTGCATTGATCAATTCAGTAGCTAAATTTCTCTTGATTCATATGTTCATGGCAGTAATGCAGATTCCATTTTTCACATTTTCACTTTACATATAGCTATTGGATTTTTCAAGTCAGTATTCACACAGCAGTTTCTGCTATTCCATGTATTCCCCTTACATAGTCACTGGTGTGCATACCTTATCTCCCCATAGTGATGTTTTTTTAGGTTTTTTGCACCCAGTTCAGACTTAGAATGGTGTTCCAAACGTTATCCTTATTTTTTAGTCAAAAAGGAGTGACACGAGAGTAAATTGATGACTGAAAGAAGGGCTAGAAATAACATAGGCCCGACGTCCTGAGTGAGGGTACCCCAAAAGAAAAGAAAGACACAGGAAAAGGGGTAACCCAGACGGAAAGGGGACACTTTAGGTCTGGCGAGAGCTCAGGTCGACACCGGTACAATGGAACCGAGGAGGTTTGTCAGGTTTATCCCCAAACAATTGACTGTTAACCTGGGATCCTAAATTAGAGGAATCCCGGTACCCATCAAAAGTCTGACTACTAACCCCAAGCCGAGTTCGTGATGCTGTTGCGGGATAGATAAAGAAATCGTGCAGCATCAGACCCTTGGGAAAACCAGTGACGAGACTAATGAGTGGGTTAAAGAGGGAGTCACAGAGCCCTCGGAGCAGGGACCGAGAAAGAGATAAAGAAAGGTTACCTCACAGAGAGACTCTGTCATTAAATCTCCTCCGAAATTTGTGACCATTGGCCTTCTGTTAACCAAACTGTTTCTGCTGTGTACTGTGCAAAACAAACCAGATGCCAGTAAAAAGGACTTGTTTAAGCTGATGTGGACTCGGTGTGTCGTCTCTCCGCCGTTCGACAGGACCCTGCGACGTCAGAGAAGAAGGCAGCCATCACCGCTCGGTCGCTTCCTTACTGGTCAGCAACCCGCCGCCATGAGGTAAAATAGCTCCACCTGTGGGGAGCTGAGAGATCTTAAGCTGCCGTCACCATCGACTCAGAGGTCGACCGCGGGCAGCGCTGGTGTATCCCGCTTACCAGACACCACAGGTAGCGTCACGTATATCCCCAAAATCATCCCTGTACCCCATTCCACAGCCGCAGAGTGAGCGCCCAGGGCACGAAGCCAGGACCGACCACCTGTGATAACCCCATCGAGAGTAAAGTATCCGTAGTCCCGGCACCAGAGTACCCCCCTATCGAAAACCCTGATGGTCAACTCACTATCATAGCTTGATTTTGAACTATTATATGCAGTTTGCATTGAGCATGCCTGCAATGAGTGTTTGATCTCCAGTGTGATATTATTGGTAGGCAATTTTTGACCTTTGCCCTGAAAGGTTTTTTCGGTTTATTTACTATTCTGCAATATAATTATTGCTGGGGCTCTGACAGTGTTATTTGACTTCATCTTTATACCACCTCCTGTCCTGATTGCTCGGTGTGTCTGGATTTCGGCTGTTTACGGTTTTACCTTGACTGTCTAATGTATTTTTGGTATATAAATTTATAATCTATTCCTCTTTTGGATGTAATTTTGTGATAATAAAAACTTTATTGGATATATAAAGAGGTTGATTCTTTTTGTGTTATTTTTGGCCATTTTTTGGCCTTACTAGTGGACCCCCATTTCTCTTGTTTTTTCAATTTTCAAGGTTTGCAACAGATTCTCAATAAGATTTAGGTCTGGACTTTTGACTGGGCCATACACATGAATATGCTTAGAACTAAACCCTTCCATTTTAACTCCAGCAGTATATTTAGCATTGTCCTCCTGCTGGATGGAGCTAAATACAGGGCAATCCTGGAGGAAAACCTTTTTTGAGGCTGTTAAAGGCTTTCGGGGGAAACATAGGTTATTCTTCTAGTAGGACAACAACCCTAGACATGCTGTCAGAGCAACAATGGAATGGTGAACTATATCCACCAGTCCCATTTTCTCTTATGTGATGTATACGCACTAGCCCCAGTTTTTACTATGTGATGTATATGTACCTGCCCATGTCTCCTATGTGATGTGTATGAACCAGTTTCAGCTTCTTCTATGTGATGTATATGCACCAACCCCAGTGTTTCTTGTGTGATGTATCTGCACCAGCTCCAGTGTCTCCTATGTGATGTATATGTACCAGTCCCAGTGTCTCCTCTTTGATGTATATGCAGCAGCTCCAGTGTATCATATGTGGAGTATATGGACCAGGCTCAGAGACTTCTTTGTGATGTATACACAGAAGTCTTGGTGTGTCCTATGTGATGTGCATATACAGTAGTATCAGTTTCTCATATGTGATAAATGCACAGCAGTTTGAGTATCTACTTTGTGCTGTATACAGCAGTCTCAATGTCACCAATTTGATGCAGATACACCAGTCCTAGTGTTCCCTATGTGATGTATAGATAGCAGTCTCAGTGCATTACATCCTATGTGATGTCTACAAAATTCTCAGTGTATCTTACAAGCTACAAACAGCAGACTCATTATATTCCATATGATGCATATACAGCAGTTTCAGTGCATCCTATGTGATGTGTATACAGCCTCTTCGGTGTCTCTTTTGTGATGTATACCGCAGTCTCAGTGTCTCCTATTGGATGTAAATACTGCAGTATTGGTGTCACTTATATGATTTATACATCAGTCACTGTGTCTATTATGTGATCCATGTAGCATTCTTAGTGTCTCCTTTGTGATTTATACAGTGGTCTGTGTGTCTCCTTTGTGCTGTATACCGTATTTTTCGGACTATAAGATGCACCGGACCATAAAACGCACCCTGGTGTTAGAGGAGGAAAATAGCAAAATAAAATTTTAAGCAAAAAATGTGGTCATGATACACTGTTATGGGTCGAGGATCTGCTGCTGACACTGTTATGGGGGTAATGTCCCCAAATTCTTTAAATAAGGTACCCTATCCTGGTAATGATCCTTCTGCCTTGTAGATGATCGCCATCCTTGTATATATGTACCCCATCCTGGTATATATTCCCATCCTGCTATATACCACTATCATGGTATATAGTCCCATCCTGCTATATACCGCCATCGTGGTATAGCCCCCATCCTGCTACATAGTGCCATCCTGGTATATGCGCTTATCCTGCTATATACTGCCATCCTGCTATATACCCCCATCCTGCTATATATCCCCCATCCATCCTGCTATATACCCCCATCCATCCTGCTATATACCCACATCCATCCTTCTATATACCTCCATCCATCCTGCTATATACCCCCATCCATCCTGTTATATACCCCATCCATCCTGCTATATACCCCATCCATCCTGCTATATACCCACATCCATCCTGATATATACCCCCATCCATCCTGCTATATACCCCCATTCATCATGCTATATACCCCCATCCATCCTGCTATATACCCCATCCATCCTGCTATATACCCCCATCCATCCTATTATATACCCCATCCATCCTGCTATATACCCCCATCCATCCTGCTATATATCCCCATCCATCCTGGTATATACCTCAATCCATCCTGCTATATACCCACATCCATCCTGCTATATACCCCCATCCATCCTGCTATATACCCCATCCATCCTGCTATATACCCCATCCATCCTGCTATATACCCCCATCCATCCTATTATATACTCATCCATCCTGCTATATACCCCCATCCATCCTGCTATATACCCCCAACCTGCTATATACCCCCATCCATCCTGCTATATACCCCCATCTATCCTGATATATACCCCCATCCTGCTCTATACCCCATTCATACTGTTATATACCCCATCCATCCTGCTATATACCCCCATCTATCATGCTATATATCCCCATCCATCCTGCTATATACCCCATCCATCCTGATATCCTGATATATACCTCCATCCATCCTGATAAACTCCCCAATCCATCCTGCTATATACCCCCATCCTGATAAATACCCCCATCCTGCTATATACCCCCATCCTACTATTTGACCCGCTACATGTGGCACACAAAAAAATAAACGTTTGTACTCACCTCGCTCCATGCAGCATCACTCCTCCTCCTGTCAGTGCCAGCAGCAGCGCCACTGGAGTGTGGAGCCGTCACCGTTGTCTGCAGCATCGCTCGTCCTCCTGTCTGCCTGTCAGCTGACCTGTGTGGAGACTAGCGGTGCGCACAGCAATGACGTCATCGCTGTGCTCACCGCTTGCTACACAGATCAGCTGGCCGGCAGACAGGAGGATATCGCGATGCTGCAGGGATTGTGGCCGGTGAGTATACTGATTCACTGCCCCCCCGCGCTGATGATGATGTGCGGGGAGCAGTGAATATAGCCGCACATGATCACTCCAGGCTGTAGGAGCCAGGGGTGATTATGCGGGCCGGCTGTTAATTATGCGCGCACCCCCGCCCACCTGTCAGCGCCGGCTTCAGCACTGAGGGATGATGGGCGGGAGGATGGGCATGCATATGAAATGAGCGGGCCCACGTGGTCACGGCAGGCTGCTACAGCCTGCTCATGCCAACGATGACCCACTTTACCGCAGCACCCTCATTCCCCACAGCACTACATTCAGACTATAAGACGCACCCCAACATTTGCGGGGAAAAAAGTGCGTTTTATAGTCCAAAAAATACGGCATATACCAGTTACAGTGTATTCTATGTGTAGACATGTCACTGTTTGATTTCTAGAAATGTAATGTGAGCAGTAATGAACTTTCCACTTTCAGCAGACATACGGTATAATGTGCATGTGTGTTGGGAATAGCATACTGCTGTGAGTTCTTTATTAAATTTATAATTGCAAAGAGTCAACTATGCTGCAGACCGACGCATACCTGGAAAAGCAGTTGCACGTTGCAAAATAATCAGTAGCATCCATCATCACTCGCCTCACTAAAGTGATGTAGCTCCAGCCATGACATAAGGGATTAATTAATTGTTTGACCAAATATAGCAGGATAATTTTGTATGTCCTGAGACTGAGGATATAAATATCCAAACGGGCCCTGGGCTAGTACTACATTTCTATTACTCGTGTAAATAGCAATACCACTGAGTAATAATAATAATAAAGTTTATTTATATAGCGCCAACATATTCCGCAGCACTTTACAATCTGGTGGGGGGTTTTATAGACAAATACAGAACAAAATAGTACATAATTCAACAGCTACAGTAGGAATGAGGGCCCTGCTCAAAAGCTTACAATCTATGGGGTAAATGTCATTATTTAAATGAATATAAAAATGAACCTAAATATACCTAAAATGTGGAAAGGAAAACAACAAAAATATTTCATAGACTTATTTTAATGGTTTTGAAAAATCCTGGGCCACCAAACCTCCCAATTCCTGGGTCTTTGCTGTTTTTCAGCAGTACAAAATGCAATAATATATCATTTTAAAACATAAGCCCACAGCAGCCAAGCAGGCAGTCACTGCTTCACCTGATATGAATGTGGCTAAATGTCACAGCGGCAGGCTCTGACCTCACATCACGAGCAGCAGGATCTGGTCTTTTTTGACATTTTAAGCATGTTTAGAAACATATTTTTATCCTATTTTGGTGAAGCATTTTATAAACCTTTTTATGCTATAAAATGCTGAAAATATTTCAGTAAATAAACTTCAATTGATTTAAAACTTTCCTGGAGATTTGATTATAGCTCAGTGTAAATCTATTGACCAAGCAGCAAAAAGCCAATCCTGGATAAGTGTGATTAATACTTGAAATGTCTAGGAAGCTGCTCGAAAAGAATGGATGTTCTTTATGTAGAGTCAGGAAAGGGCTATTTTTAGACCCAATCCTGCCAGGCATTGTTGCTTCAAGGGCTTGCACTTACAAATTCATTTCTCTGTCTCAAGTGGTTAAAGGAGTCGCAACAAAAGCAGAAAATATGTGAATATAAAATGAGAAATGCTGTCAGCTACAGCAATGTCGCTTTCAGTAGAGATGTATATGCATCTCTACTATGTTGAAATCTAAAGGATTCATCTTTACTAGTTCCAGGTTATATGAGGTTGCCTTTTAAAGTGTAGCAAGCCCTATTATTACCTTAAATTATTTTGCCTCTAGCTGTAATTTTACAAGGAACAAAATTTCATTCAACCACTGAAAAAATATTTACTTTTACAGATCATTAATATTGTATTGTTTTTTAAAAGGGAAACAAAGTGTTGGGGCATTTTGAAGAAAACAACATAGTCTACATAATTAGTGGTCTCCACCCTTTCTGACCTTAGGAGCCCTACTCAGCTGCCTCCCCCTCACAGTAGTGACACCTAGAGCCCCTATTACTGGTATAATGAAAGCCAAAGCTTTTCCAAAGAAATCACCACACCGTGGCAGTACACCAAGATCCAAGGGGTTCCAATGATACCCACATTCATATTTGGTCTTCTGCACAGGGATTCCCACAAATGTCACTCTCTGGAGACCTGCTCTTTATAGCACTTTACTAAATCCGGGGCTAATGCAACGAGCTCTTAGCCAACAACGAGCCACAGATCATGGACCCTCAAGCCACACTTGGCTTCAGAGTCACAGGTTGAGGGCCCTAACTCTACCTAATACACCTCTTATATATATTTTTTTACATATATATATATATATATATATATATATTTATATTTATTTTTATATATGTATATATACACATACATATATATATATATATATATACTGTGTGTATATATATATATATATATATATATATATATGTGTATATATACTGTGTATTTATATATATATATATATATATATATATATATAAATATATATACTGTGTGTGTGTGTATATATATATATATATATATATTTATATATATTTATATATATGCAGAATATATAGATGTTTTGTAAATCACTTCCGCATGGATTAGACCATTTTTTGAACCATGAAGGATAATAAAAGATTAAAAAAAAATCTTCATATTCATCTTACCATGAGCCTCTCTGGCTTCTGCACTTCTTACTGTCTTCTCCGCTTATTATGTTCACCTCCACTCACATTAAAATCCCCAGGCCGGAAGCAATGAGGTGAGTATGAGGATGTTATTCACTTTTACCTCTTACGTTTATTATGCTCTGGGGTCTGGGTAGACCCTAGAGCACAATAAAAGACTTTACATTTTTGGACAATAACGACACTGCTAATCGAATTTTCCAGGAAAATCCACCAGAGCAGGCAAATTTTGCCTGATTCACTCATCTCTAATCTCTACCAATGAACAAACACAGTATTCAACAACCCAACTTACTGATACAGGAAAATAATTAGACAAGGCTAGCTGGCAATATTCTGAAGATTAAAGCTGGGTTCACACATAGCGACAGCGACAACGACGTCGCTATTACGTCACCATTTTGTGTGACGCAACAGCGACCTTGTAAGTCGCTGTTATGATCGCTGCTTAGCTGTCAAACACAGCAGACGCAGCAGCGATCATAACGACACGCATCGCTGTGCTACATGTGCAGAGAGCAGGGAGCCGCGAACAATGCTTAGCGCTGGCTCCCTGCACTCCTAGCTACATTACACATCGGGTTAATTACCCGATGTGTACTGCAGCTACATGTGCAGAGAGCAGGGAGCCGCGCACACTGCTTAGCGCTGGCTCCCTGCACTCCTAGCTACAGTACACATCGGGTTAATTACCCGATGTGTACTGCAGCTACATGTGCAGAGAGCAGGGAGCCGCCACTGGCAGCTGAGAGCGGCGGACGCTGGTAACGAAGGTAAATATCTGGTAGCCAGGGAAATGTCTTCCCTTGGTTACCCGATGTTTACCCTGGTTACAGCTTACCGCAGCTGCCAGATGCCGGCTCCTGCTCCTTTGTCTCTTCATTTCGTCGCTCTCTCGCTGTCACACACAGCGATGTGTGCGTCACAGCAGGTGAGCGACGACCAAAAAATGAAGCTGGACATTCAGCAACGAGCGGCGACCTCACAGCAGGGGCCAGCTTGTTGCTGGATGTCACACACAGTTTCAGCGACGGGACGTCGCTGCTATGTCACAAAAAATGGTGACATAGCAGCGACGTCATTGTCGTCATCGCTGTATGTGACACCACCTTTAGACAGTTTTCTGGCAGCCATCAGAGTTTTTGCTTACAACAGAAATGTGAATGACAGATGCCAACTGATAGCACATATCTGTCAAAAAGTTCAAGTGTCATATTGGATTTTTTATTTTACTCTTGCATATAGTAGCTAAAAAGTCTTCTGTTGAAAGTCCAATCTGCAATCTATCAAATACAAGCACTTACCAGTTTTAAGATCATGGCAGAGAATAATCATCAATCTTTTTTTACATTTTCCTATTACATTCATGATCACATTCACAGACCTGACTAGACTAACGATGAACAAGATATATCAAAAACATTCATCTGAAATCCCTAACATTTGGCTAGCTTGATTGGATACATTAAAATAAAATTACAAATATCCACAATGGCACTGTTACCTGTCAGTTGGATTGTTGCAGTTGCATAAATCTCTATTCAGGTGATACACCTGCTTGCATAAATCTATATGGTGTGTTCATTCATAGTTTTGATGCCTTCAATGTGAATCTACAATTTTCAGAGTCATGAAAATAAAGAAAACTCTGAATGAGAAGGTGTGTCCAAATATTTGGTCTGTACTGTACCTGTTTTAGTATTTAATTTCATTTTAGTGCACATCTTTTGCTTTTAGTGTTTTGATTGCATAGATGTATCAAAGATAAATTCTCTGCTTCAGTTTCTTTTTCATATAATTAGGCAGTACCACTCAGCATTCCACTATAGCTGTGGTAGATTTGAGAGAAAGAACTATAAAGAATAGATAAGTCAATTATTGATTCTCATTGGTAGCTAGTGTTGAGCGGATCCGAACTGTAAAAATCCGGATCCGAACTGTAAAAATCCGGATCCGCGTGGTTTCAGTGTCCGATCCGGGTCCGACCCGGACGCGGGAATCCGGCTGCACAATCCGGATCCGGGATTTTTTTTTTTCTCTCTCTCTCTGTCTCTCTCTCTCTCCTCCCCATTCACATACATGGGTCCGGATCGGATCCGGACTTCTTTTCCAACCCGCGACGGATCCTCCGGACCCGAATTATTAGAAGTTTGCTCAACTCTATTGGTAGCCTTTTCATTCATTAGTTGGATCTCTACTCAATTAACATTATGCAATTAGTATCAGGGACATAACTACAATACGTGCAGGGGTTGCAATCACACCTGGGCTATGGAGGGTAAGGTGCTCAAAAAGTCTCTTTTGCCCATGTGAAAAGACCAATACTATTAAATACTTTCAATAATTGGGGGTCCTGTTGAGGTTCCTGCATTGGGGCCCACGAGCTTCAAGTTACGCCATTGATTGGCACCTAACAACAGAGTACATCGCAAACTGACATGAAAATGTGGCAAATACAAGTGAATCTCATGGTTTTTATGTACTTTATTTATACATGCCAACCACATGCTGCAAATGGTTTTACTGTGTAGTTTTCGGTCATGTGGCACACCATCATGAAAATCCAGCCTCAAATGGTTACTTCAAATATTATCACTATATAAAATATTACTACTGCTGAATGAAAAGTTATCTGCATGCTATTATGACATGAACTTACCCGCAGCAAAAAGCATGACAGCCACCGGTCTGTAGAACCGTCTGCGTGAACCCACACAGATCGAGACTAAGCCAATAAGGAATGCAATAAGTATGATGGCAGCACCACCAAGGAGTAAGGCAAGAGTTGCGATCTGCCAATCTATAGAAGAGATAAAAAAAATTAAAAGCATGAGTTGTCTTGATAATTATATTATTCCACTATTTCAAATGTTTAAAAACGATAAATATTGTACTTTATTAGTAAATCTCCATAGAACAAATGTCATTGAAGATAAATGTGTAAAATATTCTGAAGTCAGTCAAGTGAATTCTTATACAATATTCAACTACTCTATTGCACTCTCTTTAGAGAAATGCTGAAAGCTCTATCGACACTAGAGAATTCTTCATCATGGTCTTATGTGCATGTGAATGACAAAGAAAAGTATTATAGATGTGGCCTGAAGGAGCAGCGTGATGGTCGCATTCTTCTGAAGCTCTACCTGTTTGAGCCTGAAATGAAAATTTAAAGCAGAAAAAAATATTATATGGAAGCAAACTTTCTTCTTGGAAGCCTTCAAGAACTTCCCTGGATCATTTGGATAATTTTTGAGCCATTTAAATTATAATAATGCCTGATAATAGAAAGAAAGAAGAGGAGTCTGGTTCTCAGCAGACATCACAGCTGAAGAAGCGCAGATACATAAGAGCCATCTTTCCTCTAATGCCTGCAATGCCTTCAAAGAGCTGTGCTGATAGCCAGGAAGTTGAGGTGTCACTTACTCAAGATCCAAGCATCCTCCGCCAGCTGTCAGAAAGAAGGAGTCATTATTAACTCAGAAAAAAAATCCTGTCACTGCCGGAGGAGCTGAAAGTGCCGCAAACCAAAGTAAAATTCCTCGACTTAGCGCAGCTACGCTAACACGGGAAGTGATACAGAGTGCCATATTGGGCTTCACATGGGCGGCTCTGCTGTCTCTCACAAGGGGCCCACTCAATGTTCAGAGCTGTCCCTGCTTCTGGGAAATCCCCTCAAGCAGAAAAGAATTAGTGCGTCGCTTTCCTTCACACTGACACAGACTGAAGCAGATCCTCAAGCACATAGTGACACAGAAGCTGATACCAGGGCCACAATAAAGAAGCATTCATATAAAAAGAAGGCTCCTAAAGAGCAACTAAAGATATGGATCCCAATACATCCTTAATTTTAACTGAAGAACTCACTCTAAAAAACAAAAGGATGCTAAAGGGGCAGCAGCATGTTTTCAATCGGAGGCAGATGAAGACTCGGAGGACTATTCACCTAATTTAAGCCCTCACAAACACTACCTCAGATTGGATACTGAGTCTTCCCTTACAGTCACCAAGTCTAATGAATAAGGACATATCTCATGCTAATTCAGCTTTGCAAACAATAAATCTGACAGCATCTGAGAAGTATTTATACATACAGTGCCGTGCAAAAGTATTCAGCCCCCTTGAATTTTTCAACCTTTTCACACATTTCCAGCTTCAAACATAAAGATAAAAATTTTAATGTTATGGTGAAGAATCAACAAGTGGGACACAATTGTGAAGTTGAACGAAATGTATTGCTTATTTTAAACTTTTTAAAAAAATAAATAACTGAAAATTGGGGCGTGCAATATTATTCGGCCATTCTAACTTAATACTTTGTAGCACCACCTTTTGCTGCGATTACAGCTGCAAGTCGCTTGAGGTATGTCTCTATCAGTTTTGCACATCAAGAGACTGAAATTCTTGCCCATTCTTCCTTTGCAAACAGCTCGAGCTGAGTAAAGTTGGATGGAGAGCGTTTGTGAACAGCAGTTTTCAGCTCTTTCCACAGATTCTCGATTGGATTCAGGTCTGCACTTTGACTTGGTCATTCTAACACCTGGATACATTTATTTGTGAACCATTCCATTCTAGATTTTGCTTTATGTTTGGGATCATTGTCTTGTTGGAAGACAAATCTCCGTCCCAGTCTCAGGTGTTTGGCAGACTCCAACAGGTTTTCTTCAAGAAAGGTCCTGATTTGTCTCCATCCATCTTCTCATCAATTTTAACCATCTTCCCTGTCCCTGCTGAAGAAAAGCAGGCCCAAACCATGATGCTGCCACCACCATGTTTGACAGTGGGAATGGTGTGTTCAGGGTGAAGAGCTATGTTGCTTTTACTCCAAACACATCGTTTGACATTCTGCCCAAAAAGTTCGATTAGGGTTTCATCTGACCAGAGCACCTTCTTTCACATGTTTGGTGTGTCTCCCAGGTGGCTTGTGGCAAACTTTAAATAAAACTTTGAGAAATGGCTTTCTCCTTGCCACTTTTCCATAAAGGCCAGATTTGTGCAGTGTAAGACTGATTGTTGTCCTATGGGCAGACTCTCCCACCTCAGCTGTAGATCTCTGCAGTTCATGGAGAGTGATCATGGGCCTCTTGGCTGCATCTCTGATCATTCTTCTACTTGTTTGAGATGATAGTTTGGATGGACGGCCAGTTCTTGGTAGATTTGCAGTGGTATGATACTCCTTCAATTTCAATATGATTGCTTGCACAGTGTTCCTTGGGATGTTTAACGTTATGGAAATCTTTTTGTAACCAAATCCGGCTTTAAACTTCTCTACAACAGTATCACGGACCTGCCTGTGGTGTTCCTTGTTATTCATGATTCTATCTGCGCTTTAAACAGAACACTGAGACTATCACAGAGCAGGTGCATTTACACGGAGACTTGATTACACACAGGTGTCTTATATTTATCATCATCAGTCATATAGGACAAAATTGGATCATTCAGAGATCCTCAATAAACTTCTGGAGTGAGTTTACTGCACTGAAAGTAAAGGGGATGAACAATATTGCACGCCCCACTTTTCAGCTATTTATTTTTCAAAAAAGTTTAAAATAAGCAATAAATTTTGTTCAACTTCAGAATTGTGTCCCACTTGTTGATTCTTCACCATAACATTAAAATTTTTATCTTTATGTTTGAAGCCCGAAATGTGGGAAAAGGTTGAAAAATTCAAGGGGGCTGAATACTTTCGCAAGGCACTGTATATTAAGGAGATACAATTTGTACTTGAAAATCGACCAGCTCCAGAAACCCAAGTTCCTGCCAAAAGAATCCCTGAGAGAAGTCATCATAAGACTATTTTTTCCATACTAAAGATAATTTGCTGGATTATTTTAGGAAATACAAAAATTAACCTTCACCAATGAAGCCACTAAAGTGTTCTCAGACTTTACGAAGGAAGTTATTAAGGGTAAGAAATCCTTTGTGGAACTCACTACAATGCTAAGACATAACAACATCCCATGAAAGTGGGGTTTTCCTGCAAAATTAATCATTTTCATCAACGAGAAACCAAGATCCAGGGGAAGGCCAGAAATTGCTAAAGTAACAAAAAATGCCAGGGAATAAAAGAAAACCTACATCGAAGATGAGTTGCAAACTTGGATTACAATATTTAATATACTTCTCAAAAGATTACTATGGTATCTTTGTTTATTATTGATGTCTTCTGACTATGATCTTACAGATTGTATAAACCCCTTTACGACCGGCCGATTTTTCGCTTTCCGTTTCTTTTTTCGCCATTTTTCTTCTGAGAGACGTAACTTTTTTATTTTTCAGTCAATATGGTCATGTGAGGGCTCATTTTTTGCGGAACAAGCTGTACTTTTAAATTAAACCATAAGTTTTACCATATAGTGTACTGAAAAACGGCAAATAAATTCCAAATGCAATAAAATGGCAAAAAAAGTGCGATAGCACTATTGTTTTTGAGATATTTTATTCACTGTGTTCCCTACATGGTAAAACTGATGTGTCAGTATGATGCCGCAGGTCAGTGCGAGTTTGTAGACACCAAACATGTATAGGTTTACTTTTATATAAGGGGTTAAAAAAATCGGAAGTTTGACCGAAAAAAGTGGCGCACGTTTTACGCCATATTCCGCGACCCGTAGTGTTCTCATTTTTCGGGATCGACGGGTCAGTGATGACTAATTTTTTGCGTCTCGAGCTGACTTTTTTAACGGTACCATTTTTGCTCAGATGCTACGTTTTGATCGCCTGTTATTGCATTTTGCGCAAAAGTTGAGGCGACAAAAAAAAAGGCCTTTTTGGCGTTTGGAATTTTTTTGCCGCTATGCCGTTTACTGATCAAATTAATTGATTTTATATTTTGATAGATTGGGCGTTTCTGAACGCGGCAATACCAAATGTGTGTATATTTTTTTTATTTTTTTAACCCTTTAATTTTCAATGGGTGAAAGGGGGGTGATTTGAACTTTTAGGTTTTTTTGTTTTTTTAATTTTTTAAAACTTTTTTTTTACTAGTTCTCCTAGGGGGCTATAGCAATCAGCAATCCGATCGCTCTGCCATATCTGCTGATCACAGCAGATATGCTCACTTTCTGATTCACTCGGCTCCAGGCCGAGTGAAACTGAAAGTAATTCATGGCTGGTACAGGAGTCATCACATGACCCTGTGCTACCATGACAACTACTGGAGTCACATGATCACGTCACGTGACTTCCGGTATCGGGGGGGGGGGGTAAGTAAAAGTTTACCGCGATCGCGATTATAATGGCGCTGTGACATGTTGACAGGCCATTTAAGGGGTTAAACGGCACGAGCAGATAACGATTCTGCTGTAAAAATCAGCTGAGATGTGCGCTGATTGCGGCATGCTGCCGCCAGCAGACCGCGGGCAGTAACATTATGACCGCTAGGACATAATATTACTG
The DNA here is from genome assembly GCF_048569485.1 of Anomaloglossus baeobatrachus. Classification (NCBI taxonomy): domain Eukaryota; kingdom Metazoa; phylum Chordata; class Amphibia; order Anura; family Aromobatidae; genus Anomaloglossus; species Anomaloglossus baeobatrachus. The sequence goes on from NC_134354.1 coordinate 503,898,465, forward strand.
CTGCCCGCGGTCTTTAAGGGGTTAAAGGACTCAAATGTAGAGTTGGCTAAAATTTTTCCCCGTCCTCTATAAAGGCCACGTCTCACTAAGCAACATCGCTAGCAACATCGCTGCTGAGGCACGACTTTTGTGACACAACAGCGATGTTGCTAGCGATGTTGCTGTGTGTGACATCCAGCAACAACCTGGCCCCTGCTGTGAGGTCGCTGGTTGTTGCTGAATGTCCATAACCATTTTTTAGTTGTTGCTTTCCAGCTGTGAAGCACACATCGCTGTGTGTGACAGCGAGAGAGCAACAACTGAATGTGCAGTGAGCAGGGAGCCGGCTTCTGTGGACACTGGTATCCAATGTAAATATTGGGTAACCAAGAAGCCCTTTCCTTGGTTACCCGATATTTACCTTTGTTACCAGCGTCCTCCGCTCTCACGCTGTCAGTGCCAGCTCCCTGCTCCCTGCACACATAGCCAGACTACACATCGGGTAATTAACCCGATGTGTACTCTGGCTAGGAGTGCAGGGAGCCAGCGCTAAGCGGTGTGCGCTGGTAACCAAGGTAAATATCGGGTTGGTTACCCGATATTTACCTTAGTTACCAAGCGCAGCATCGCTTCCACGTGTCGCTGCTGGCTGGGGGCTGGTCACTGGTTGCTGGTGAGATCTGCCTGTTTGACAACTCACCAGCAACCCGTGTAGCGACGCTCCAGCGATCCCTGCCAGGTCAGATTGCTGGTGGGATCGCTGGAGCGTCGCTTAGTGTGACGGTACATTAAGATGAGCTCTGTGGGAATTTTATCTTGTTTGTTCCCAGACCTTGTTATCGGATCAACTGAGAAGAATCAGTGTCTGGTTGTTTTTTAGTTGTAGCTTTTGAGATATTCCTTTGCAGTGTTTTCTACCCTTGCTTTTGTTATATGATGATACTTGCACTTTGGATTTTTTCACTCAAATTTCTGGCTTTCCTATGCAGCTCCATTATGTATTATAGATGGCGGTAAAAATCATATCTCTAATTGTAAAGGGACTTAATAGGCCCATTAAGAGGCACTCTGCTTGGAAAGAAGCAATAACTCAATTTAAGACGTAATTGCTTTCCAAACACTAAAATTATCATCTATTAATGCACCTAAATTTTCTCATAGGAACTTTCCTTATATCTTCAGATCCTACTTAGACAAAAAGAGGCAGGAGTAATTATGGCTATCAGAGATACTGTCTCTTTTCAACTATTAGAGGAAATTACTGATATTAATGATCCCATATTCTTCTCTGTGTAATACAGATACAATCACAATCTCAATCTAATTTGTACGCTCCTAATCATGGGCTAATCACATTTCTAAACAAACTAATGAAAAAACTCCAAAACATCAGAAAGGGGTCCCAGAAATTTCGAGCTCCATAGGGTTCCAATGGTAGAAATGTTAAATGACCCCTCTCTGGGACTTCTAGTGTTAAAGAGAATTTGTCAGTAGGTTTTTGCTATGTAATCTGAGTACAGCATGCTGTAGGGATTAGAAAGATAATAATTTGTTGTTGTTTACTTAAACTAAAGGCTTTAGCACTTGGTGATTATTATTGCTGTGACTAGCTAGCTCCTGCCATGTTGTCTGACATGCCTTCTCCCCTGACTGACACCTCACTGTTAATGTACAATCTCTATAGAGAGGCTGGTAAAATGTTTTCCTTAAAAAACTGGATCATCAAGGAACAACTATTTGATGTCTTTAGAAATCTGAAATCTTCATCTAAGGAATTTTACTATTCCGGTAGTCATCAAACTTTTCAAGAACTGATTTGGTGTTAACCAATATTACTTTTCTTCAGAGATTTAAAGACATCATATAGGGAACATTTCATGCTCTGATCACCCACCAAACATTTTTTCAATGAAATCGCTTGTCAATGAGAATAACTCTAAGGTGGAACAGAACTCTTTTTGATGCCCTGCATTCGAGGAGAAAATAGGAAAAGCAATGTTTTTTTTTATTTCCAGACGAATTCTACATAACATATTTCCTCGTTTTCTATTTGGAAAGCCCACAAGGCGATTATCAGCTAAATGCTCAATTCATAAAAAAACTAGGTAAAAAAATTGTGACATTTCTGTGCTCAGATAGATTTGATCATGGTTTCAGACCTTAGTTAGGCTGTTAGGGTTATGGCTTGTTCATGATAATCATTAAGAAAGGCAAGATGATGCAAATTTCACAGTTTTATACAAATCCAGCCTCTTCTAAACTTGTGACAAAAATAGCAGCCATGGTTTCTTCTAAGCAGTTGCCTAGCACTTTGAAAATGAAAATCGTGCAGGCCCACAAAGCAATAGAAAGCCATAAGAAAAAAGCAAATAATTTTTAAATTTTCCTTTCCTTACTTTGAAATATAATTAAAAAATGGCAGTTAACAAGAACAATGGAGGTCAAGATAAGGTCTGGAAGACCAAGCAAAATGTCTATCGGAGCTGCTCGTAGGATTGATAGAGAGGCAAATCAGAACCCCTTCTTGACTGCAAAAGATCTTCAGGGTGAATTAGCAGGCTCTAGAGTTGTGTTACTTTGTTCTACTGTTCAGATACAACTGCCAAAAAAAATGTCCTTCACAGAAGAGTTATGAGAAGAAAACCTCTCCTGCATCCTCACCATAAAATTCAGCAACAGAAGTATGCAAAAGAACATCTAAACAAGCATGATGCATTTTGGAAAAACATCCTCTAGACCAATGAGGTTAAAGTAAAACTCTTTGGCCACAATGATCAAAGGTATGTATGGAGGAAAAAGAGCACAGAATTTCAGGAAAAGGATATCTCACCAACCATTAAGCAAGGAGTAGATCAATGGTACTTTGGGTTTGTGTTACAGCCAAAGGCACGGGGAATATTACAAAGGTTGAGGGAAGAATGAATTCAATGAAATTTTAACAAATTCTTGATGCCAACATATCCCCATCTGTAAAAAAGCTGAAGCTGAGAAGAGGATGGCTTCTACAAATGGATAATGATCCTAAGCACACATTAAAATTCAAAATAGACTACCTCAAAATGCACAAACTGAAGGATTTATAATGGCTCTCACAGTCCCCTGATCTGAATATCAATGAAAATCTGTAGCTAGACCTAAAAAAACAGTGACTTTTCCACGGAAGTATGGATGAAAATCCCTCAATCGAGAATCGAAAAACTCTTGTCTGGTAGCAAAAACCATTTACAAGCTATGATACATGCCAAAGGGGGTGCTATTAGGTACTAACCATGCAGGGTGCCTACATTTTTAAATTGGCATTGGCCTATTTTTCGTTTTGCTAATTTTAAAATGTAAAAGTTGAAAACATCTATATATTTTTGCCTAAGATACAAAGGAAATGTGTCATCTTTAACTTAATGCCTTTTAGAGATGAATTAATCTTCATCTTGCTTAACTGTTCACTGTGGGGTGTGTAACATCACATTTTTAAAAATGAGGAGACTGTATCGCGTGACCCCGATATATTAGTGACAACAGGCTGGGCTGTGAGGTGTGGTTCTTCACACTAAATTTGGGATATGAAGACTATCTACTCAATTTTTAATTTTGATGTCTCTTTTGAAAAACTAAATTATATATGGAGATAGGTTAAAGCTATAAATAATAATTTCTCATAGATAAGTGGAGAAAAGCGGTGGAACCAGCATATACTGTAAATATTCTGCCAGCGCAACCTTCATTAAATTTTTTTTTACATTTTATCTAGATGGTCCTACACTCCCACTAGACTTAAAAAACAGCATGTTCTGATTAATATGATTTAGGCTATGTGCGCACGTTACGTTTTTCCTGCGTTTTGGCTGCGTTTAAAACTGCACTGTGTCATTGTCAAAATTCATGCGTTGTGATTCCCCAGCAAAGTCTATGAGAAGTCAGAAAATTCCATATACACGCTGCTTTTTTTAGGCAGCGCTTTGGATGCCAAATCTTTGACAAAATCAATGCCTAAAAAAAGCAGCATGTCACTTCTTCAGTGCGTTTTGATTGCAATTTCCACCCACACTCTGTCTAGCTGTCAGTGTAGGTCTCTCTCTCTGTTAGTATCTCTCTCTCTGTCAGTCAGTCTCTTTGTCGGTCGGACTCTCTTTTTCTCTTTCGGTTGGTCTCTCTCTGTCAGTCGGTCTCTCTCTCTGTCGGTTGGTCTCTGTCTCTCCATCTCTCCCCCTCTCTCATACTCAACAATCACCGGCGTGGCCGCTTATTAGGCCATCTCGTATTCACTGTTTCCCCCACCCACCGGCGCCTATGATTGGTTGCAGTCAGATGAGCCCCCATGCTGAGTGACAGCTGTCTCACTGCAACTAATCAAAGCCACCGGTGGGTGGGTCTATATCGTGCAGTTAAATAAATAAATAGTAAAAAAAAATGCTGTGCGGTGTCCCCCACAAATGATACCCAGCCAAGATAAAGCGACACAGCTGAGGTCTGGTATTCTCAGACTGGGGAGGCCTATTGTTTTTAGGCTGCCCCTCAGCCTAAAAATATTAGCCGGCAGCCACCCGGAATTGCTGCATCCATTAGATGCGACAGCCCCAGGACCTTACCCGACTCTTCCCGAATTGCCCTGGTGTGTTGGAAATCGGGGTAATAAGGAGTTAATGGCAGCCCATAGCTGTCACTAAGTCCTAGGTTAATCATGGCAGGCGTCTATGGGACACCTTCCATGATTAACCTCCAGCTGGCAGCGGGTAACCTGAGTGACGGCACCGCTGATCGCGCATCTCACTTCAGACACTCAGGCTGCAACATATAGACAGATCAGCACGATGACAATGAAGTCGGGCAAAGTTCATCCGAGTTCATTCTCATCGCGCGGCTCTGCCTCGCAGTCAGCCAAGCTCTATGGGAATGTAGGGATCTAGCAAAGCCGAGTGTGACTGCACTGTCAAAAATGCATCCAAAATGCATTCAAAACACATTCAAAATGCATGCGTTTTGGATGCATTTTTTTTGTCAAACGCAGTGTTTACAGTTGTCAAAACGCTGCAGTTTATTTCTGAAGCCAGAACACAGCGTGTACAGATAGCCTTATACTGTAGGAATAGGGGTTAAAGAGACAATCTTCTTCACATATTTGTCCAAAAATTTCAATTCTTAAGCTGGGTTCACACTAAGCGACAGCGACAACGACGTTGCTGTTACGTCACCATTTTCTGTGACGTAACAGCGACCTTGTAAGTCTCTGTTATGATCGCTGCTTAGCTGTCAAACACAGCAGAAGCAGCGATCATAACGTCGCTGTGCTACATGTGCAGAGAGCAGGGAGCCGCGCTTAGCGCTGGCTCCTTGCTCTCCTAGGTACAGTACACATCGGGTTAATTAACCCGATGTGTACTGCAGCTACATGTCACAGTGCAGAGAGCAGGGAGCCGCGCACACTGCTTAGCGCTGGCTCCTTGCTCTCCTTGCTACAGTACACATCGGGTAATTACCCGATGTGTACTGCAGCCACATATGCACAGAGCAGGAGCCGGCACTGGCAGCAAGGGCGGAGGCTGGTAACGAAGGTAAATATCGGGTGACCAGGGAAATGTCTTCCCTTGGTTACCCGATGTTTACGCTGGTTACAGCTTACCGCAGCTGCCAGACGCCGGCTCCTGTTCCCTGCTCGCTTCATTTCGTCGCTCTCTCGCTGTCACACACAGCGATGTGTGTGTCACAGCGGGAGAGTGACGACCAAAAAATGAAGCTGGACATTCAGCAACGACCGGCGACCTCACAGCAGGGGCCAGGTCGTTGCTGGATGTCACACACAGCGACAGCGACGGGACGTCGCTGCAACGTCACAGAAAATGGTGACACAGCAGCGACGTCGTTGTCGTTGTCGCTGTGTGTGACACCAGCTTTAGGAGAAATGTCTCTTAACTATTGAATAAAATCAATTAGTCTCGGGTCAAAATTTCTCCCTAAATCAATTAGTATCTAGTCAAAATTTCTCCCCAATTGGTTCTCCTTTTCTGGAAGTAAATTACCTCCCTCAAAAAATTAGACAAGTTTCTTTACATATTATCTGTTATAACATCTTGTATTGTGTCTAAGTAGAAATCAATGGATATTCCCTCTATTTCCAACATAAATTATATTATATTCTCCCATAACTCCTTTGAAATCTCCTTAAGTTCAATTCATAAGAATTAAATTTCAAATGGTTCTCTTGGAAAGCAATTTTTCTTCCAAGCAAGAAGTCTTTTTATATGATAGTTTATTACTTTGCCAACATTCTTATTTTATACTTTATTTGACGTTGTTTTTGATCTTAGTATGTTAATTGTGGTGGTGTAATTATGCGAAGATGATCTTCTTTTTCTTTTCCTTCTCCCTTTGTTACTGTCCTCTTAATCCCTCCTCCATTTGTCTTTCCTTCATTTGGTTGTCTTTCCTTTTTCTTCATTCTTTCCCTGACCCCTTATTCCCTTAATTTCTTTATTGTAAAATGTTGTCATGTTTTTTTCCCCATTATCCCCTATACTATACAAATCCCCTAATAAAAAATACCTTAAAGAAAGAAAAAGAAAAGTGCATTGACATTCTGGTTTTTTGTTTTTCATCTCTCTACTGTGTGACATCCATTTTTTTCTAATAAAAATAAAAAACAAAATCATTGTGGAATTTCACTTTTTCACTATTTCTCCACAATTGGATTTTTTTTTCCATTTTCCAGTACACCATAACGTAAAACTAATGGTTTTATTCAATTGTACAACTCATCCAGCGAAAAAATAGGCCATCATATGGCAATATTGATGAAATACTAAAAACGTTATGGCTCTCAGAAGAAGGGGGAGGAAAAAAATGAAATACTGAAAATCGCCGGGGTTTAAGAAGTTTTTTTAAAAACTGTATTAATTTTTTTTATATTGTTTGGACTTTTACTTTCAGTAGGACTTCTTAAACAGAATCTTTCAGATTTAAAATGTTGTGAAATATTTGAGAAGAAAGGTAAAGATCATGACAAAATAAACAGATTGACATATAAACTTTTGGGAAAAGAGTGATTATAATTTGTGTTGATATACACACTTAAGCTGGTGTCACACATAACGACGACGACAACGACGTCGCTGCTACGTCACCATTTTCTGTGACGTTGCAGCGACGTCCCGTCGCTGTCGCTGTGTGTGACATCCAGCAACGACCTGGCCCCTGCTGTGAGGTCGCCGGTCGTTGCTGAATGTCCAGCTTCATTTTTTGGTCGTCACTCTCCCGCTGTGACACACACATCGCTGTGTGTGACAGCGAGAGAGCGACGAAATGAAGCGATCAGGAGCCGGCACTGGCAGCTGCGGTAAGCTGTAACCAGCGTAAACATCGGGTAACCAAGGGAAGACCTTTCCCTGGTTACCCGATGTTTACGCTGGTTACCAGCCTCCGCCCTTGCTGCCAGTGCCGGCTCCTGCACTGTGACATGTGGCTGCAGTACGCATCGGGTAATTAACCCGATGCATACTGTAGCAAAGAGAGCAAGGAGCCAGCGCTAAGCAGTGCGCGCGGCTCCCTGCTCTCTGCACTGTGACATGTAGCTGCAGCACACATCGGGTTAATTAACCCGATGTGTACTGTACCTAGCAGAGCAAGGAGCCAGCGCTAAGCGCGGCTCCCTGCTCTCTGCACATGTAGCACAGCGACGTTATGATCGCTGCTTCTGCTGTTTGACAGCTAAGCAGCGATCATAACAGCGACTTACAAGGTCGCTGTTACGTCACCGAAAATGGTGACGTAACAGCGACGTCGTTGTCGCTGTCGCTTAGTGTGACACCAGCTTTAAGGTGCACACACAGCTTCCAATTTGTGAATATTTACTTATAAAGACGTCATTTAGTAGTGTATTTACAAAAACAGACCACTCTTCAGATGCATACTCAAAGATTTGTGATTGATCCTTCAGTACTCCTTAAGCTGGGTTGACACTAAGCGACAGCGACAACGACGTCGCTGTTACGTCACCATTTTCTGTGACGTAACAGCGACCTTGTAAGTCGCTGTTATGATCGCTGCTTAGCTGTCAAACACAGCAGCCGAAGCAGCGATCATAACGACACGCGTCGCTGTGCTGCAACATGCACACTGAGCGCTGGCTCCCTGCTCTCCAAGTTACAGTACACATCGGGTTAATTACCCGATGTGTACTGCAGCTACATGTGCAGAGAGCAGGGAGCCGCACACACTGCTTAGCGCTGGCTCCCTGCACTCCTAGCTACAGTACACATCGGGTTAATTACCCGATGTGTACTGCAGCCACATGTGCAGAGAGCTGGGAGCCGGCGCTGGCAGCGTGAGAGTGGCGGAGGCTGGTAACGAAGGTAAATATTGGGTAACCACCTTGGTTACCCGATGTTTACCTTGGTTACAGCTTACCACAGGCTGTCAGACGCCGGCTCCTGCTCCCTGCACATTCAGGATTGTTGCTCTCTCGCTGTCACACACAGCGATGTGTGCTTATCAGCAAGAGAGCAACAATAAAAAAATGAACCAGGGCTGTGTGTAACGAGCAGCGATCTCACAGCAGGGGCCAGATCGCTGCTCAGTGTCACACACAGCGAGATCGCTAATGAGGTCACTGCTGCGTCACAAAAACCGTGACTCAGCAGCGATCTCGCTGTGTGTGAAGCACCCCTAAGCTGCCATTGTTATCAGCAGTTCAAGTCCTGTTTACACAGGACAACATAGGTCGTCAACGATTATCTTTTGTGATACATAAAAGAACATTTAACCCAATGGATAAGCATTTTACTCATTCAGCAAGCGATCAGCAGCCTATTTAGACTGCAAAATTACAGAGCAAAGAGAGTTCAAGGAAATGCTTGTTAATGATAACCTTTAATGTAAGTGAACTTTTTACAGGGAAGGCTATTACCTCAAGCAGAATTAGTTTATCTTCCATGGGAGAACTATCACCTTAGAATATAACTTTATATTTGTCCTGATCCAGGAATGGTATTCTCTGCTCCAGAGTTTCCTAGCCCGGCCTGGTCATGTCAGGGGTTAACTCCCATCAGCCTCGTTTTGGTTTCAGGAAACACTATAACTGGTCACTGCACTTGCATTCCTCTGCTGGTTATAGTTTTGCTCTGCAGCCTGTGACTGGCTCTGGTGAGATTTCCTGTTTGATCTGGCTCCTTGTTCGCGTGCCCAGATCTGTGCCCTCCCCCGTTCATCAATCTATCCCAGCCTCTGACTTCCTTCTCCTGTCATTTGTTTACCCATCCTGGTACATCCTCCTTCCTATGTTTGTGTCTCCTCACCCTCCCGTCTTGTCTTCTGTTCTCTGTGCCCATTTTGTTTCCCTCTGCATACCTGATCTCCCGACTTCTGACTTTGGTTGTTTTGTCACCTGATTTTGATCCTCCCTTTGCAGTGACTTGACTTTCCTGGCTAGACCCTGACTGCTTGACTACTCTATTGCCCCCTGGTGGATCGCCGGTGAACTGCCTGCTGAAGTTACTCGGCTGTACTTCAGCCTCCTTTCTGTTACAGTGTTACTTTAGCTTTCCTTCACTATGCTGCTTCCACCTAGTGGGGAATACGCTGTACTACGTCTTACCAGCCCTTTGTACAGTGTGACAATATTGCAATGCAATTTTGGGAAGCTGTATTAGCATTCACTGTAGTTAAATCAAATCTGTCACCAGGAGAATATCACTAGAGGACTCATAAATCCACTGCCAGGTAATTTAGCATATTCATGAGCTCTGTATAACTCCACTTCACCACTGATAGGCAGATTTCTGTGTACACTGTACATGGGCAGAAGGCTGCCAATCAGTGGTATGGAAGGGGTTATACAGAGCTCAGTTTTCCAAGAAATGGTAGATCTGCAGCACATAAAGAAGGGACTTTTATCAAAATCACTGCAAGCAGTCCAGTACGTGACATCGCTGGAATGAAGGTATCCACCCCTACATTATACTGCTCATACATAGGGTAACAAAATCCTTATGACAGGTTACCTTTAAAGTATTATAACATATTGTATATGTATATTTATGCTACAATTTGTCTAAATCAGGAATATAGATCAGAATTTTTATAAAAAAAATTGAAGGTGTACTCTACAACCTATAAAGATAATTCTTGTAAGAAGACGGAATAAATGAGAAAAAAATATAAATAAATAATGAGGTACATGACAGGCAGAAAATAAATGCCAAAAACATTTATATTACTTGTATAATAATTGTTTGTTGTATGGAAACAAAATGTACAGTAATTACTGCACAGCCCCAGTTTTCAGTATGGTGGAGCAGAAAAATGACAACTATTAGAACTCATTCCTGGGAAAGAATTTACAATGTAAACTATGCCAATTTTCTTCTGAATAGATGTAAATCAATTTTAAGCAGAGATGCATTCTGGCAGCCTTAGACAACCGATGCATACATGAGTTATAACAGACAGAAAACAAAACAACAGACACATTACTTCCACTGAAATGGAATTCTCAGAAAGGAAAAAATATATGTCACAGAAGTGTTAAAGGCTGTAGCCTACATGTTCCCCACTGAGAACATTCACTGCATGTTTTTTTTTTCGAGAGGCAGAATAAGTAATGAAGTCTGCTGTTAACTGCAATCAACTCAACTGCAATTTCAAATATTATAGAAAATGTGTTGAAAAAATAGCCATTTGTTAAATTAAAATGCTACAAGTATAGAGAGTGGAAACACTTTCTAATTTTCAATTATTATAACAAAGAGGAGTTTTACTCCAGAATGGCCGGAGCACTGACCCCCCCTCCCCCCGGGCATGTGTGGAGGCCAGCATGACACTGATTGGAGTGGAGGTCATGATGTCACGGGTAGGGGAGGGGGAGTAAGTCAGGGTACAGTTAAAAGGTGAAGCTGGGGGAGGAGCGGCACTTTTCCTCCCTAAAGACTTTGAGTTCGCAATGGGCTGCAAGTTTTGTGGGAGGCGATATGGAAGTTTATCGGGTCGTAGTGGCCTGGTGGCAGGTTTTTGGTGGGTCCTTGAAGTTGGTTCTAAATTGGTTCGGGGAACCCATCCGGGTATGGATCCCCTCATTGGCAGAATGGTTGGTCACCTGGTGATTTTTGGGGGATCCCGACGGGGTATGTCGGGGCCCCCGTGGGTGTTTTTGGTGGTTAATGAAGGAATAACCCTTACACTTTGGTGCTCCTGAGCCAGTGTGGGTAACGGCTGGGAGCAATTTGGTTATATGGCTTGGTTATGTGAATCACCAGGGTTTTAGCTTCAAGGACCTTTACCACAATGCAAAATTTTACATGTTATGTATTTGTTTAATAAATGGCTGCTATGGCCAAAATTATCCAAAGATAAATTGGTGTCTGAGTGGTTATTAGCAGATAAGGGGGAATTGGAAAAGGGGTGTGTGTGCTTAATTTTGGCCGGAATCTACAATTCCAGGGTCAAGGGAGATAAAAAATCTTTCATTGTCTGTGTCCTCATAAACTATTAAGATGAGATGTCCACCGCAGTTCTATTATCCTTACAACACATTTGTAATTCAGTATGCCCCAGCAGCGCTCTCCCCTCTGGGACGTTACATCAGAAATCAGGGGTTGTGCACCCTGCCGTTAGTAACAGCAAGTCTCCTGATAATATCTGCTTCTCTGCAGTCACAGAACAGGGGACATGTTCGCGGCTCCGGTTCTTGGACAAAATGTATTGTGAAACAGTTGTTTCTGACCATACAGGGACATGGTCTGATCATACCACAGCTCCAGGGACGGGGAGGAATTAATAGAGTATACAGACATTACAGCGCCTGATCATAGATTATTCTTTTTGTGAGGTAAAACATGTTCCTGCCCGTTTTTAAAAAGAGTTTTATCTCAAAGAATGAATTTATGATCTTGTCTGTAATATCTGTACACTTTTTTTTTTAACTTCCTCCCAGGCTCAAGAACTGTGGTATGATCAGACCATGTCCCATTCAGAAGCAGCCATTACACAGTACATAGCGGGGATGCATATATACAGTTGAAACCAGAAGTTTACATACACTATCTAAAAAGATACATAACCATGTTTTTCTCACTATCTGACATGAAATTAGAATGAACCTTTCCCGTTTTAAGTCAGTTAGTATTACCCAAAATTAGGTAAGATGTGTTCATCATTCCCGGGGTGTCACACACTGCGATGTGTGCTGCCTCGGGAACATTGAACAACCGGACGTTCAATTTTTAGTAATTGAACAACGTGTATGCGATCAACGGGTTTTCGTTCAATCGCAATTGCATGTAGGTTTCACACACTACAATATCACTAACGATGCCGGATGTGCGTCACTTACGACGTGACCCCGCCGACACATCGTTAGATATATTGTAGCATGTAAAGCCCGCATAAGAGTACTATGCCTTTAACCCCTTAACGACCCATGACGTACTGGGTACGTCATGGATCGTGTGCCGGTAAGCTCCGCCCCCTGCCACCGGCAGGCAACGGCGATCCGCGCATATATCAGCTGTTATCAACAGCTGACATGTGTGCCTGCTAGCCGCGGGTGGAATCGCTTCCACCCTCGGCCATTAACCCCTTACATTTTGCTGCCAAAATCTTGGCAGCGATATGTATATGGGCGCCGCCATGACAGTCACTTACCCCGCCCCCACCGGAAGTCACGTGACATGATCACGTGACTTTCGGCGGTTGCCATGGTAGCACAGGGTCATGTGATGACGCCTGTAGCTAACATGACTCACTTCCTCTCAATGCCGGAATACAGCCGGCATTGAAAGTGAAGCAGCAAATCTGCAGTTCTCAGCTCTGTAGCTGAGATCTGCAGATAGTGCATAGCGATCGGATTGCTGATCGCTATAGCCCCCTAGGGGGAATAGTAAAATAAAAAAAAAAAGTAAAAAAAAAAGTTTTAAAAAATTAAAAAAAAAAACAAAAAAAAACTAAAAGTTCAAATCACCCCCCTTTCACCCCATTGAAAATTAAAGGGTTAAAAAAATAAAAAATACACACATAATTGGTATCGCCACGTTCATAAATGCCCGATCTATCAAAATATAAACTCAATGAATCTGATCAGTAAACGGCGTAGCGGCAAAAAAATTCCAAACGCCAAAATTACGTTTTTTTGGTCGCCGCAAATTGTGCGCAAAATGCAATAACAGGCGATCAAAACATAGCATCTGCGCAAAAATGGTACCGTTAAGAACGTCAGGTCGAGACGCAAAAAATAAGCCATCACTGAGCCTCAGATCCTGAAAAATGAGAACGCTACAGGTTTTGGAAAATGGCGCAAAACGTGCGCCACGTTTTTTGGACAAGCTTGTGAATTTTTTTGAACCTCTTAGATACAAGTAAACCTATACATGTTTGGTGTCTACAAACTCGCACCGACCTGAGGCATCACATACATACCTCAGTTTTACCATATAGTGAACATGGTGAATAAAATATCCCAAAAACTATTGTACGATCCCACTTTTTTTGCAATTTTTCCGCACTTGGAATTTTTTTGCTGTTTTCCAGTACACTATATGGTAAAACTTATGCTTTCATTTAAAAGTACAACTCGTCCCGCAAAAAAACATGCCCTCATATGGCAAGATTGATGGAAAAATAAAAAAGTTACGCCTCTCGGAAGAAGGGGAGCAAAAAACAAAAACGCAAAAACGGAAAGTGCCCGGGGGCTGAAGCGGTTAAAGAATATGGTACAGCCCATATGATGATGTCATGTCTTTGGAAGCTTCTCATAAGTGTATTGATAACATCTGAGTTAACAAGACACACCTGTGGATGTATTTTAATGCACACCTGAAACACACTGCTTCTTTATATAACATCACTAGAAGGTGGCCCGATTTTAACGCATCGGGTATTCTAGAATTTATTGTGTAGTTAATGTATGATTTTTGTTATATATATAGATGTTGTTGTGTGTAGTTACAAAGTGTTTGTGTAGGGCGCTGTAAATGTTCTGGGTGTTGTCTGGTTGTGGGGGGGTGTGAGAGCGGTGTTGTTTGTGTGTTGCGTTGTGTTGTTTGTGGAACGCTGTGTGTCTGCAGCATTGTGCGAGTGTGGTGCTATGTGTGTTGCGCAATTTGTGTGGGGTGTGTGTGTGTTTTGGGGGGAGGTATGTTTTGTGCAGAGTGTGTGTGTTGGAGGAGTAGTCCTGGGGAGAGAGGAGTATAATAGGAGGAATAGTCCTGGGAAGAGAGGAGTATAATAGGAGGATTAGTCCTGGGGAGAGAGGAGTATAATAGGAGGAGTAGTCCTGGAGGTGAGGCGTATAATAGGAGTAGTCCTGAGGGAGAGGAGTATAATAGGAGTAGTCCTGGTGGGAAAGAGGATAATAGGGGGAGTAGTCGAGGGAGAAAGGAGTATAATAGGAGGAGTAGTCCTGGGGAGATAGGAGTATAATAGGAGGAGTAATCCTGGGGAGAGAGGAGTATAATAGGAGGAGTAGTTCTGGGGAGAGAGGAATAAAATAGGAGGAGTAGTCCTGGGGAGAGAGGAGTGTAATTGGAGGAGTAGTCCTGGGGGGAGAGGAAAATAATAGGGGGAGTAGTCCTGGGGAGAGAAGAGTATAATTGGAGGAGTAGTCCTGGAGGAGAGGAGAATAATAGGAGGAGTAGTCCTGGAGGTGGGGAGTATAATAGGAGTAGTAGTCCTGGGGGGAGAGGAGTATAATAGGAGGAGTAGTCCTTGGGGGAGAGGAGTATAATAGGAGTAGTCCTGGAGAGAGAAGAGTATTATAGGAGGAGTAGTCCTGGGGAGAGAGGAGTATAATAGGAGGAGTAGTCCTGGGGACAGAGGAGTATAATAGGAGGAGTAGTCCTGGGGAGAGAGGAGTATAATAAGAGGAGTAGTCTTGGGGAGAGAGGAGTGTAATAGGAGAAGTAGTCTTGGGGGGAGAGGAGTATATTTGGAAGAGTAGTCCTGGAGGGAGAGGAGAATAATAGGAGGAGTAGTCCTGGAGGTGAGGAGTATAATAGGAGTAGTAGTCCTGGGGAGAGAGGAGGATAATAGGAGGAGTAGTCCGGGGGGAGAGGAGGATAATAGGAAGAGTAGACCTGGAGGTGAGGAGTATAATAGGAGTAGTCCTGGGGGGAGAGGTTAATAGGAGGAGTAGTCCTGGGGAGAGAGGATTATAATAGGAGGAGTATTCCTGGAGGTGAGGAGAATAATAGGAGTAGTCCTGGGGAGAGAGGAGTATAATAGGAGGAGTAGTCCTGGGGGGAGAGGAGTATAATAGGAGGAGTAGTCCAGGAGGTGAGGAGTATAATAGGAGGAGTAGTCCTGGGGGGAGAGGAGGATAATAGGAGGAGTAGTCCTGGAGGTGAGGAGTATAATAGGAGTAGTCCTGGGGAGAGAGGAGTATAATAGGAGGAGTAGTCCTGGGGAGAGAGGAGTATAATAGGAGGAGTAGTCCTGGGGAGAGAGGAGTATAACAGGAAAAGTAGTCCTGGGGAGAGAGGAGTATAATAGGAGGAGTAGTCCTGGGGAGAAAGGAGGATAATAGGAGGAGTAGACCTGGAGGTGAGGAGTATAATAGGAGTAGTCCTGGGGGGAGAGGTTAATAGGAGGAGTAGTCCTGGGGAGAGAGGGGGATAATAGGAGGAGTAGTCCGGGGGGAGAGGAGGATAATAGGAGTAGACCTGGAGGTGAGGAGTATAATAGGAGTAGTCCTGGGGGGAGAAGTTAATAGGAGGAGTAGTCCTGGGGAGAGAGGAGTATAATAGGAGGAGTAGTCCTTGGGGGAGAGGAGAAAAATAGGAGGTGTAGTCCTGGGGTGAAAGGAGTATAAAAATAGAAGTAGTCCTGAGGAAGAGGAGTATAATAGGAGAAGTAGTCCTGGGGGGAGAGGAGTATAATAGGAGGAGTATTCCTGGAGGTGAGGAGTATAATAGGAGTAGTCCTGGGGGGAGAGGTTAATAGGAGGAATAGTCCTGGGGAGAGAGGGGGATAATAGGAGGAGTAGTCCGGGGGGAGAGGAGGATAATAGGAGGAGTAGACCTGGAGGTGAGGAGTATAATAGGAGTAGTCCTGGGGGGAGAAGTTAATAGGAGGAGTAGTCCTGGGGAGAGAGGAGTATAATAGGAGGAGTAGTCCTGGGGGGAGAGGAGAATAATAGGAGGTGTAATCCTGGGGGAAAGGAGTATAAAAGGAGAAGTAGTCCTGAGGAAGAGGAGTTTAATAGGAGAAGTAGTCCTGGGGGGAGAGGAGTATAATAGGAGGAGTATTCCTGGAGGTGAGGAGTATAATAGGAGTAGTCCTGGGGAGAGAGGAGTATAATAGGAAGAGTAGTCCTGGGGAGAGAGGAGTATAATAGGAGGAGGAGTCCTGGGGAGAGAGGAGTATAATAGGAGGAGTGGTCCTGGGGGGAGAGGAGGATAATAGGAGGAGTAGTCCTGGGGGTAGAGGAGAATAATAGGAGGAGTAGTCCTGTTGGGTAGGTGTCAAATAGGTGGAGTAGTCCTGGGTGGAGGTGTCTAATAGGTGGAGTATTCCTGGGGAGAGATAAGTATAATAGGAGGAATAGTCTTGGAGGTAAGGAGTATAACAGGAAAAGTAGTCCTGGGGAGAGAGGAGTATAATAGGAGGAGTAGTCCTGGGGGGAGAGGAGTATAATAGGAGGAGTAGTCCTGGGAGAGAGGAGACTAATAGGAGAAGTCCTGGAGGTGAGGAGTATAATAGAAGTAGTAGTAGTCCTGGGGGGAGAGGAGGATAATAGTAAGAGTAGTCCTGGGGAGAGAGGAGGATAATAGGAGGAGTAGTCCTGGGGGGAGAGGAGTATAATAGGAGGAGTAGTCCTGGAGGTGAGGAGTATAATAGGAGGAGTAGTCCTGGGGGAAGAGGAGGATAATAAGAGGAGTAGTCCTAGTGGGGAGGAGTATAATAGGAGGAGTAGTCCTGGGGAGAGAGGAGTATAATAGCAGGAGTAGTCCTGGGGAGAGAGGAGTATAACAGGAAAAGTAGTCCTGGGGAGAGAGGAGTATAATAGGAGGAGTAGTCCTGGAGGTGAGGAGGATAATAGGAGGAGTAGTCCTGGGGGGAGAGGAGTATAATAGGAGGAGTAGTCCTGGAGGTGAGGAGTATAATAGGAGGAGTAGTCCTGGGGGAAGAGGAGGATAATAAGAGGAGTAGCCCAGGCGAGAGACGTGGATAATAGGAGGAGTAGTCCTGGGGGAAAGGAGTATAATAGGAGGAGTAGTCCTAGGGGGGAGGAGTATAATAGGAGGAGTAGTCCTGGGGAGAGAGGAGTATAATAGCAGGAGTAGTCCGAGGGGAGAGGAGAATAATAGGAGGAGTAGACCTGGAGGTGAGGATTATAATAGGAGTAGTCCTGAGGAAGAGGAGTATAATAGGAGAAGTAGTCCTGGGGGGAGAGGAGTATAATAGGAGGAGTATTCCTGGAGGTGAGGAGTATAATAGGAGTAGTCCTGGGGAGAGAGGAGTATAATAGGAGGAGTAGTCCTGGGGAGAGAGGAGTATAATAGGAGGAGTGGTCCTGGAGGGAGAGGAGGATAATAGGAGGAGTAGTCCTGGAGGTGAGGAGTATAACAGGAGTAGTCCTGGGGAGAGAGGAGTATAATAGGAGGAGTAGTCCTGGGGAGAGAGGAGTATAAGAGGAAAAGTAGTCCTGGGGAGAGAGGAGTATAATAGGAGGAGTAGTCCTGGGGAGAAAGGAGGATAATAGGAGGAGTAGACCTGGAGGTGAGGAGTATAACAGGAGTAGTCCTGGGGGGAGAGGTTAATAGGAGGAGTAGTCCTGGGGAGAGAGGGGGATAATAGGAGGAGTAGTCCGGGGGAGAGGAGGATAATAGGAGGAGTAGACCTGGAGGTGAGGAGTATAATAGGAGTAGTCCTGGGGGCAGAGGTTAATAGGAGGAGTAGTCCTGGGGAGAGAGGAGTATAATAGGAGGAGTAGTCCTGGGGGGAGAGGAGAAAAATAGGAGGTGTAGTCCTGGGGGGAAAGGAGTATAAAAGGAGAAGTAGTCCTGAGGAAGAGGAGTATAATAGGAGAAGTAATCCTGGGGGGAGAGGAGTATAATAGGAGGAGTATTCCTGGAGGTGAGGAGTATAATAGGAGTAGTCCTCGGGAGAGAGGAGTATAATAGGAAGAGTAGCCCTGGGGAGAGAGGAGTATAATAGGAGGAGTAGTCCTGGGGAGAGAGGAGTATAATAGGAGGAGTGGTCCTGGGGGTAGAGGAGAATAATAGGAGGAGTAGTCCTGTTGGGTAGGTGTCAAATAGGTGGAGTAGTCCTGGGTGGAGGTGTCTAATAGGTGGAGTAGTCCTGGGTGGAGGTGTCTAATAGGTGGAGTATTCCTGGGGAGAGATAAGTATAATAGGAGGAGTAGTCTTGGAGGTGAGGAGTATAACAGGAAAAGTAGTCCTGGGGAGAGAGGAGTATAATAGGAGGAGTAGTCCTGGGAGGAGAGGAGTATAATAGGAGGAGTAGTCCTGGGGAGAGAGGAGATTAATAGGAGGAGTAGTCCAGGAGGTGAGGAGTATAATAGAAGTAGTAGTAGTCCTGGGGGGAGAGGAGGATAATTGGAAGAGTAGTCCTGGGGAGAGAGGAGGATAATAGGAGGAGTAGTCCTAGGGGGAGAGGAGTATAATAGGAGGAGTAGTCCAGGAGGTGAGGAGTATAATAGGAGGAGTAGACCTGGGGGGGAGAGGAGGATAATAGGAGGAGTAGCCCAGGCGAGAGACGTGGATAATAGGAGGAGTAGTCCTGGGGGAAAGAAGTATGATAGGAGGAGTAGTCCTAGGGGGGAGAAGTATAATAGGAGGAGTAGTCCTAGGGAGAGAGGAGTATAATAGGAGGAGTAGTCCTGGGGAGAGAGGAGTATAATAGAAGGAGTAGTCCTGGGGGAGAGGAGTATAATAGGAGTAGTCCTGGGGAGAAAGGAGTATAATGGGAGGAGTAGTCTTGGAGGTGAGGAGTATAATAGGAGAAGTAATCCTGGGCGAAGAGGAGGAAAATAGGAGGCGTAGTCCTGGGGAGAGAGGAGGATAATAGGAGGAGTAGTCCTGGGGGGGAGAGGAGGATAATAGGAGGAGTAGTCCTGGGGGGATGGGGGAGAGGAGTATAATAGGAGTAGTCCTGGGGGGAGAGGAGTATAATAGGAAGAGTAGTCTTGGGGGGAGGTGTCTAATAGGTGGATTAGTCCTGGGGCGAGGTGTCTAATAGGTGGAATAGTCCTGGGGGGATGTGTCTAATAGGTGGAGTAGTCCTGGGGAGAGAGGAGTATAATAGGAGGAGTATTCCTGAGGAGAGAGGAGTATAATAGGAGGAGTAGTCCTGAGGAGAGAGGAGTATAATAGGAGGAGTTGTCCTGGGGAGAGAGGAGTATAACAGGAGGAGTAGTCCTGGGAGGAGAGGAGTATAATGGGAGGAGTAGTCCTGGGGGAGAGGAGCATAATAGGAGGAGTAGTCCTGGAGGTGAGGAGTATAATAGGAGGAGTAGTCCTGGGGGGAGAGGAGGATAATAGGAGGAGTAGTCCTGGGGAGAGAGGAGGATAATAGGAGTAGCAGTACTGGGGGGAGAGGAGTATAATAGGAGGAGTAGTCCTGGAGGTGAGGAGTA
This sequence comes from Anomaloglossus baeobatrachus, assembly GCF_048569485.1. NCBI lineage: Eukaryota > Metazoa > Chordata > Amphibia > Anura > Aromobatidae > Anomaloglossus > Anomaloglossus baeobatrachus. Next base: position 503,918,020 of record NC_134354.1, read on the forward strand.
TAATAGGAGGCGTAGTCCTGGGGAAGAGGAGTCTAATAGGAAGAGTAGTCCTGGAGGGAGTGGAGTCTAATAGGAGTAGTCCTGGGGGGAGAGGAGTATAATAGGTGGAGTAGTCCTGGGGGGAGGTGTCTAATAGGTGGGGCAGTCCTGGGGGGAAGTGTCTAATAGGTGGAGTAGTCCTGGGGGGAGGTGTATAGGTGCCCAATGTGTGTGGAGGGCGTGGCCGAGCGGGCAAAGTGTGAGGTGGCATGGCCAAGTGGGCAAAGTGTGCGGGAGCGTGGCCGAACGGGCAAAGTGTGCAGGGGGAGTGGCCGAGTGGGCAAAGTGTGCGGGGGGAATGGCCGACCAAGCAAAGTGCACGGGGGGGCATGGCCGAGTGGGCAAAGTGTTTCGGGTGTGTGGTCAAGCGGGCATAGTGTGTGGGGGGCGTGGCCATGCCGAGCTGAGCGGCCAATGCGTGCGGGGCCGTGGCTAGGTCGAGCCGAGTGGCCAATTCATGTGTCGGGCGTGGCCATGCCGAGCGGCCAATGCGTGCGGGGGGGTGTGGCCGGGCCGAGCCGAGGGGCCAATGCGATGTTTGTCACTGTAATGACGTCATTTCTAAACAAGACAGACAGACAGACAGAATAAGGCAATTATATATATATAGATAAGAAAGTTAAAAGAAATCAGTCAAGATCTCAGGAAGAAGTTTGTGGACTTGCACAAGTCTGGTTTATCCTTTGATGTAATTTCCAGATACCATGATTTTCTCACTATCTAACATAAAATCAGAATAAACCATGTTAGGTCAATTGGGATTACCAAAATTATTTATATTTGCCAAATGCCAGAATGATGAGAGAGAGAATGCTTTAAGGCATTTTTCTTACTATCTGCCAAGTCAAAAGTTTACATACACTAAAGGGCACTTTACACGGTGCAAAATTGCTATCGATATCGCTAGCGAGCGTACCCGCCCTCGTCGGTTGTGCGTCACGGGCAAATCGCTGCCAGTGGCGCACAACATCGCTTACACCTGTCACACATACTTACCTTCCCTGCGACATCGCTGTGGCTAGCGAACCGCTTCCTTTCTAAGGGGGCGGTTCGTGCAGCATCACAGCGACGTCACACGGCAGCCGTCCAATAGAAATGGAGGGGCAGAGATGAGCAGGCAGAATATCCCACCCACCTCCTTCCTTTCTCATTGCCGGTGGACGCAGGTAAGGAGATGTTTGTCGATCCTGCGGTGTCACACATAGCAATGTGTGATGCCGCAAGAACGACGGACAACCAGCGGCATGCACCACCAATGATATTATGAAAAGAAGCAACGTGTCAACGATCAATGATTTTTGAAGTTTTTGCGATCATTGATCGTTGCTGATAGGTGTCACACGCTGCGATGTCGCAAACGACGGCCGTATGTGCGTCACCGACGTGATCCCGACGATATATAGTTAGCGATGTCGCAGCGTGTAAAGCACCCATAAGAGTGATGTCTTTAAACAATATGGGACAGCTCATATGATGATGTCATGTCTTTGAAAGCTTCAGATATGTTTATTGGCAACATCTGAGTTAGAGACACACCTGTGGATGTATTTTAATGGACACCTGAAACACACTGCTTCTTTGTGTAGCATCATGGGAAAGGCAAAAGAAATCAGCCAAGATCTCTAGAAGACATTTGTGGACTTGCACAAGTCTGGTTCATCCTTTAGGGCAATTTCTAGATACCTGAATGTGCCTCGTACCTCTGTACAAACAAAACAGAAATGTAAATATCCAGAAATCATACTGCTCAAGAAGGAGACAGGTTCTGCGTACCAGAAATGAACATGGTTTGGTCAGACATGTGCATATAAACCCCAGAACAAAAGCAAAAGACCTTGTGAAGATGCTGGCGGAAGCTGGTAGGATTGTGTCATTATCCACAGTGAAACGAGTTCTTTATCAACATGAGCTGAATGGCCACTCTGCCAAGAAGAAGCCATTACTCCAAAAGAAACATAATAAAGCAAGATTAATGTTTGCAAATGCACACAGGAACAAATACCTTAATTTTTGGAGACATGTCCTCTGGTCTGGCAAAACTACAATTGAACTGTATGGCCATATTGACCATTCTTACATTTGGAGAAAAAAGGGAGAAGCTTTGAAGCCTAAGAACACCATCCCAACTGTGAAACACAGAGGTGGCAGCATCATGTTGTGGGGTTGTTTTGCCACAGGAGGGACTGGTGCACTTTACAAAATAGATGGAAGAAGAAGATAAGATTATGTGATACTGAAGCAACATCTAAAGACATCAGCCAGGAACTTAAAGCTTATGTGGAAGTGGGTGTTCTAAATGAACAAAGACCTGAGTCATACTGCCAAACTGGTTACAAAGTGGCTTAAGGATAACAAAGTCAATGTTTTGAAGTGGGTATCAGAAAACCCTGATCTCAGTCCTATTAAAAGTTTATGTGCAAAGCTGAAAAGGCAGGTGCGAGCAAGGCGACCTACAGACATGGCTGATACACCAGTTTTGTTAGGAGGAATGGGTCCAAATTCCTTCCAACAATTGTGAGAAGCTTGTGGAAGGATATCCAACACATTTGACCCAAGTCATACAGTTTAAGGGCAATGGTACTACATACTAATGAAATGTATGTAAACTTTTGACTTTGCAGGAAGTAATACAAATGCCTTTAAAACATTCTCACTCTCATTATTCAGGCATTTGGCAAATATAAATTATTTTGGTAATCGTTATTCACCTAAACGGGAAAGGTTTATTCTGATTTCATGTCAGATAGTGAGAAACACATGCATATGTGTATTTTTAGATAGTGTATGTAAACTTCTGGTATCAACTGTAAGATTATCTCAGCATAGGAATATAGGAATTGAAATTATTATTTCAAGATCCATTGATTAAAATTAACCTTCCTTATGGAAAAACCCATTTAAGTAAAAGAAAACAATAGTACAAAATTGAAATCTAACATTGGAAAGAGTATACAGAAGGCATTAATGAAATATTAATGCACAAGATTATCATGATGGAAGATCTAAATAATTTTTCACGGAAGTAAAATAATTATATGTACAAAAGAGGCGAGTAATTGGAACTAAATGTTCACTATAAATATCCAGATGGGTCCATACTTATCACAAATTCTCATTAGTAACAGTAATAATTAGCTGTAAGTAGAGCTGTGGATTTGTCACTTGTAATGTTAAGGTCCTCATTCAAAGAAACTGTGGGTAACAAGCCCTCAAGTTATTCTGGTCACACTAAACAGGACAGGGTGTGTTGGCATTCGATGCATAACAATTTCAATGCTAAAAGGCAAAACAGATGTAAAGACTCAAGGGAAATAAAAACAATAAAAAAATGGAAATAAAAACATGACAGCATAACTTCATAAACGTATCATCGTGTGCTTCAAAAATCACTCATAAATCTCGATAAGAATGTCATGATGAAAGTGTCAAATGGTGAATAGTGAACTGGGTGAGAATTTTTATGATACAGTTAAAAAGCCAAGTAGAATGTCTTACAATACCAGTTCATCTCTGATAGTAAGGTCTCATGAAGTTTTTAGATATATAGAGCTAGGATATGGCCAGTAGATGTCTACAAGGCCATATGAAGACCATGTTTCTCTGATTAAGGGCTCGCTCCCATCTGCAAAAAAATACGCCAAGTGCAATCCTATAAAAATCAGATTGCAGTCGCGCTAATTTTAAAAAATAAGGCAGTGCTAATCTGCGATTTTTTTCCTCAGCTGTTTTTGGCCCAAGGAAAAAAAATCACTGCATGCCACGTATGGTTGCGTAAACCAGCCGAGACTCAAGAATGAAAATCTACGAGTGCGAAAAATAAAACGGATGTCCCAAGGACCATCCGTATACCATCCAATTTTTATGGATACATTACATTCTGTAGCATAGAACACTGTAAATGGTCCTGTAAATGATTGTAGATTAATAGCTGTGAGAAAAAAGTTGCACACTTGCATAGTAATCACATGAGATATGGCATGCCAAATAGATTTGACTAGTCCAACATTTCTGGACAAAAATCGGACCGATTTTTTTATTCGCAGATGTGAGCGAACTCTCACACAGAATATATTTTTCACTTTTATAAACATTGCTTTTATGGAAGAATATGATTGCAGTATCTATATATATAATTGCCTTATTCTGTCTGTCTGTCTGTCTGTCTGTCTGTCATGCTCCAAAATTGTGTCCTTACGGTGACACAAAGCTGATTGGCCGCTGGGCTCGCCATGGCCCCGCCCCCCCCACGGATTGGCCTCTCGCCCCGGCTCTCTGCAGGCCCCGCCCCCCTCATGCAATGCACGCTCGCTCTGGCCCAACTGACACGGAGCTCCGAATCCCAGGTGAGTACACACACACACATCGGATCACACTCACTCTCACACACACCTCACACATCACATCCACACACTCACAACATCCTGGGATATCGCTTGCTTCTACACCGGCTCCGTCACGATCCCAGCAGCGCCAGACATACCCTTGCGATGCTGGGATCTTGACGGAGGCCGTGAACGCTGGTAACCATTATACACATCGGGTAACTAAGGTCCCTTAGTTACCCGATGTGTATCATAGTTACCAGTGTACACCGGCTCCCGGTACACATGTGCAGGGAGCCGGCATTATACTCCTCTCCCCCCAGGACTACTCCTCCTATTACAGTCCTCCTATTATACTCCTCTCTGAGTATAATAGGAGAACTATTATAGCATGGGGGATGTAGCACGATGGGGGTGCGCAGCATAGGGGATGTAGCACGATGGGGTGCGCAGCATGGGGGATGTAGCACGATGGGGAGTGCGCAGCATGGGGGATGTAGCACGATGGGGAGTGCGCAGCATGGGGGATGTAGCACGATGGGGGGTGCGCAGCATGGGGGATGGAGCACGATGGAGGGTGCGCAGCATGGGGGATGTAGCACAATGGGGAGTGCGCAGCATGGGGGATGTAGCACGATGGGGAATGCGCAGCATGGGGGATGTAGCACGATAGGGAGTGTGCAGCATGGGGGATGTAGCACGATGGGGAGTGCGCAGCATGGGGGATGGAGCACGATGGGGAGTGTGCAGCATGGAGGATGGAGCACGATGGGGAGGTGCGCAGCATGGGGGATGTAGCACGATGGGGGGTGTGCAGCATGGGGGATGTAGCACGATGGGGAGTGCGCAGCATGGGGGATGTAGCACGATGGGGAGTGCGCAGCATGGGGGATGTAGCACGATGGGGAGTGCGCAGCATGGGGGATGTAGCACGATGGGGAGTGCGCAGCATGGGGGATGTAGCACGATGGGGAGTGTGCAGCATGGGGGATGTAGCACGATGGGGAGTACGCAGCATGCGGGATGTAGCACGATGGGGAGTGCGCAGCATGGGGGATGTAGCACGATGGGGAGGTGCGCAGCATTGGGGATGTAACACGATGGGGAGTGCGCAGCATGGCGGATGGAGCACGATGGCGGGTGCGCAGCATGGGGGATGTAGCACGATGGGGAGTGCGCAGCATGGGGGATGTAGCACGATGGGGGATGTAGCACGATGGGGGATGTAGCACGATGGGGAGTGCGCAGCATGGGGGATGTAGCACGATGGGGAGTGCGCAGCATGGCGGATGGAGCATGATGGGGGGTGCGCAGCATGGGGGATGTAGCACGATGGGGGGTGCGCAGCATGGGGGATGGAGCATGATGGGGAGTGCGCAGCATGGAGGATGGAGCACGATGGGGAGTGCGCAGCATGGGGGATGTAGCACGATGGGGAGTGCGCAGCATGGGGGATGTAGCACGATGGGGGATGTAGCACGATGAGGGATGTAGCACGATGGGGGTGCACAGCATGGGGGATGTAGCACGATGGGGAGTGCGCAGCATGGGGGATGTAGCACGATGGGGAGTGCGCAGCATGGGGGATGTAGCACGATGGGGGGTGCGCAGCATGGGGGATGTAGCACGATGGGGGGTGCGCAGCATGGGGGATGGAGCATGATGGGGAGTGCGCAGCATGGAGGATGGAGCACGATGGGGAGTGCGCAGCATGGAGGATGGAGCACGATGGGGAGTGCGCAGCATGGGGGATGGAGCACGATGGGGGTTGTGCAGTATGGGGGATGGAGCACGATGGGGAATGCGCAGCATAGGGGATGGGGCATGATGGGGGGTGTGCAGCATGGGGGATGGAGCACGATGGGAGGTGCACATCTTCCCCAACACACACACACACACACACACACACACAGGGAACCACAAACACCGCCATACACAGACACCCACACACACAGACAACGCTGCACACACACAACACCCAACACACAAAAACCACGGCATACATAAATATACGCACATACCGCACAACACACGCATTGCACAAAACATACCTCCCCCCAAAACACACCACACCCACACAAACCGCGCAACACACACACACAACGCGACAGACACACAGCGCTCCACAAACAACGCAACACACATACAACAACGCTCTCACCCCCCGCTACACCCAGACAACACCCAGAACATGTACAGCGCCCTACACAAACACTTGGTAACTACACACAACAACATCTATATATATATATATATATATATATATATATATATATATATATATATATATATATCTATAACAAAAATCATACATGAACTACACAATACTTAAATTCTAGAATACCCGATGCGTAGAATCGGGCCACCTTCTAGTGTGAACATAAAGGGCTAGTTTTAATATTTGGTAAATGTGAACTATATAATGTCTTTTTATGATGGTGCATATTCCACAACTGTCATTGAGAACAGTCATGACTGATAACAACCACACAGAAGACTAATAATAATAGCAAACAAACAGTTAAACCCCAGGTGACATTAGATTTATTTAAAGGCATTAATAGGTAAGCAATTTCCATCCTCCTCTAGCTTATTTTTACTTTTCTCTTTGTACCACACTGGTTATATTTAGGTATTTATTAGTAACCACAGAGGTTCAGATAAAAACCATACTGTTTTTTATCAGCATGCAAATGATTGAGCAAAAACTGTTGATCCTAAAAATCAGTAAATCAAAGAGTTTCCAACTCATTTTAATTAGGTATTATGGACAATAAAAATATAATGTTTAAAGAAGGGAATTTTGTTACTTACCGTAAATTCCTTTTCTTCTAGCTCTTATTGGGAGACCCAGACGATTGGGGTATAGCTACTGCCTCCGGAGGCCACACAAAGCACTACACTAAAAAGTGCAAGGCCCCTCCCCTTCTGGCTATACCCCCCCGTGGTGTCACGGGTTCTCCAGTTTTAGTGCCAAAGCAAGAAGGAGGAAAGCCGATAACTGGTTTAAACAAATTAACTCCGAGTAACATCGGAGAACTGAAAAACCGTTCAACATGAACAACATGTGTACCCGCAAACAACAAAAAAATCCCGAAGGACAACAGGGCGGGTGCTGGGTCTCCCAATAAGAGCTAGAAGAAAAGGAATTTACGGTAAGTAACAAAATTCCCTTCTTCTTCAGCGCTCTATTGGGAGACCCAGACGATTGGGACGTCCAAAAGCTGTCCCTGGGTGGGTAAATAAATACCTCATGTTAGAGCTGCAAAACAGCCCTCCCCTACGGGGAAATCACTGCCGCCTGCAGGACTCTTCTACCTAAGCTGGCATCCGCCGAAGCATAGGTATGCACCTGAGAATGTTTGGTGAAAGTGTGCAGACTCAACCAGGTAGCTGCCTGGCACACCTGTTGAGCCGAAGCCTGGTGTCGTAGTGCCCAGGACGCACCCACGGCTCTGGTTGAATGGGCTTTCAGCCCTGAAAGAACCGGAAGCCCTGCAGAACGGTAGGCTTCCAGAATTGGTTTTTTGATCCATCGAGCCAGGGTGGCTTTAGAAGCCTGCAACCTCTTGCGCGTACCAGCGACAAGGGCATCGGAACGGCGTATGGGCGCCGTGCGGGAAATGTAGATTCTGAGTGCTCTCACCAGATCTAGCAAACGTAAATCATTCTCATACCGGTGAACCGGATGAGTGCAAAAAGACGGTAAGGAGATATCCTGATTAAGATGAAACGAGGATACGACCTTAGGGAGAAACTCCGGAATGGGGCGCAGCACTACCTTGTCCTGGTGAAACACCAGGAAGGGAGCCTTGGATGACAGAGCTGCCAGCTCAGACACTCGCCGAAGCGATGTGATCGCAACGAGAAACGCCACCTTCTGTGACAGGCGAGAAAAGGAAACTTCCTTCAGAGGCTCGAAAGGCGGCTTCTGGAGAGCAACTAGAACCCTGTTCAGATCCCATGGATCTAACGGCCGCTTGTACGGGGGTACGATATGACAAACCCCCTGCGGGAACGTGCGCACCTTAGAAAGACGTGCTAGACGCTTCTGAAAAAACACGGATAGTGCTGAGACTTGCCCTTTGAGGGAGTCGAGCGACAAGCCCTTTTCTAACTCCTATTGTAGGAAGGAAAGAAAAGTAGGCAATGCAAATGGCCAGGGAGACACTCCCTGAGTAGAGCACCAGATTAAGAAAATCTTCCACGTTCTGTGGTAGATCTTAGCAAACGTGGGCTTCCTAGCCTGTCTCATGGTGGCAACGACCCCTTGGGATAATCCTGAAGACGCTAGGATCCAGGACACAAAGGCCACACAGTCAGGTTCAGGGCCGCAGAATTCCGATGGAGAAAACGGCCCTTGGGACAGTAAGTCTGGTCGGTCTGGTAGTGACCACGGTCGGCCGACCGTGAGATGCCACAGATCCGGGTACCACGATCTCCTCGGCCAGTCTGGTGCGACGAGTATGACGCGGCTGCAATCGGATCTGATTTTTGCGCAGTACTCTGGGCAAGAGTGCCAGAGGTGGAAACACATATGTGAGCCGGAACTGCGACCAATCTTGCACTAAGGCGTCTGCCGCCAGAGCTCTGTGATCGCGCGATCGTGCCATAAATGCCGGGACCTTGTTGGTGTGCCGAGACGCCATTAGGTCGACGTCCGGCACCCCCCAGCGGCAACAGATTTCCTGAAACACGTCCGGGTGAAGGGACCATTCCCCCGCGTCCATACCCTGGCGACTGAGGAAGTCTGCTTCCCAGTTTTCTACGCCCGGGATGTGAACTGCGGATATGGTGGATGCTGTGTCCTCCACCCACATGAGGATTCGCCGGACTTCCTGGAAGGCTTGCTGACTGCGCGTCCCTTCTTGGTGGTTGATGTATGCCACCGCTGTGGAGATGTCCGACTGGATTCGGATCTGCTCTCTTTCTAGCCACTTCTGGAAAGCTAATAGGGTAAGATACCCTGCCCCGATTTCCAGAACATCGATCTGAAGGGTGGACTCCTGCTGAGTCCACGTCCCCTGAGCCATGTGGCGGAGACAAACTGCTCCCCACCCTGACAGACTCGTATCTGTCGTGACCACTGCCCAGGATGGGGGCTATGACAATGAGGTGGGAATAAGCCACTATTGCAGAGAGTCCTCGGCCGTCAGGGAAAGGGAGACTTCCCTGTCCAGGGAGGTTGACTGCCCGTCCCATTGGCGGAGAATGTCCCATTGCCGTTGGCGCAGATGAAACTGCGCAAAGAGAACTGCCTCAATGGCTGCCACCATCTTCCTTAGGAAGTGCATGAGGCGCCTTAAGGGGTGCGACTGGCCTTGAAGGAGAGACTGCACCTCTGTCTGCAGTGAACGCTGCTTGTTCAGCGGAAGCTTCACTATTGCTGATAGAGTATGAAACTCCATGCCGAGATACGTTAGTGATTGAGTCGGAGACAGATTTGACCTTGCCAAATTGATGATCCACCCGAAAGTCTGGAGAGTCTCCAGCGTAACATTCAGGCTGCGTTGGCATGCCTCGAGGGAGGGTGCTTTGACGAGTATATCGTCCAAGTACGGGATCACCGGGTGTCCCTGAGAGTGCAAGACTGCTACCACTGCTGCCATGACCTTGGTGAACACCCGTGGGGCTGTCGCCAGACTGAATGGCAGAGCTACGAACTGAAGATGTTCGTCTCCTATCACAAAACGTAGAAAACGTTGGTGCTCCGTAGCAATTGGCACGTGGAGATAGGCATCTTTGATGTCTGTTGAGGCAAGGAAGTCTCCTCGAGACATTGAGGCAATGACGGATCGGAGGGATCCCATCCGGAACCGCCTGGCGTTCGCATGCTCGTTGAGCAGTTTCAGGACCAGAACAGGACGGAAGGAACCGTCCTTTTTTGGAGCCACAAAGAGATTGGAGTACAAACCCTCGCCCTCGTTCCTGAGGGGGGACAGGGATCACCACTCCTTCTGCTCTTAGAGCGTCCACCGCCTGCAGCAGGGCATCTGCTCGGTGGGGGGTGGGGCCGTTCTGAAGAATGGAGTCGGAGGACGAGAACAGAACACTGTCCTGTGCACGTGAGCACAATGTCCGTCACCCACCGGTCTGTGACCTGTGGCAGCTAAATGTCGCCAAAGGCGGGGGAGTCTGCCATCAACCGCGGATGTGGAGAGAGAGAGAGAGAGAGCTGAGAGTCCTGAGGAGACCGCCTTGGTAGCGGTTCCTCCGACTGCCTTCCTTGGGCGTGATTGAGCCCGGCCGGAATCTGAGCCCGTCTGAGGTTTTGTAGCCCTTTTGCACGAGGACAATTGGGACCTGCCGGAGCTTGGGAAGGACCGAAACCTCGACTGTACTTTTAGGACAGTATTAACAGGGTAAGTCGCAGTGCAGACATTGCGGGGTTACGGACGCCTCTGCGGTACAGATGTCCCTGTGCTCAAGGCCAGCTGCGCAAGAACAGCTGAAAAGGTTAGGTTGCCTATACGGCTGTGGATGCCGGAGCAACCGACACGCCGATAGCTTCCTAGACAGATTTCAACCAGAGTCCATCTGTCTGTGAATGGCATCTTTAAGTGAAGCCCCATCTCCAGTGCAACTATGGCTCTAGATGCAAGCCTGGAGATTGGAGAATCCACCTTTGGACCCTGGGTCCAGCGCTGACCACGTCAGGGGAAAAGGGATAACGTGTATCCTAAAAACGTTTGGAGAAGACGCTTATCTGGTAAACGTGGTGTTCCTGGACTGCTTCTCTGAAGTCAGCGTGGCCAGAAAAATACTCAATATCTGTGTGAGATACTGAAAAGGGACTTCTCCTGTTCGTCTCCTATCTCCACTGGGGGAGCTGAGGGAGAAAGATCCAACCTTCCATTGATGGACGGTATAGGATCATTCCGTATGGCGTTACCACCCGGTGTATCCGGATTGAGAGCGATGTCAGTATCAAAGCCCTGAAGAGCTGCCTTTTGGTCAAGTAGATTGCCCATGGCCTGTCTGGACTGCAAGTCTCTATATTATGACTACTCCGTCCCTGTCCATGGACAGGGTTGACAGGTGGTTTCTTTGGCCACAACTAGTAGAGACCCCGGCAGACGAAGTGCTAGAGACCCCGGCAGACGACGTGCTACAGGGGAGCATGCACACAATGGGACGGTGTCATGAACAGCATCCCATGTAGTAAAAACAGCACTGAAAATCTGTGTTGCTTTTTTGCCGCTGCCGACTAGCTATCTAGAAGTATATAGCCAAGATTGGTGACCGTACAGTGCAATGTATAGCATACAGGCATAAAGTACAAATGACCACTGCAGCACAAGCAATACAAGCAGCATAGAAGCCTGTGCCCTGGCACCCCTGCTCTTCTGCTGCTGTATACTAGTCATCTAGGGGAATATAGCCCAGAAGAGTGACCCTACAGTGCAATGTATAGCATACAAGCACAAGTACAAATGAACACTGCAGCACATGCAATACAAGCAGCATAGAAGCCTGTGCCCTGGCACCCCAGCTCTTCTGCTGCTGTAGACTAGTCATCTAGGGGAATATGGCCCAGAAGAGTGACCATACAGTGCAATGTATAGCATACAAGCACAAGTACAAATGCACACTGCAGCCCATGCAATACAAGCAGCATAGAAAAAAACCTGTGCCCCAGCACCCTTGGTTTTCTGCTGCTGTAGTCTAGCCATTCCAGGAGAATATAGCTAAGACTAGCGACTGTACAGTGCAATGTATAGCATATAAGCATAAACACAAATGAACACCTCAGTCGTGCAATACAAGCAGCCTAGAAAGCCTGTGCCTTAGCACACCTGCTTTCCTGCTGCTGATGTGTCGCTCCCCAAGCGGGCATATAGCGACCTATGCAGTTAAAAACAACACATGTACACACTGCAGTTATATTGTGGTCAGCACTATGTGTGCCGCTTACCGCCCGCCTATAAGCGGGTGTATGATCGCCACCGTCCTGCCTTGGTGCCGAAAGTCCGAGCTCGGACTGCAGTAATGGCTGCCGGCTTCTTCCCCAGCTCATGTGAGGAGGGGCGGGCCGTGGGCGTGCCCCCAAGGCAGAGCGGGAATCCGGCGTCCGACAGTGTGCAGTGAGAGGGCTGGAGCATGTAAATAAGGCTCCAGCCCTCGGCGCTGCTGATTGCTCAGCGTCTGTCCCCTTCCCTGAGTGACAGGGAGGGGGCGGGAACGAAGCGGCACTAGGCCGCAGAAGCCGGGGACTGGATTTATAAGCGCCGCCGCCGTAAAAGCGCGGTCGGCGCCCAGTCCCCGGCGAACTACAAGTCCCAGCCGCGCCGCCGCTCCCGGAGCGTCCGGCGCGGTAGTTCCCAAAACACAAAGTCACTCAGCAAAGCTGCAGTGACTGTAACCCATTACTGTCCCCGGCGCACTAGCACACCCAGCAAGTCTGGAGTGTGCTGTGCCTGTGTGTACGGGGACACAGAGTACCTGTAATGGTGCAGGGCCATGTCCCTGAACGGTACTCCAGCTCCGTATCCAGCAGGTTCAAATGGGTCTGTGGATGGAGCCCGGCGTCAGAGCTTTGAGGCCGGCAGGATCCCACTTCCTCAGAGCCCCTCAGGGGGATGTGGAAGGAAAGCAGCATGTGGGCTCCAGCCTCCGTACCAGCAATAGGTACCTCAACCTTACAACACCATCAACGGGTGAGAAGGGAGCATGCTGGGGGCCCTATATGGGCCCTCTTTTCTTCCATCCGAAATAGTCAGCAGCTACTGCTGACTAAAATCTGTGGAGCTATGCATGGATGTCTGACCTCCTTCGCACAAAGCTTGAAAACTGGAGAACCCGTGACACCACGGGGGGGTATAGCCAGAAGGGGAGGGGCCTTGCACTTTTTAGTGTAGTGCTTTGTGTGGCCTCCGGAGGCAGTAGCTATACCCCAATCGTCTGGGTCTCCCAATAGAGCGCTGAAGAAAGATAAATAGTAATAAAATAGCATAAAACAAAGCAATCAAACTGCACATAATTCCAAATGAAGAACATCGATCTCTTCTATTTTAGCCATATTAGGCCAACCTCAGAACTGTTTCAAAGAAAAATAACCCAAGGAAAGTAATCAGAATCTTATTTTAATTTACTAAACTAAAACAACAAAAAATATGAAATTAATAAAGTGTAGACAATAATTGAGAAGATCCAATTCATTTAGAAAAATAATTACATGTGGGTGGCCTGACCACATAGACATAGTGCTACAGCAAAAACAACCCCTCAGCTCCTCAGTAAATGCAATGCAAACATTTCAAGACAAAATAAGAACTGCTTCTTAAAGTGATCTTTAAGAAAAGTGAACCCCAAACACTTTTACTTACATAACAAAACAAACAGAGTAGGTACTCACCCACTCTGGGCCCAGAACTGACGCTCCTCTGTTCTCAGTGTTTTGGCTGTAGCGGTGGGGTCATGTCACATGAACACCACAGCCAATCTCTGATCTCAGTACATGACGTGGGGCTCTGAGCTCAGTGATTGGCTGCAGTGGTGATGTGAACTGTAGACATGAAGTCACTGCTACAGTTAAAACACTGAATTTGTGGGCAGTGGTGGAGGTGCAATACCTATTCTTCTTTATATTACATGTGTTTGTAGTCCACTTTTCTATTTATGGATAACTCCTTTAAGATCAAGAAGTTTTAAAACTGTTGCAAAAGAAAATTCGTCATATGTATTTAGCAACCAATCTCATAGAAGTATTTTATTTTTTGGTGATCTAGTTTTGATGAATCTCCCTTGATATGTTAACACTGCCAATGGTATAGATGACTGGATGATGTTAAATTCAAATTTGCCTATTTGCTCTGATTTTCCCAAGAAAATTAATTTGCTTTTTTTCTGGATGTTATTTTCTGCAAAATTAATGTCTCTTACTTATCCTGCACTGAGACCTCTACAGAGCTCAGAGCATAATACACATAAAATGTAAAACTAAAAAAAATCTGCATAATTACCTCTCCCCTAACCTCTCTGGCCTCTTCGCTCCTCATCATCACCTGTCTGGTCCTTCTTGCATCTTCTAATCCCCACCACTTGCACTGAAGCCTCGGGGCCTCTCACACTGAGATTGGTCTTTCGATTCTGATGAGACGTGAAAGAGTTCTGTGCAAGTGTGCTAAAAGTCATGAAGTTGTGTCATCACAACATACGCCATGACTTTGCATGCGGAACTGTCCCAAACTTCATGAGAACCAAAAGTCCTGTATGAGTGTCGGAGGCCGAGAAATTTCAGCACTTGCGGGTGATCAGAAGACGTGACAAGGAATGGACAGTTGATAGTGAGAATCAGAAGGGCCAAAGAGGTGATTAGTAAGGAGAGTATTAGCATTTTTTAAGCTTCTGATGGTCCTGTGGCTACTATTTTACTAAATCTGTGCGGAAGCGAATGGCCAAACAAAAATCGGCATTCACGAGAATACAGTCGTTTGTAAAGTTTGAGTAGAATTAAATTACACTCCAATTCATTTGCTCATATCTATACATTTTTATCGATTTGTGAACATAATGCTCTATAGACAAACTCAGAGCTTACCCCTGCAATTCTGCTTGTATAATGTAGTATAAAAAGCGCCCCCCAGCAGAGTACCAGCTTAACCATAAGTAGGCCTAGTGTCACAAGTGTGCTGACACCTTTGTTGGATCAGGGATCAGATGGTCTAAAGGGGCTTTACACACTGTGGTATCGCTAATGATTTATCGTCGGGGTCACGTCGTTAGTGACGCACATCCGGCGTCCTTAGCAACATCGCAGCGTGTGACACGTGCGAGCGATCTTAAACGATCGCAAAACAGGCAAAAATCGTTGGTTTTGGAGAGGTCGTCCTAAAACCAAATATCGTTGCCTGTTTATTAGCGATGTTGTTCCTCGTTCCTGCAGCAGCACACATCGCTTTGTGTGACACCGCAGGAGCGACGAACATCACCTTATCTGCCTCCACCGGAAATGCGGAAGGAAGGAGGTGGGTGGGATGTTACGTCCTGCTCATCTCCGCTTCTATTGGACGCCTGCCGTGTGACGTCGCTGTGACGCCGCACGAACCGCCCCCTTAGAAAGGAGGCGGTTCACCGGCCAGAGCGACGTCGCAGAGCAGGTATGTTGGTGTGACGCTGCCATAGCGATAATGTTCACTACGGCAGCGATCACACAATAGCGCACGTATGACGGGGGCGGGTGCTATCGCGCTCAACATCGCTAGCCGATGCTAGCGATGTCGCAGCGTGTAAAGCCCGCTTTAGCATTTAGTTGATCACAGATCCTTTTTAAAACTCGCTCATTGTTAATCCTGAGTAGGAGTGTATTTAAGTCCATGCATTTACGGTTTCTTTTCCATCCTGCTGAGACTGACTTGTAGCTTTTATTGTCTTGCTGCCCAGCTCAATAGCCAGTCATACCCCATGGTCAGCCAGAGCCTAGGCAAGTGATCATGCACACGGGAAAGACCTGTCTAGGGATGTTAGGGAATTCAGTAATCAGCCACAGGTGAGTTAGGTGGTGACACCTCTCCCCTTTCCCTATCGTAAGGGCCTACCTTTACACCTTCACTGTATACTCCCTCTTGCACCGCACTCGGGCATTCCAATGCCCCAACATGACATTATAAGTATCCCACATTTTTCAGGATCTTCTCATGGATTCTGTCGCCACTCTTGCAGAGCAGTTGCAGAATCTGTCTTTAGATCTGACAGATCAGCGGTCTGAGGTGTTCAACAGAACAGCAGTCCTTACATCTATCTTTTTCGGCAGCTAATCAATGAGAATCAGAACATATGACTCTTTTTGGAAAAGTTTTCTGAGGAATGTGATAAATTTGTGTTTTTTGAGAGGCTTGCAAACTTTATTTCAAGCTTCGCCCACATTCTTCTGGAAGTGAGGAAAAATGGGTAGGGATTATAATCTCCGTCCTACAAGGTGATCCTCAATCCTGAGCCTTTTCCATTGATACTGACTATGTCATTCCAGTTTGCAGATGAGTTTTTCGCAGCTCTGGGCCTCGATCCTGACCATGTTTCCCTTGCTGAATTAAAACTATGAAAGCTCCAGGAGGGGGACTGGCCCACAGAGGAGTGTTGCTTTGAGTTTTGTAGGTGGGCTACTGACCCCAGGTGTAACAACCCTGCTCTAAGAAGCCATTAGTGTCAGGATCTGTAAGAAAGGCTAAAAGACACTTTGGTGTTTTACAAATGTCCTGAGTCTTTAGAAGTCTCTATGCCTTGAGTATATGGATTGATAGTCACTTTAGCACTAGACCTGTGTTGACTACATCCTCTGTTCTAGTTCCTAGGGATGAAGTCTTGTTCGTGTGCACTACTTATCTCATGCAGTTAGGGGGCTCTCCTCAGTCTGGGTCTCTGGTGGTACACCGTGAGACAGGGGGTGTTTCTTTTACGGTCTATGGGGTCAGTTTATTGGGGTTTGTCCTTTTGTCCCTCAGAGAAAACTGTTGGAAATTGTTTTTACCTCAGGTTGTGTAGAGGATTACAACCTGGGTGTACATATTTCCTTTGCTTGTGTGTCTCAGTTTCTATTACCTACACAACTGGACGTTCGTACAAAAATGGGGATAATTTCTCTCTGTTTGGATAGTGGGGCAGGAGCCAATATGATGGATTCTCAGTTTGCTCGGACCCTTAGCTTCACAAGTAGCATGCTGGGGAAATCCATTCCCACATTTGCTATGGACTCTTTGCCTCTTTATCAGGGGAGTTTTATGCAAGTTGTGCATGGTATAAACCTTCACATAGGTGCTTTTCACAAGGAGAACCTCTCTTGATACGTCCTCAAAGGTCTTCCTACCACTATGGTATTGGGCCTGCCCTGGTTGGTAATGCACTATCCTGTTATTAACTGGCAGTCCAGAGAAATAGTTAAATGGAGTGATTTCAGTAAGAACAATTGTCTGAATTTTATCTCTACTGTCTTTACTAAAACCCTATTTTTTTTTCTGTCTGAATTTGAGGATGGTTTCTCAGAAAAAGGGTGCCAGAAGCTGCATCCTCAGAATGTGTGTGATTACCCTGTTAATTTTCTCCCGAGAGAAAAACTACCCAAGACAAGGTTATACAATCTTTCTGGCCTTGAAAGACAGGCTATGAAAGATTAATTTTCTGAAAGTCTTGCTAAGGGACATATTAGGCCCTCTTCTCTCCTGTGGTGGTGGAGTTCTTCTTTGTTAAGAAATAACATGGTGGTCTGCATCCTTGATTAGATTTTTGCAAGATGAATCAAATTACCATTTTAGATCCTTATTGCCTCCCGCTCATTTCTGATTTGTTTAATCAGATTGTTGGAGCTAAATGGTTCTCCAAGTTGGATCTCAGAAGGTCCTATAATCTGATTAGACTCAGAGAGGGGTATGAGTGGAAAACAGCCTTTAATAGTCCTGAAAGGCATTATTAGAACCTTGTCATGCCTTTTGGTCTTAGTAATGCTCCTGCCATTTTTCAACATTTTGTCAATTATATTTTCCATCAACTGGTGGGCAAGTTTGTGATTGTATATCTTGATGACATTTTGATATATATGGCCGATCTTAAGACACCCAAGTACACATGAGGCAGATATTACAGATATCAGGGACCAATAAACTATATGCCAATCTTGAAAAATGGGTATTTGCAGGAGGTTAAAATTTTAAGTTTTCTGGTATCCTTTGCGGGGTTCCGGATGGACCCTGACAAGGTCTGTGCAGTTTGCAAATGGAATTCTCTGGAAAATCTGAAAGCCTTACAACACTTTTTAGAGTTTGTCAATCATTACCAAAAGTTTATCCAGAACGTCTCATCAATTGTCAAACCTCTCACAGACATGCCTAAGAAAGGTACAGACTTTTCTCAATGGGTCCTACCCTGTCTGCCAGGCATTTTCTTCCTTGAAGAAATGCTTTGTCATGGCCCCTGTTCTCATTCAGCCTGATGTTGTTTTACCTTTTATTGTTGAAGTTTATGCATCTAAGGTAGGTGTTGGGGCCGTGTTATCACGGGGTACACCCCTGCTGCTTGTCCTTCAGGGAAATTATTTGAGCCTTAAAATTTTAGGAGAACATCTGAACAATGTTCTGGCGGGTCACCCAGGTAGTAAGCGACCTTGGACCTCCTATCTCATTGTTTTTGGTGGCCAAGGTTACATCAAGATGTGGTTGATTTTGTGCGACCTGAAATGTTTGGGCACATTCCAAGACATTGCATACGTGGGTCTTTCCTATCTTTGGCTATACCGGAGAGATCATGGACACATTTAGCCATTGATTTTATAACCAACCTTCCATCATCCATGGATAAATGGTGATTTTAGTACTGGTGGATAGGTTTAGTAAAATGGCACACTTCATTGCATTACCTGTGCTCCCTAATGCAAAAACTTTGGCTCAAATATTTGTCATTGAGATTTTGACGTTTTAAGGGATTGCCTCCGATGTTTTGCCACATTGGGGGACCCAGTTTGTATCAACATTTTGGAAAGCCTTTTAAGTGATTCACTATTTATTGGTGCATAAGGTTTTCCACTCAGTTCTGTATTTTCAGTAGAGATGTGTCTTCGCAGGTCCTAGGGAGGAGCACTTTTCCTTGTCATGCTTTCCTGTGTGCCAATGAGTACAGAAAAATCTGAAAGTTATTGGGGACAGATACACATGCATGGCTTCAATAGTCTTTAGTCCGCAGGCAGCTTCTCACCCCCCCCCCACTTTTCATACTGTGTAGGCACCAATCCCTATTGCTAATTTACTGTGTAGACACCAATTCCTCCGCTTGCCTCATTCTGTGTCTATGCAAATTCATCCCCCTTTCTCCTCATGCACCCATTCCCTCAACCTTTTCTCCTAATACCATATCCATACTCATTTCTCCTCCCCTTCATTCCTCATATTGATTCTGCATCTATTCCCTCTTCACCTTGCTCTTCATACTGTGAAGGCACCAATTCCCCTTCCTATCTCCACTTCTCATACTGTGTAGGCACCAATTCTCCCCTCCTTGCTTCTTCTCCTGTGTCTGCACCAATTCTCCCCCTCACTCCTTATGCGGTGTCTGCACCAATTTCCCATCCCCCTTGCTCCTCAAACTGTGTCTGTACCAATTCCCCCTGTTCACACACCCTTCTCATACTGTTTTCCCACACACCTTCCCCATAACATCTGCATAAAAACATCCACCCTCCCATTTAAAATAAATCTGCAGTCCTTTCAGCTCTAGGGGAGCGCTTACCAGATCGACATTGCTTGCTCTGCTGTGGTGCCAGAGAGTTATGTCAGCATCGCAATCACATGACCTGATCACTTGGCTGATATTGTCCTGACCCAGTAGTGCCAACAGTCAGGGCTTCAATTGTACTCATGCCTGACAGCTGCGAGTACAATTGATTGCTAAGAGTCGGCATATTACTCTTCCTCAGAACCTTTCGTCACCTTGATAGCCGACTCAGAGGATTTCTGAATCCCAATACGTTGGGCGATAAAATGCAGATGCCAGGGACACACCTTGCACAATCACATCAGGCGGCTCGATGGCACCCCCCCTGCTGGCTGTGTTTGAGGCAGATGCCCCGCTCGCCCCCCTTCCCTACATATACCCCTGTATTCACTAATAACTAATAAAACATATTAATATCTGACAAACGCAACAATCACAAAATTTACACTGAAATTAAAAGTGCATGCACATACAGATTTTTTTGCTAGTTTTATATTTGCTGATAGCTTCAGGATTGTAGCTGAAAATAATGTCAGTAAGAGAACGGAAAATGATATTACAATACCGAGTCTGATGGCAGTCGTATTTAACTGGCTTTTAAACAAAGGTTAACTTTTAGGATAAGAGCATTTAACAAAATTATGATAGCATAATGTGTCTATAAAGACGAGGGCATATGCCAACTTTTCATGTTATTTGTAATTTAATGGAATATGATCCTCCTGAGCCTATGTTAATGTTCAGTGTCCTAGACGAATATTATGGGAAGGCTTGTCCATAATTTTCTTCATTCATTTTTCATCCAGCCTCACATCTGTCTCTTTTATACTGTAGAACATAAAACGAATAGGAAAAGAGCTACACATTTTATCTACCCTAAAGCTTTTCTTTGCAGGATGCAGTTTGGGAAGAATTCAATAATTGGTTTACGTGCTGTTGATTAGATTTTATTTTATTGCATTTTGGATTGTTCTTTCCACGTCATAAACTGAAACAGATGATGTAGACATTGCTGATTTCTATGCTGTGCAAACTATATAGCAATAATGGAGACGGAATAAAAAGTGCACATTGAGCCTATTCTAAAACAAACATAAGAAATAGGGGAAATTATTCAACAATCAGCATCTGGGAGGCTGAAATACATACAAACATATTTTCACCATTTATCTTGCCTTTGTGATTGATGAAAAGGAAATCCCATTGAGCATGAACCAAATGCAAGGCATTATTAAAGTATTACCTTGGAATGCAGAAGGTTTTATATCTAAAACTTGGCAAAATGTGCTACAGCTTGTAAAAAGGACACAATTATAGAAATAAAATTACAGAGCGCTTTTTGTTATGTAGCAGTGTGATCTCATTATCTACCTGCTGGAATGCCCAGTGGACTGGAGTAAGTGGCTGGAGTTACAATGCCATTCGCACAAGTGATAAGAGAAGAGAAAAGTGCATTAGAAATGGGTAACATTAAACTCTATATCACTACACAATTCTGGAGGTTAACATGTAGTTCATCTCAGCTGCACTGTGGTGCTTTGAAAAGCCTCACGTTCTTCTCTTAATAGGTAAATATGGAATAATCAGCTGAAAAAGCCAAGAAGTAAACTGTGCCTGTCAAGCAGTCATCAAAGGAACTAGTTAAATAAGAAGTAGGATATCAATACGCATTTGAGGTTGTTGAGTTTATCAACATTTTTACTGGCATCTCAAAGGTATAAAACCTAACAAAAATACTTTCAAAGGTATAGAGAAACAGGCAAATGCTGTCTTCACATTGATGTTTTCCGATGTTTTCTATTCCCTTGTTGTATAGAACAATGAAAAGAAGCTTTTCCTTTATTGTTATCATTAATTTTAATGGGATTTTCTACTATCATTCTATCAGTTAGCTTCTGATACGTTCCGTTTCCTAAGATTTTTCTTTGATTTTCTTTGCATTTCAT
This sequence comes from Anomaloglossus baeobatrachus, assembly GCF_048569485.1. Lineage (NCBI taxonomy): Eukaryota > Metazoa > Chordata > Amphibia > Anura > Aromobatidae > Anomaloglossus > Anomaloglossus baeobatrachus. The sequence goes on from NC_134354.1 coordinate 503,939,522, forward strand.
CATCTTGGAAATATTACCCAAAGTCATCCAATTGCCTTTCATTACAATATACTAAATTTTCAGTTTTAAAGGGAACCTGTCAGGTCCAATATGCACACCGAACCACGAGCAGTTCTGGATGCATATTGCTAATCCCTGCCTTACTGTCCCTGTAGCATAAATAAAGAGATCTTTAGAAAAAATATTTTACTAATGAGCGAGGGCACTAGCCCCCTGGGCATTAGTTTCCCTAGGCATTAGTTCCCCTGGCTAGTTAGCCCCATTAGCATGTTAGTACGTCCCAGTGGGTGTGCTATCATGCTAATGAATGTGCAGCATCAGAAGATGATCTCACTCTCCTCTTCACCGCCATCGCGTCCGACGGGGGATTTAGGCTCAGTGCACATAACCCCTGCGTTTCGGTTATGCGCCCTATGAAGCCGGTGTATGCGTCCTGGCTTCAAATTGAAGTAGTGCGCATGACCCAAACTCTGGGGTCATGCGCACTGAGACGACATCCCCCATCGGATGCGATGGCGGCAAAGAGGTGAGTGAGATCATCTTGTTACACTGCGTATTCATTAGCATGATAGCACACCCACAGGGATGTACTAACATGCTAATTGGGGTGACTGGCCAGGGAACTAACGCCCAGGGGACTAGTCCCCTCGCTCATTAGCATACGGTAAAAGATCTTTAGAAATACTTTTTCTAAAGATCTCTTTATCTATGCTAGTGTTTACAGGGACGGTTAGGCAGGGATTAGCAATATGTACCCAGAACTGCTCGTGATTCTGGGTGCATATTGCACCTGACAGGTTCCCTTTAATTTGCTAATATCAGATCCATTAACCTAACAAAAAAAAAAATAATTTTACAGCTGTCCATCAGACACAGCGCTCACTATAGAAACTAAAACCAGGCTGGCAAAAGTCCTACAAATCAATTATTATTATTTGGAAAAAAGCTCATCAGATTTTTTTATTTATTAATATGGAATCTCACTCATGCTAGCAATAAGTTATTTCAATTACTAAATCCACTCAAGGCTCAATTGAATTTTGATCTACTGAAATTCAATAATTCTGCACATTCAGTTGTATACTCATGATTCGACAAGTTATTCTTTCCAGGGCTGTGTACCCACAATGAGCTTTTTTGATGCTGTATATTTTCGCTGCATCAAAAAGGCTGTGTTTTACAGTACCAGCAAAGTGGATGGAATTTATAGAAATCTCATGTCTACTGTGCTTCATTTTTAGGGTGCGCCCACGATCAGTATTTGCAGAGTTTTGGATGCAGCATGCTTCAGCTGTGTTGTACAGTACAAGCACAGTGGACAGAATTTCTAGAAATCCCTTGCCCACTCTGCTTCTTTTTTCCGCAGCAAACACTGACCTGCGGTGCGTCTTTCCAGACAGTAGCATGTCAATTGTTTGCTGCGGAATCGCATGCGTCCTCCGTAGGGAGAACACAAGCGAGAGACGGCAGCGCACTGAAACCTGATCATGTTTCCAGTCTCCTGCGGAGGAGATGCGCGGCTCCGCATGTCAGGACCTGCTGCAATCTGAACACAGCGAGTCCTGATCGTGGGCACGTACCCTTATGCTGCATAAAATCACCTATGGTGTGTTTCTCCAAGCCGCAGCATGTCAATTTGTCTTGCGGGTATACTGATTTTTCTTTGTGGAATTTCCCCATAGGCTTGCATTAGATGTGAAAAAATGCACAGGTCAAAAAGGCACAAGTGTTTTTATTGTATTTTACACAACTTAAACGTATAAGAAAAGCATACAATCCGCACCTAAGAATGTCAATACCAGGAAGTTTCAAAAACAAAACAGCTTTATTGAAAGCATCACACACCAAACAGAAACAAGTAACACAGTGTCAAAAGCGTGATGAAAATGGACACAGAAACACCATTAAATAAATATAAGTAGACAATGGGGCAGACATTCTCTAGCGTCAAAAACTTAACAAACACTGATCGTGGGAACGTAGCCTTATAATTCAGTATATACAGTATAATCAGCTAGATAAAACTACAACTCATGTAATCACAAAACCAGCTTTTATATGCTCATCCAATTTATTGAAGCAAAAAAAAATAAAAATTTATATAAATTATTGTAAAAAATGATTTACCTTGATAATTCTAAGTGAGCTATTAAAAGAGAGTAAAGAGAGATTAGATCCCGTGATCCCAATGTATTCTTACCCCTCTATAAATCACTTGTAAGGCCACATCTACTGTAGAATACGGGATTCAGTTTTGGGCTTCACATTTTAAAAAGGACATTCAGAAGTTCAAAGGCAGGTAACTACACTACTACAAGGAATGGAAGGACTACCATATGATGAGGGGTTGAAAAAAGGATTTGTTTAGCTTAGAAAAAAGACGTCTCAGAGGAGATCTCATTTATATGTGTAAATACATGAGTGGTCAATATAAAGGACTGGCACATGACTTATTCTTTCTGAAGACAATACTCACATTCACTGTGAATAGAAGAAAAGCGATTCCGGCAGCTAAATAGGAAAGTGTTCTTTACAGTTAAAGCAGTCAGACTGTGGAATGCCCTACCACAAGAGGTAGTAATGGCAGATACTATAACAGCTTTTAAACAAGGGCTGGATGATTTCCTCAGTGCACACAACATTGTTGGTTATAAGTGAATTAGGGACAAAATGTAGAATTGTTGGAAGAAGGTTGAACTAGATAGACCTAGGTCTTTTTTCAACCTATGTAACTAAGTATTGCTTTTTCCATATTTGTCAGTTTCAACTGCAATTAAATGGTTTCAAAAACTTGCAATTAGCCTTTTTCATTGCTGGGCAGGAATTATGGTCTGCTTTTCTCTGTTGAATGATATTAATTCTGCTATATAAAAGGATTTTCTTGCATGACCTGCTTATTTAAAGGGGATTGCCACTTTCTAGTGCAGCCTTCCTTAAAACTGACCCGCATGTTTCTTAATAAAATGTTTGCTGATGGAAGAGCATGTGACCAGACCGGTCGGTCCATAAACCTCCTCCAATCCAAAACACCTTACATGAGAAAGCTGCCTTTCTAATGGAGGAGGCTATTCAACTGCTTTGGTCACATTCTCCTCTATCAGCAGCCATTGTATAGACAGAAGTGCTAGTCAGTGTATAGGGAAAGTTGCAATAACAAGAGAAAGTGACCAACCACTACAAGATCTAATTTGTTAATATTAATTATTTAAATATGTTCCTTATTGAAACACTTAATTACTGTTGGCTTTTTTAGAGCTCAACATTTCACTTGAGATTGTTCTTCATACTTATGGTTTAATTTATACTATCTAATACAAACTTGTGCATTGACATAAAGAGAAATTGGTCAAAGAAAAAAAAAATTATTGGAACAAAGTGATTATTTAAAAAAAATTTTTTTATTTTTTTAGAAAAAAATACTAGACATGATAAATAGAGAACGCAAATAAAGCAATGGAAAGCAAAGGTAATAAGGAAATAATAAATATAAGTCCTTTATCAAAGGGGAATAAGTTTAATCTCTTCACCCTCAAACCAGTTTTGTTTACATATTTTTTAATTGAAAATTTTGTTCAAACAAAACAAATTGTTCGCACAGTAAAATTTAACAATTAGTCAAATTACAATCTAGTTTTCACCTTCCTGACCAGGCCAATATTTTCAATTCTGACCAGTGTCAATTTATGAGGTAATAACCCTGGAACGCTTCAACAGATCCCAGTGATTCTGAGATTGTTTTTCCATGACATATTGTACTTTATGATAGTGGTAAATTTAGGATGAGATTTTTTGCATTCATTTGTGAAAATATTGGAAATTTGGCAAAAATTTAGAAAACGTGCCAATTTTCAAACTTTGAATTTTATGCGAATAAACCAGAGAGAAATTTCCCACAACATAGTTAATAAATAACATAAAAATGTTAAGTCACAAATTTTGCATTTTCACAAGGGTAACAGAATAAAATGCACTGTACAATTAGTTGGACAATTTCTCCTGAGTATGCCAATACCCCATATGTGGGGGGGAAACTACTGTTTGAGTGCACAGTAGGGATTGGAAAGAAAGGAGCGCAATTTGACTTTTGGAATTCAACTGTTTTGAAGCCTTAGCAGATGCTATGTTGCTTTTGGAGAGCCCCTGATGTCCCTAAACAGTGCAAACCCCCACAATTAACCCCATTTTAGAAACTTTACCACCTCAAGGATTTTATCTAGATGTGTATTGAGCACTTTGAACCCACAGATGCTTCACAAAATTTTATAATGTTGAGCTGAGAAAAATAAAAAATTAATTTTTACCACAAAAAAGTTGCTGAACCCTAGAACGCATTCCTGGGGCCTCGCTAGGTTACTTGTTTTCTATTTTCTGCAAGATTACCTTAGTTAGAATTTTGAAACTCTAGGTATTCCTCAGGTATATAATTGTTAGCAATTTCCAGTTGTTCATATATTTTTATGTTATCGGAATTCCGGTAAAACAGCTCTTTTTTGGGACTACCCCATATTCACATACCTGGAGCCTTTTAGGCCTGTACTTGGTTTACATGTGATCCTCAGTCTTTTTGCCTGTACTGTTGCTGGGGAAGACTTTAGGGTGCTTTACACGCTGCAACATCGATAGCAATCTCATTATCTCGTTAGCGATGTGACACGCCAGATCGTAGATAAGATTTGCTGAGATCGCACATAGGTCATTTTTTTTTTTAGCGCCGGTCACATGTGCGATCTCGGCAAATTGTATGTGCAATCTGGCGTGTTACATCGCTAACGAGATCGCTAGTAATGTCGCAGCGTGTAAAGCACCCTTTTGTCTTTATCTTGTCTTACTTTGTCTTTGAACTTTTGATGCCTACTATGATGGAGCGAAGCAACACGAAATGCTTGCCAAGGCAAATTACGGAAGCTATGATCTGATGTGGTATACATTTTCAGGAACATCCAGAGCCAAGAGAAAAAAAAAGAAAGAGCTGTTATATTTTTCCAGCAAAGAAGGAAAGGAAATCTGAGCATTTCTGTACTACTTGTATAGAATACATATATTGGGCGTTTTAAGCCGGTGTAATTATTTTGTTTTTGTTTTACGCACTTAATTATAATGTTTTGAAATATTCACATCTCAAATAAACTTTGAAAAGTATTTCTATTTGAGTTACTCCATGTTATTTGCACACAGGCCTAAAAGGCAACAGGCATATGCAAGTGTAGATTTCTATGGTTGCGCGTTCTAGGGTTAAACAATCTATTTTAATTTTTAGAAGGGTAACAATATTTGAATTTTGGAGCGCAAAATTGTCTCGAATATATAGTGGACGCCGTGCCGCATTTGCAGAGTCCATGATATGCCTATACAGTGGAAACCCTGCACAAGTGACCCCATTTTGTAAACTAGACCCCTTATGGAATTTATCTAGATGTGTGGTGAGCATCTTGCTTTCACAGGTGCTCCACAGAATTTTATAATGTTGATTGGTGAAAATGAAAAAATACATTTTTACCACAGAAATGTTACATTAGCTACAAGTTTTGCATTTTCACAAAGGTAACAGGAGAAAATGGACCATACAATTTGTTTTGCAATTTCTCCTGAGTACACTAATACCCAATCCATAGTGGAAAACTACTGTTTGTGCGCATAAATGCTCAAGAGGAAAGGAGTGCTATTTGAATTTTGAAGCACTATTTTGGCTGGAATTGATTGTGGGCATCATGTCACATTTGAAGATCCCTTGACATGCAAAAACAGCATGTAATTAACAGAATTGTATAACATTTGGCAGTGAAAATAAAAAATGTTTATTTTTCTACCAAAAGGTTGCTTGGACACATAAAAAAAAATTTTTTAGAAAGAGTAATAGGAGAAAAGGATCATACAATTTGATACACAATTTTTAATTTTTATAAGAGCTAATAAGAAAAAAATGAACTACACTGTTGTGTAATTTTTCCTGAGCATGCCAATATCCTCAATGCAACAAAGTAATTAAGTGTATGTTAACTATGATTTACACAAAATGTGGTGCTCAGAAAGGAGGGGGCATTTGTATTTGGGAGGGTAGATTTTGCTGGATTTCTTTTTGGTGGAGCCATTGCGCTTTTCAAGAGCCTTTGTGCTAGCAGTAACATAGGAGCCCCTATATTTCTGTTAACAGTTGATGGCCCTGAGAGAGAACTTGTGTTTTTGTTTGTTGAGTTAAATACTTTTTGGTGGCAACTAGTGGTACAGAATATTTTAGATCAGTTCACATTTATGCTGTGCTCTATGCTGTCCACTTACATTAGGGTTTTCCATCTACATCTCCGAAATACTTGATTCAGTTAAAACTCATGACGGCTCCATTCACTAATTAGGCAGCAGAGTTAAGGTGGTGTCACACATGGCGACAACGACAGCGATGTCGCTGTTACGTCACCATTTTCTGTGACGTAGCAGCGACGTCCCGTCGCTGTGTATGACATCCAGCAACGACCCGGCCCCTGCTGTGAGGTCGCCGGTTGTTGTTGAATGTTCAGCTTCATTTTTTGCTCGTCGCTCTCCCGCTGTGAAGCACACATCGCTGTGTGTGACAGCGAGAGAGCGACAAACTGAAGTGAGCAGGGAGCAGGAGCCGGTGTCTGGCAGCCTGCGGTAAGCTGTAACCACGGTAAACATCGGGTAACCAAGAAGCCCTTTCCTTGGTTATCCGATATTTACATTAGTTACTAGCATCGTCGCTCTTACGCTGCCGGCTCCCTGCTCCCTGCACTCCTAGCCAGGGTACACATCGGGTTAATTACCCGATGTGTACTCCAGCTACGTGAGCAGGGAGCCGGCACTGGCAGCGTGAGAGCACACCACTTAGCGCTGGCTCCCTGCACACGTAGCCGGAGTACACATCGGGTAATTAACCCGATGTGTACCCTGGCTAGGAGAGCAGGGAGCCAGCACTAAGCGGTGTGCGCTGGTAACCAAGGTAAATATTGGGTAATGGTTACCCGATATTTACCTTAGTTACCAAGTGCAGCATGGCTTCCACAGCGACGCATGTCGTTATGATCGCTGCTGTGTCTGCTGTGTTTGACAGCTAAGCAGCGATCATAACAGCGACTTACTAGGTCGCTGTTGTGTCACAGAAAATGGTGACGTAACAGCGACGTCGTTGTCGCTGTCGCTATGTGTGAACCCAGCTTTACTCCAGACTCTGTTTGGCCTTTGTTTAGGTGTCCTTCTGTTCAAAGATTAACAAAACTGCTGTTGACCGCACTTTTGTGCACGCCTACAAAGACCGTGGACACCAACAAACCACAGGCCAGGCCAAAGTGACTCCCTCTGCCTCATTACACTGAACATGGACCATCCCTGGCTGTGACATTCAGAGTTTGTCTATAACTTACGCTGAGCTCTGGACAGCGATCGTGCAGACACAGACTCTGTGCCTGAGCAATTGCATAAATGTATAATTACGTAATTTTTCAGGAACTCCTTCCCAACCTTGACTTGAGTGTAAGTCAAATATCATGAAGGAGTTTATGTAAATAATAATAAATTTAAATATGTCTTTATGAGACAATATATTAGAGCTGCTAATGATGTATGGAAATTGTTCGAAAAAAAATGGAACATTTTGAGATGCAGTATGAATCTATCCTACATCCCTTCATACTAGAAACCCTCTGATATTTTGACAACATCTTCCTAAAAAGATAATATTCCATTTTTGCTCTTTCATTTTTTTCTTCCACTTCTTCAAAGAGCCATAACTTATTTTCTGTTAATATAACCATATTAAGATTTGGTCGTTTATGGCTCCAGTTGTACTATAGAATGACTCCATCCAATTTACCATTAGAGGTACTGGAAAAGAGGGAAAAAAATTAAATCCAAGTGAGGCAAAATTGTTAAAAAGCTTAATTCGGCAAAAGCTCTTGGGGTTTTGTTTTTCACACCTTCACAAAAATTGACGTAACTTTCTGTCATTGTTGGGAAGGGGTTCCCACAAAATGATGTGAATGTATGTCATGGCGATCACTCGAGTACAGCCCCGGGAGCTCGGTGTTATTTATAGCCAACTTATGGCTGTCACAGCCAGGGATGGTACTAATGCCGCCTCTCTCCTCTTCAGCCCTCTAAATGCCACAATCATTAATGATCGCAGCATTTGGGAGGCTGGGAGAGGAAGTGCGCTCCCTCTGCCACCTAAGAGGACCCCTGCAACGTGATCACGGGGGCCTGATTGTTGCCAAGGCAAACTGAGGTCATCATGATGACCTCCAGATCAGCCAACTACGGCAACTTGTTAGACCATGCTAGGATCATGGTCTAAGGGGATTGTGTTAATGCAGCACTGACAGGTATATTGTTTTGCAATGCTAGGGCATTGCAATATATTATACCAGTGATCTGACTTGCTTACTAAGTAAAAAAGTAAATACAAAAGTTATAAAAAATTGTAAAAATATTTAGAAAGTAAAGAAAAAAAAATGAAAAAAAAAATATATATGAATAAATATGTATATATTTATATATAAATATATACATATATAAAAAAATATATGAATAAATATGTATATATTTATATATAAATATGTATATATGTATATACTCCCTAATATTTCTAGAAACTGTAATTCAAACCCAATTAAACAGTCTCAAATTTGGCTCAATAGCAAATTGCCCCATCATGGTTAGATATTGAAAACACATAACAACAATGTACTTTTAAAGGGAACCTGTCAGCAGATTTGGAGCCGATAAGCTGCGGCCACCATCAATGAGCTCTTATATACAGCATTCTAACATGCTATATATAAAAGCCCAGGCCGCTGTGTAGAACGTAAAAATCACTTTATAATACTTACCTAAACGGTCACTGCGGTGGAGTTGGGTCATATGGGCGTCTCCGTTCTCCAGTGTTGGCGCCTCCTCTTTCAGTCATCATCGTTCTCCTTCTGAAGCCTGTGTGCATGACGCGTCCTACGTCATACACACTCGCCGGTCCCCCGAAAGCGCACTACAATACTTTGATCTGCCTTGCTCAGGGCAGATCAAAGTGCGCCTGCGCAGGACCCCATCTTCAGAAGAAGGACGAGAAAGATGGCCAAAAGAGGAGGCGCCAGCACTGGAGAACGGAGATGCCCATATGGCCTAACTCCACCACAGCGACTGTTTAGGTAAGTATTACAAAGTGCTTTTTACGATCTACACAGTGGCCTGGGCTCTTATATACAGCATGTTAGAATGTTGTATATAAGAGCCCACTGGTGATGGCCGCAGCTTATAGGCCCCAAATCTGGTGACAGGTTCTCTTTAAGCTCTCTTAGGGACAAGTTCACACAGTGCGTTTATCGCGGCGTTTTTGAGCGTTTTTCGGGTGCATTTTTGCTTAGAAAACTACATGACTTTGCTTCCCCAGCAAAGTCTATGAGTTTTCATTTTTCCGGTCTCCACACAGCATTTTTTTTTAGCTGCATTTTTTGTGGTGCCCACAAAAATGCAGCATTTCAATTATTTTTGTGTTTTTCACAGTGTTTTCCAACCATTGAGTTCAATGAGATGTTCAAAAACGCAATGAAAAACGCAAATTGCAAATATAGCTGCGTTATAGTGTGTTTCTATGACTAAAAACGCAGCTATAAATGCAAGGGGTGGGTAGTAAAGTGACATGTACAGAAACAGGATTCCTTCTGTTAGTAAACACAGAAGCGTGAATCCTCCCGGTACCGCCACCGCTGCTTCCATCTCCCGCCCGGTGCCATGTCCGCTCCCATGCGGCGCCATGTCCAGGCGGGAGGTAGAAGCAGCTGCTAAATCAAAAGTGAACAGGAGAAAAAAAATCTCATACTCACCTGTCTGCAGACTCCCGGTGCCATGTCCGCTCCCAGCTCCTCTTCCCGTTACCGCCACCCCCACTCTGGCTGTGTGCTGGCTCCCAGGCATGTCTGATGGCTGCAGGACCTGGCAGTGGATCACCTGATGCGGTCACCTGACGCATCAGCTGATCGTAAGTCTCGCGGTGACGCCAGCTTTTTACCGCCCAGCCTGCTTAAACGATCAGCTCATGCCGTCAGGAGACTTCATCAGCTGATTAAAGGCAGCTCCTGCAGCGATCGGACGGGAGTCAGCACGGACGTGTGTAGTTGTTTTTTGTTTGCTTTTTTTTGCACTGATGCATCAGCTGAATGTATAAACTGCTGATGCCCTTGAACCTGACACATCATCTGATCACTTTGCCTTTCAGCAAACCGATCAGATAAAATTGGATCCGGAATGGACAGCGCGGGACCCTTGACCCAGGATTACTGCGGAGGGGGTTTCTTTCAATTCAATTCAATCTTTCAATTTCAATAAAGATGGAGTCACTAATTGTGTTGTGTTTTATTTCTAATAAAAATATTTTTCTGTGTGTTGTTTTTTTTATCTGTACTAGAAATCCATGGTGGCCATGTCTAATATTGGCGTGACACATTGAATTTCGGGCTTAGGGCCAGCTGATAATACACAGCTAGCCCTAACCCCATTATTACCCAGCAAGCCACCTGGCATCAGGGCAGCTGGAAGAGTTGGATACAGCGCCAAAAGATGGCGCTTCTATGAAAGCCTCATTTTCTGGGGCGGCTGCGGCCTGCAATTCACAGTGGGGGTGCCCAGAAAGCTTGGGCACCTTGCACTGCGGATTCCAATCCCCAGCTGCCTAGTTGTACCTGGCTGGACTCAAAAATTGGGCGAAACCCATGTCATTTTTTTAATTATTTCATGAAATTCATGAAAGAATTAAAAAAAAGGGCTTACCTATATTTTTGGTTCCCAGCTGGGTACAAATAGGCAGCTGGGGGTTGGGGGCAGCCCGTACCTGCCTACTGTACCTGGCTACCATACAAAAATATGGCGAAGCCCACGTCATTTTTTGGGGGGCAAAAAACTCCTGCATACAGTCCTGGATGGAGGATGCTGAGCCTTGTAGTTCTGTTCCCTCTGCCTCTCCCTCCAGCATACAGTCCTGGATGGAACATGATGAGCCTTGTAGTTCTGCAGCTGTCTGCTCTCCTGCATACACTAGTGGAGAATGAAGAACATATTGAAGAAGGAAATGACATCAGACCTTTTTTTTTTTTTCAACAATCTTTAATGGCATTGTTCACTGATAAAAAACGCATAAAAACGCAGTGAGCAAACACAGCAAAACGTCGCAAAAAACGCACCAAAATGCGGTAAAAACGCATGCATTTTTTACGCGTTTTTTGCAGCGGTGCGTTTTTGTGCGTTTTTTTTCTGCAAAAAACGCAGAAAAACGCAGTGTCAAAAAAACGCAGTGTGTGAACTTAGCCTTATTCTCAAACATATTAACACTCCATCCTTTGCTATACCTCATCATCCCACAATCTCTGAAACTAATCAAATAATCAAACATGGAGAACCTTAGCCAGCAGAGGGAAAAAAAAGTATCTAAACACAATCAGATTAAAAATGTCTCATTACAGTTCTTTGAATTATTATCTAGTGTTATAAACCCAAATAACTGGAAATCTGCAGGTTTGAAAAGATATTCATGATGATAAACAATTTATTTTTCTCCAAACTCATAACACTAAAACTAACATACTGATTTCTGATTTAAACATCTTCTTATCTATCCATAAAATTATCTAGTATCTACTTAAGTATAACTCCACTATAACTGAAGCTGCGAGTCTGCTTATCAGTATTATTAACAACAACTTACCACAGCTGTAGAAAAAGACATGAACCACACATCCAAAAATCATACTTTGATCTAATGCCGCTGGGCAAAAATGTATATACCTGAACATGAGGTTCTCGGTTTAACATTCCACTCCTTTCACAGGGTGCTGGTGCTGTGTAGTGGCCATTGCTGTGGTGGTTTTGTGTCAGTGGGGTGGTGCGGCCAGGAGCTATGGGGGCTCAGCTTTATTGCCCCTTTATTATTATTATTATTATTATTATTATTATTTATATATTCCCCCCCAAACTGCTCTGTTAATCCCCCCCCCACACACACACACACACACACACACAATACAATGCACCCTCCATTACCCCCCCCCACACACAATACAATGCACCCCAATTACCCCTACACACACACACACACACACACACACACACAGACAATACAATGCACCCTCCATTACCCCTCCCCCACACACACAATGCACCCCCATTACCTCAACACACACACACACACACACACAGACACAATACAGTGCACCCCCATTACTCCTACACACACACACAAGAATGCACCCTTCATTACCCCTCCCCCACACACAATACTATGCACCTTCATTACTCCTACACACACACACACATACACACACAATACAATGCACCCTCCATTACCCGTCCCCCCGCACACAATACAATGCACCCTCCATTACCCCTCCCCCCACAAACAAAAACACAAATACAATGCACCCCCCATCACCCCTACACACACACACAAATACAATGCACCCCCCATCATCCCCTACACACACACACACACACACACAATACAATGCACCCCCCATTACCTCTTCCCCCACACACAATACAATGCACTCTCCATTACTCCCTCCCCAGACATAATACAATGCACCCCCATCACCCCCTACACACACAAATTACACTACCCCATCACTACACACTCCTACCTCCCCCCCTCCCTCGGAATACAGTACTCCCCCTCTGCCTGTCACAAAGCTGTGTTCCTTCACAAATGTTCCCCGTTATGTGTCCTCAGCCCGTCCAAACTCATCCCCATTAATTAAACCTGTCTCTTCGGCTCCTCCATGGAGCGCTTACTGCTGCCTGATGCATCCAGTGTGGCACCCACAGCACTGTGATTACGTCAGCAAGGTGCTGATCTCATCACGTTGCTGCACGTCGGGGGCGGGGCCCAGTCCCGGCGCACTGTTCAAATGTATTTACGTCTGAAAGACGCCAATTCATTTGAATAGGAAGGAGGAAGCTGCGGTCATAGGCACCGGCACCGCCATGCTCCTCAGCAGTGTGTGCATGCTGGGCACACAGCACACAGCAAGGCCGGCACAGCACAGCGCACTGCCTCCTGGTCCTGCTGCAGCTAGTGTGCCCGGCATGCACACACTGCTGAGGAGCGCGGCGGTGACTGCAGATACAGCGGCCCACTACAGGCACTGGCCCCCTACAGGGATCGGACCATCTGGCATTTGCCAAAATTGCCCTATGGTCAGTCCGGGCCTGGCTGGTATCAAAATTGGGGAGGACCGCACACCATTTTTTATTTATTTTACTGCAAAATTTAGACCCGCCCACCGGCGGCTGTGATTGGTTGTAGTGAGACAGCTGTCACTCAGCGTGGGGGCGCATCTGACTGAAACCAATCATGGGCGCCGGTGGGTGGGGGAAGCAGTGAATACGAAATGGAATAATGAGCGGCCAGCATTTTCAAAAGCTGGAGAAGCCGCGGGAGCTTTTTCACAGCTGTGCAGCACCATGCCTGTGATCGGTGAGTATGAGAGAGGGGTGAGAGGAAGAGACGGACCGACAGAGAGAGAAAGACCGACCAACCGACATCGACGGAGAGAGATTTTTTCTAACCAGAAAGGAAATTACATATCTGAGCATGCTCAGTTAAAAAAACACTGGCTCCGTCAGTGGAATGCGTTTTTTGCCGCATTACGGCGGATCCGGCGCCTATAGGCTTTCGTTTTACAACACAAAAAAATGTTCCTTTGTGTGTCCTTTCAGGTAGGCGGACACAGAAATGTTGCCGGATACGACGCATGACGGATGAAACGCAATGGCATCAGGCACAATCCGGCGCTAATACAATTCAATAAATATAAAAACGGATGTGTGAAAGCAGCCTTACTGACCTCAGTAATGTGTATGCCTCCCCACTGACCCCAGTAATGTCTGTGCCACTTACTGACCTCAGTAATGTGTATGCCTCCCACTGATCCCAGTACTGGTTATGCCCCCCATTAATCGCAGTAATATCTATGCCACTTACTGACCTCCATATTTTCAGTGAATCTTTGTATTGTTTAACTTACTGTTTGTTTATGAAGGGATAGTATATATATATACTATATACAGTATTGGGTATAATTGAGTTAATTATATTAGTCCGGCCCTCTAAAACCATCCCAATTTCTCATGCGGCCCCATGCGAAAATTAATTGCCCACCCCTGCTCTAATTCTTACCTTTCTCTTCATCCTTCATCTCTTTCCCTTTGATATTCTAATACAGTATAATCACATCTGCAAATTAATACTGTACTTCTTCCCTTTTCTTATCAACCCCTTCCCAAACTAATTGTTTTTCTTATAATATATATAAATGTATATACATATATACATATACAGCTCTGGCAAAAATCAAGAGATCATTGCAAAAGTGTCAGTTTTTCGTATTTTTCTCTTTATAGGTATATTTTTGAGTAAAATATAAATTGTTTTTTTTATTCTATAAACTACTGACAACGTCTCCGAATTCCAAGCAATACATTTTGTATTTATTTTCTGAAAATGAGAAATGGTCAAAATAACAAAAAAAAATACCTTGCTTTCAGACCTCAAATAATACAAAGAAAACAAGTTCATAACCATTTAGAAACAACAATACTAATGTTTTAACTCAGGAAGAGTTGAGAAATCAATAATTTGTGGAATAACCATGATTTTTAATCTCAGCTTTCATGCTTCTTGGCATGCTATCCACCAGTCTTTCACACTGCTTTTGGTGACCTTATGCCATCAGGATTAGGAGTCCATCCATATTAATGTGAACAACGGCAGTTGTTCACATTAATATGGATGGACTCCTAATCGTGATCCGGGAAAAACGGAGTTAACCAGGCCAGCTGAGGCTCCAGGTGATTCATTGGAGTGAGCTGGTCTGCACTGTTTGGATTATATGTTTTTGGGAGCATAGACCATGTATTCTCTACAAGGAACAGCTTCTTACTACAGCAGGACCTACTTCATTGATCATTGGGACACAATATCTCACTATCCAAGTCCTATCTGAGCTATTTTCCTGCATTAATTGCTGTTCTGAATCACTTGGACCATTGTATTTTTATGGATTCATGAATAAAGTGAAGGAATTATTAACAAAAACACAAAACAAATAGATAGAAATGTAATTATTAAATAGTTTCACTTGGTGAAATGTGTGCTGAGGGTGGTATATGTGTTCATGTACGTGGTTGTGTGTGGTGCATTTTGTGTGTGTGTTCATATGCCCGAGTGTGGTGAGTATCCCATGTCGGGGCCCCACTTTAGCAACTGTACGGTAAATACTTTTTGGCGCCATCGCTCTCATTCTTTAAGTCCCCCTTGTTCACATCTGGCAGCTGTCAATTTGCCCCCAACACTTTTCGTTTCACTTTTTCCCCATTATGTAGATAGGGGTAAAATTGATAGGTAAATTGGAAGGTGCGGGGCTAAAATTTTGTCTCACAACATAGCACCCGGCGCTGCCCGGGATAGTAACTGTCTCTCTGTTTCTCTCCCATTCTCTGTCTGTCTCCCCCTCTGTATATATTTCTCTGTCTCTCTCTCTTTGTCTGTCTGTCTCTTTCCTTGTCTATCTCTGACTGTATCTGTCTCTTTCTTCATCTGTCTCAATCTTTCCCTGTCTATCTATATATCTCTTTGTCTGTGTCTGTCTCTTTCCCTGTCTGTCTCTTTCCCCCTCTTTTCCTGTCTGTCTCTTTTCCTCTCTTTCCCTGTGTCTGTCTCTTTGTCTGTGTCTTTACCTGTCTTTGTCTGTCTCTTAGACTGTCTGTCTCTTTATCTCTTTCCGTCTGTCTGTTTCCCTGTGTCTGTCTCTGTCTCTTTGTCTCTGTCTGTCTCTTAACCTGTCTCTGTCTTTCTCTCTTTCTCTGTCTGTCTCTTTCCCTGTCAGTCTGTCTCTTTGTCTGTGTCTGTCTCTTGTGTCTGTCTCTTACCCTGTCTATGTCTGTTTCTTACCCTGTCTGTGTCTTCCTCTTTCCCTGTCTGTGTCTGTCTCTTCCCTGGCTGCATTGTGACACGCCAACATTCCATATAAGGGCATGGCTGCGCATTCTTCTGAAGTTCTGGCTGCACTGTGGCTCCCAGCTCCATTTGCTTTAATGGAGGCAGTTTTTTTGGTGAATAACTGTAAAGCGCGGTGTTACAATTTCCCCTCAAAACATAGCCTATGACGCTCTCGGGGTCCAGAAGTGTGAGTGTGCAAAATTTTGTGGCTGTAGCTGCGACGGTGCAGATGCCAATCCCGGATATACATACATACACACACACATACACACACACACACACACACACACATACACACATTCAGCTTTATATATTACTAGCTGTACTACCCAGCTTCGCCCGGGTTAATAACTGTTGTTAACAAAATAGAATGTATTAACCAAAATTTATTCTGCACACAATATCCACTGCCCGGGATAGTAACTGTCTCTCTGTTTCTCTCCGATTCTCTGTCTGTCTCCCCCTCTGTATATATCTCTTTCTCTCTCTCTATCTCTTTGTCTGTCTCTTTCCCTGTCTGTCTTTGACTGTCTCTGTCTCTTTCTCCGTCTGTCTCAATCTCTTTCCCTGTCTGGCTATCTCTTTCCCTGTCTGTCTATCTATCTCTTTCCCTGTCTATCTATCTCTGTCACTTTCCCTGCCTGTCTCTTTCCCTGTATGTCTTTTTCCCTGTCTGTCTCTTTCCCTGTGTCTGTCTTTTTCCCTGTGTCTGTCTCTGTCTCTTTCCCTGTGTCTGTCTCTTTCCAGGTGTCTGTCTCTTTGTCTGTGTCTGTCTTTTTGTCTGTGTCTCTCTCTTTGTCTGTGTATGTCTCTTTGTCTGTATCTGTCTCTTTGTCTGTCTCTTTACCTGTCTGTCTCTTTCCCTGTCTGTCTGTTTCCCTGTGTCTGTCTCTGTCTCTTTATCTGTCTGTGTCTGTCTCTTTATCTGTCTGTGTCTGTCTCTTTATCTGTCTGTTTCTGTCCCTTAACTTGTCTCTCTCTTTCTCTCTCTTTCCCTGTCTATTTCCCTGTCAGTCTGTCTCTTTGTCTGTGTCTGTCTCTTTGTGTCTGTCACTTACCCTGTCTGTCTGTTTCTTACCCTGTCTGTCTGTTTCTAACCCTGTCTGTGTCTGCTTCTTTCCCTGTCTGTGTCTGCCTCTTTTCCTGGCTGCATTGTGACACGCCAACATTCCATTTAAGGGCGTGGCTGCGCATTATTCTGAAGTTCTGGCTGCACTGTGGCTCCCAGCTCCATTCACTTTAATGGAGGCATTTTTTTTTGTGAATAACTGTAAAGCGCGGGGTTAAAATTTCCCCTCAAAACTGAATAAGTGTAAAGCGCGGGAGCGCGGGGTTAAAATTTCATTTCAAAACTGAATAACTGTATAGGGCGGGGTTAAAATTTCCCCTCAAAACATAGCCTATGACGCTCTCGGGGTCCAGAAGTGTGAGTGTACAAAATTTTTTGCCTGTAGCTGCGACGGTGCAGATGGCAATCCTGGACATACACACACACACACACACACACACACACACACACACACACACACACACACATACATACATACATACACACACACATTCAGCCCTGTCTGTCTCTTTCCCTGTCAGTCTGTTTCTTTGTCTGTCTCTTTGTGGCTGTCTCTCACCTTGTCTATGTCTGTTTCTTACTCTGTTTGTGTCTGCCTCTTTCCCTGTCTGTGTCTGTCTCTTTCCCTGGCTGCATTGTGACACGCCAACATTCCATATAAGGGCGTGGCTGCGCATTCTTCTGAAGTTCTGGCTGCACTATGGCTCCCAGCTCCATTCGCTTTAATGGAGGCAGGTTTTTTGGTGAATAACTGTAAAGCGTGGGGTTAAAATTTCCCCTCAAAACATAGCCTATGACGCTCTCGGGGTCCAGAAGTGTGAGTATGCAAAATTTTGTAGCAGTAGCTGCGACGGTGTAGATGCCAATCCTGGACATACATACATACACACATACACACATTCAGCTTTATATATTATATATATATATATATATATATATATATATATATACAGTACAGACCAAAAGTTTGGACACACCTTCTCATCTCTAGAACAACTATTAAGAAGAGACTTTGTGCAGCATGCCTTCATGGTAAAATAGCTGCTTGGAAACCACTGCTAAGGACAGGCAACAAGCTGAAGAGACTTGTTTGGGCTAAAGAACACAAGGAATGGGCATTAGACCCGTTGAAGTCTGTGCTTTAGTCTGATGAGTCCAAATTTGAGATCTTTGGATCCAACCACCGTGTCTTTGTAGAAAAGGTGAACGGATGGACTCTACATGCCTGGTTCCCACCTTGAACCATGGAGGAGGTGTGATGGTGTGGGGGTGCTTTGCTGGTGACACTGTTGGGGATTTATTCAAAATTGAAGGCATACTAAACCAGCTTGGCTACCACAGCATCTTGAAGTGGCATGCTATTCCATCCGGTTTGCGTTTAGTTGGACCATCATTTATTGTTCAACAGGACAATGACCCCAAACACACCTCCAGGCTGTGTAAGGGTTATTTGACTAAGAAGGAGAGTGATGGGGTGCTACGCCAGATGATCTGGCCTCCACAGTCACCAGACCTGAACCCAATTGAGATGGTTTTGGGTGAGCTGGACCGCAGAGTGAAGGCAAAAGGGCCAACAAATGCTAAGCATCTCTGGGAACTCCTTCAAGACTGTTGGAAAACCATTTCCAGTGACTATCTCTTGAAGCTCATCAAGAGAATGCCAAGAGTGTGCAAAGCAGTAATCAAAGAAAAGGTGGCTATGTTGAAGAACCTAGAATATAAGACATATTTTCAGTTGTTTCAAACTTTTTTAAGTATTTCGTTCCACATATTTTCATTCATAGTTTTGATGCCTTCAATGTGAATCTACAATTTTTAGAGTCATGAAAATAAATAAAACTCTTTAAATGAGAAGGTGTGTCCAAACCTTTGGTCTGTACTGTAAATAGATATATATATATAACCCTTAATAAAATTGAAACTTGGGCTAAAATAACATTTTTGTGAATAAGATGTAATTATTCTTTCTTCAGCATCCAATATAATTCTGTAGGACACCTGTCATGTCAATATGCTCACTTCACCCCTAGATGAATTCATTGAGGGTTTTATTTTGTAAAATGTGGTCACTTATAAGGCATCTGGCATCTAAGGTGCTCTAATAGATGTACAAGAAGAAAGAGAGACAGCTTACCACCACAGAGAGGAAGAATTCTGATTGCACGGAACCATATCCTGAAGATACGTGAATGTAACTTTGTAAATAGATAAAAATATATGTTTCAGATACTAGTGAAAAATGCATACCATATTTTCTAGCATATAAGACGACTTTTTAACCCCTGAAAATCTCAAAAGTTGGGAGTCATCTTATACGCCGGGTGTCGTCTTATACAGTGGTGCACGATGCCGTCATGGCATTACTGCAGTTGTTTACACACAATAAAAGATATTCTCACCTGTCCTCCGTTCCCACGGTGCCTCCAGCTGCTTCTTGCAGTTCACAGGCACACAGATCCCTCCGTGATAGCGTCCGGTGCATGGAGCGGCTGCTGCAGGATATCGTCATGGCTTTACTGCAGTTGAATGCTTTACGGCGCCTCAAAGCATTCAACTGCAGTAAAGCGCTGACAGCAGTGGCGGCCTTGTACACCGGATATGATCATCGAGGGGTCTATGCGCCTGCGGTCCTCAAGAAGCACTCCTCCATGATCACGTCCAATACACAGGGTTGCCGCTGCTGTCAGCACTTTACAGCAGTTGAATGCGTTGAGGCACCGTAAAGCATTCAACTGCAGTAAAGCCATGACGACATCCTGCAGCTGCTGTGTGCCTGCGGACTGCAAGAAACAGCTGGAGGCACCTCAGGAATGGAGGATTGGTGAGCATATCTTTTTATTGTGTGTAAACAAAGCATTATAGGGAACAAGAAGGGGACCAGTAGGAGGACATAACTAAACATTGGGCTCATTACTGCAGGGGACATTACTAAACAATGGAGACATTACTGCAGGGAACATTATTAAATAAAGGGCACATTACTACTGGGGACATTACTAAACAATGGGGACATTACCACAGGGGACCTTACTAAACAATGGGCACATTACTCGGGTCAGCTTATTCTCAAGTATATACGATAGATCCCAAACTCTATATTTTAACTGGAAAAGTTCGGGGTTGTCTTATACGCCTAGTCGTCTTATACGCCAGAAAATACATAAAATAAATAATTTACTGTCTGAACACTTAGTTTAAAATTTCACAGGGCCTCTGTCAATGTGACATAGCACCCCCAAACCATTCTAACTAAATCTGAACTCCAATATAGTGCTCCTTCCCTTCTGAGCATTTCATTATGCATCCAAAGTAGTTTTCAACCACATCTGGGATATTGATGAACTCAGGCGAAATTGTGTAACAACTTTTATTTTTACAAATTTCACCTGTTACGCACATCAGGGGTACTCAAAATGCGAAATGGTGTCCGCTAACTCTGCCAAACAATTTTGCATTTTAAAATTCAAATACCACTTTTTCCTTTATGGGCCCTGCCATGCACCAACAGTAGTTTTTCAACACATTTGGGATATCAGAGTACTCCAGAGAAATCGCACAACAAATTGTATAGTGCATTTTCTCCTGATACCCTTATAAAACTAAAGACTTTGGGGCTGAAACAACGTTTTGTGGGAAAAATATGATTTTTTATTTTCTCAACTCAACTTTATAAAGTTCTGTGAAGGAACTGTGTAATTAAGCTACTCACCACACATTTAGATAAATTACTTGAGGGGTGTAGTTTCCAAAATAGAGTCACTTGTTGGGGTTGCCAATGGTTAGGCACATCAAAGCTTCTGCAAACGCGGCATGGCATGTGCTAATGATTCCTGCCAATTTTGCATTCTAAATGCAAAATAGCGTCCCTTGCCTTTCAAGACCTGCTGTGCACCCAGTAGTTTTCCCCCACATATTGTGTATCGCCGTACTTAGGCGAAGTTGTACAACAAATTGTACAATTGAAATTGGGCAAAACTAACATTTTTGAGTGAAAAATAAATATTTTAATTTTTTCTTTTCACATTGCTTTAGTTTCTGTGAAACACGTGAAAGGTTAATAAGCTTCTTGAATGCGGTTATGAGCAGTTTGAGGGATGCAGTTTTTATAATGGTGTCAATTTTGGGTATTTTCGGTCACACAGGCCTCTCAAAGTCACTTCAAATGTGATGTGGTTCTTAAAAAAATGGTTTTGTAAATCATAGAAAAAAGAGAAACGGCTAATAAACTTTTAACTATTCTAAGTTCTTAATAAAAAAAATGCTTCAGAAATGGTGCTGATGTAAAGTAGACATGGTAAATGTTATTTATCTATTTTGTGTGACATAATTCTCTGGTTTAACCCCTTCACGACCAAGGATGTACTGGTTTGTCCTTGGCCGTGTCTGTCCCTTTACCGTGGGCTTCCGGTGCGAGCCTGTGGTTAATCCCTGCACATGTCTGCATATCTGATCAGCAGTCATTTGAGGCTAACACATGCGAACCGATTCACCTGCACCTCTTAACCCCTAAATCTAATCCATGATAACGGGGCACCAATGCGTTGGTATGGCAGCACTGGGTCAGATGATGACCCTTGTTGCTACCATGACTCACTTTCTGTGAATGCTGGCAGAGCTCAGCATTTCTGCTGATCAGAGCAATGCTGAAGCATCGCTCTGATCAGCAGAAGCGATCAGCTAGAGAAACCATAAAGTTCCCTAAGTAAATTAGTAAAATAAATAAAAAAAGTAAAAAAGAGTTTTAAAAATATTTAAAAAATAAAAAAAGCTAAAAGTTTAAATCCCTTTATTATCCCTCCATTGAAAATTAAACTATTACCAAATAAAAAAATCCACATATTTGGTATCACCGAGTTCATAAATTCCTTATCTATCAAAATATAAAATCAATTAATCTAATTGGTTCACAGTGTAGCAAGAAATAAATTCTGAACGCCAAACTTATGGGGTTTTTTGGTCACCTCAACATTTCATTAAAATGCAATAACATATCAAAATAGTGCATCTACCCAAAAATACTATTAAATAGCTATAAATCCTATTATAAAAGCCAGCTCAAGATGCAAAAATAACCCATTATTGAGCCCCAGATCCCAAAAAATGAGAAATCCATGGGTCTATGAAAATGGCTACAAAAGCACAATTCTATTTTTTTTATACACGTCAGAATTTTTTTTTCACCACTTAAATAAAAGTAAAACTATATGTTTGGTATGAACTCATCGTGACTTGAGGAATCATAATGCCAGGTAAGTTTTTCAAAATAGTGAACACTGTAAATAACCCCCCCAAAAAATCATCCAATTGCACTATTTTTGCAATTTCACCGCACTTATATTTTTTTCTCTCATTTTCCAGTACAATATGGGGCTAAGTGAATGATGTCGTTCAAAAGTACAACTTGTCCTGGAAAAATCAAGCTCTCATATAGCTGTATTAATGAAAAAATAAAAAAGTTTGGCTCTTGAAAGGAGGGGAGAAAAAAAACAAAAACAAAAAAGGGAAAATCGCACAGGGTTGAAGGAGTTTATGGCATAAAAATTCAATGTATGAAACTTGCTAAACTTTCCCAAATTTCCGATATTTTCACAAATAAATGCAAAAAATATCATCGCAAATTTACCAATGTCATGAAGTACAATATGTCATCAAAACACGTCTTAGGCTTACTGAAATCTATTGAAGCATTCCAGAGTTATTACCTTCTAAAGTGACACTAGTCAGAATTGAAAAATTTGACCTGGTCAGGAAGGTGATAACAGGCTTGGAGGTGAAGAGGCTAATTATGTGTTAAAAATGATCATGTAATATAATTCTACAGAACAGTACAATTATGGCTCTACCAAACTTTATTAGCTTTTCTTTTTAAGTGATGAGAAAAAATGTAAACATTTTGGGAAAAAAGTAGCTTGTGTCACTGTTTTTAACCTTTTCCTATCCAATAAAATTTCCTGTTCTGCCCATTGAAACCATTGGCTGCCAAAAATAGTACTATGCGCAAAGTCCTGCCTGCTATTCTTAGGGTACCTTCACACTTTAGCGATGCAGCAGCGATCCGACCAGCGATCTGACCTGGTCAGGATCACTGCTGCATCGCTACATGGTCGCTGGTGAGCTGTCAAACAGGCAGATCTCACCAGTGAACAGCCCCCAGCCAGCAGCGACGTGCAAGCAACGCTGCGCTTGCACGGAGCCGGCGTCTGGAAGCTGCGGACACTGGTAACTAAGGTAAACATCGGGTATGGTTACCCGATGTTTACATTAGTTACCAGCGCACACCGCTTAGCTGTGTGTGCAGGGAGCAATGAGCCGCGCACACTGAGCGCTGGCTCCTTGCTCTCCTAGCTACAGTACACATCGGGTTAATTAACCCGATGTGTAATGCAGCTACATGTGCAGAGAGCAGGGAGCCGCGCACACTGAGCGCTGGCTCCTTGCTCTCCTAGCTACAGTACACATCGGGTTAATTAACCCGATGTGTACAGCAGCTACATGTGCAGAGAGCCAGAGCCGGCAGCAGAGGCAGCGTGAGAGCTGCGGAGGCTGGTAACTAAGGTAAATATCGGGTAACCACCTTGGTTACCCAATGTTTATCTCAGTTACCAGCCTCCGCAGCTGCCAGACGCCGGCTCCTGCTCCCTGCTCGCTTCATTTGTCGCTCTCTCGCTGTCACACACAGCGATCTGTGTGTCACAGCGGGAGAGCGCCTTTGAAGAAAACGAACCAGGGCTGTGTGTAACGAGCAGCGATCTCGCAGCAGGGGCCAGATCGCTGCTCAGTGTCACACACAGCGAGATCGCTAATGAGGTCACTGCTGCGTCACAAAAAGCGTGACTCAGCAGCGATCTCGGCAGCGAGCTCGCTGTGTGTGAAGCACCCCTTAGAAAAGGGACTTTCCACTCAGTGGCCCGCTAGAAGGGACTTAGGACAGTAAAATGCGTATGAATTATTGACAAAGGAGCATAACGGAGCTTTTGGAATGTCCCCCCCGGGGGGACTCAGGATAGGAAAAGGTTAAAACTGGTAAGTTGTAACTTTTTGGCTGATGAAGCTGTGTGAGTAATTTTTTTTAACATAGTGAACTAATATTTATACCTTTTGGGGGATAAATACAACTTTTTGACCTCTTCTTATAGCATTTTTTTGCAATTTTGTGTCAGTCAAAAAATACTGGTGATTTGATTATTATTTTTCATTATGCTATTTACCAATCGGGTTAATTAAATTTATACTTTGATAGATCGGAAATTTACGAACATTGAGATACCACATACATATGGAGTTTTTTTTACTAATTTTTAAGGGAAATAAAGTGGGTGTTTCCAACATTATAAATCTAATATATAAAGCTCAGTGTATGTGTGTATGTATGTATGTGTGTATGTGTGTGTATGTGTGTGTATGTCCGCTAAAGGAATTCGCACCGTCGCATTTACAATCACGAAATTTTGCACAGACGCTCTATGTGAGTCAGGGAACGTCATAGACTATGTTTTGACAGGAAAATGTAACCCCGTGCTTTACAGTTACACTCAAAAAAACATGTCTCTATTTAATTGAATGGAGGTGGGAGCTAAAGGTCATTAATAGCAACTGTCAGTGGTTGCTATCAAAATAAACTGTTACTATAAGAAGCTTATGTGTTAGGTAATATGATGTCAGTGGTGAGATGGATAGAGAGAGACAGAGACAGACAGACAGAGACACAGACAGAGACAGTCCTGGAAAGAGACAGATGGGCAAAGAGACAGCCGGGGAAAGAGACAGCCCTGCAAAGAGACAGACGGGCAAAGAGACAGAAGAGCAAAGAGACAGCCAGGCAAAGAGACAGACGGGCAAAAAGACAGCCCTGGAGAGAGACAGCCCTGAAAAGAGAAAGACCTGGAAAGAGACAGCCCTGGAAAAAGACAGACGTGGAAAGAGACAGACCTGGAAAGAGACAGACCGGGCAAAGAGACAGCCCTGGAAAGAGACAGCCCTGGAAAGAGACAGACCGGGCAAAGAGACAGACCGGGAAAAGAGACTGACCGGGCAAAGAGACAGACCGGGCAAAGAGACAGATGGGCAAAGAGACAAACGCACAAAGAGACAGCCCTGGAAAGACACAGCCCTGGAAAGAGACAGACCTGGAAAGAGACAGACGGGCAAAGAGACAGCTGGGCAAAGAGACAGCCCTGGAAAGAGACAGACCGGGACAAGAGACAGACTGGGCAAAGAGACAGACGGGCCAAGAAGACAGCCCTGGAAAGAGACAGACTGGGCAAAGAGACAGACTGGGCAAAGAGACAGACCGGGCAAAGAGACAGACTGGGCAAAGAGACAGACCGGGAAAAGAGACTGACCGGGCAAAGAGACAGATGGGCAAAGAGACAGATGGGCAAAGAGACAAACGGGCAAAGAGACAGCCCTGGAAAGAGACAGAAGAGCAAAGAGACAGCTGGGTAAAGAGACAGCCCTGGAAAGAGACAGCCCTGGAAAGAGACAGACCGGGCAAAGAGACAGACCGGGCAAAGAGGCAGACGGGCAAAGAAGACAGCCCTGGAAAGAGACAGACTGGACAAAGAGACAGACTGGGCAAAGAGACAGACCGGGCAAAGAGACAGATGGGCAAAGAGACAGACAGGCAAAGAGACAGCCCTGGAAAGAGACAGCCCTGGAAAGAGACAGCCCTGGAAAGAGACAGATGGGCAAAGAGACAGACTGGCAAAGAGACAGACGGGCAAAGAGACAGACCTGGAAAGAGACAGACCTGGAAAGAGACAGACGTGCAAAGAGACAGACGGGCAAAGAGACAGCCCTGGAAAGAAACAGCCTGGAAAGAGATGGGCCGGGCAAAGAGACAGACCGGGCAAAGAGACAAATGGGCAAAGAGAAAGACGGGCAAAGAGACAGCCCTGGAAAGAGACAGACCTGGAAAGAGACAGATCTGGAAAGAGGCAGACGGGCAAAGAGACAGACGGGCAAATAGATAGACGGGCAAAAAGGCAGCCCTGGAAAGAGACAGTTCGGGCAAAAAGACAGCCCTGCAACGAGATAGCCCTGGAAAGAGAGACAGCCGGGCACAGAGACAGCCGGGGTCAGAGACAGCTGGGGTCAGAGACAGCCAGGGACAGAGACAGCCGGGGAAAGAGACAGACCTGGAACAAGACTGACAGACAAATAGAGAGAGACAGACAGAAACAGACACACACAGAGAAAGAGACACAGAGACAGAGAGAGATAGACAGACAGAGAAACTGATACAGACAGAAACTCGAAGAGAGACATTTACTAGGCAACGCCCGGGTACTACAGCTAGTTTTTTTTATATTTTTAAGAACATTTTTTACTTTTTGTTCCATTTTTTAGTTACCAGAGGGGACTTGACTTGACCTTGTGATTATCTGATAACTTGTATTATGTTCTGCAGTACCATACTATTACAGTATATAGTAAAAATAATGGTTTTATATGAACTTCAAAAGAACCCTTGGTGTTATGGCAACCTATTGGCACCACACAATCGAATGCCTTGATTTCCTTGCTTGGTGCCTGATTTTAGACAGACAGTGAGCTATCAGTAAAAAAAAAAAGATACTGGTTAACAGCAGGAAAGGACAACCTCAGGAGACAGAGTCTTGTTAAGAGTAATGTCATGCCATGATGTTCTGTCATTTGCCTATGATTGAAAATCTAAATTACTAGGGAATACCACAACATATAGAAGTTCGAAAGGTGTTGATGGATTAATATAACAAATCGATTACCTAAATGCCCAGTTTCCTATGTCCTT
This sequence comes from Anomaloglossus baeobatrachus, assembly GCF_048569485.1. Classification (NCBI taxonomy): domain Eukaryota; kingdom Metazoa; phylum Chordata; class Amphibia; order Anura; family Aromobatidae; genus Anomaloglossus; species Anomaloglossus baeobatrachus. The sequence goes on from NC_134354.1 coordinate 503,966,351, forward strand.
GGTAGCTAGATTGTGCTTTTCTGTTTTAAAGCATGAAACCTTGTCTACAGTATATCAATTGTTGTTAAACTAACACTGAGTGATGCTTTGCGGTCCAAACCTCTATTATGTGATTACTATGCCCCTTAGACTTTACAAGATCTATACTATTATAATTGCTATGATTAAATTCTTATTGACCTAATTTCTAATATCACTGAACTGAAAACAACCTATTAGAAAAAATATTTCACTTTACTTGAACGATCAATCAAAAAGAATGATTATATAAATTGGTTTGCTGCATATCAACTGTCTAAATTTAGTTCTAGCAAGACATACAAACATATAATTATACACTACGATATATATATATATATATATATATATATATATATATATATATATATATATATATATATATATATATACATATATATATATATATATATATATATATATATATATATATATATATATATATATATATATATACATATATATATATATATATACATATATATATATATGTATATATATATATATATATATGTATATACATATATATATATATATATATATATATATTTATATATATTAGTGTGTAGATACCGGGTGAAGAAAATAAGTATTTGATACACTGCTGAGTTTTCAAGTCTTCCCATCTATAAAGAATGGAAAGGTCTATAATTGTTATTCATAGGCTCAATCCACTTGTCAGATGGAATTGAAAAAAAATCCCGAAAATCACATTGTAAGATTTTTTAATAATTAAATTTGCATTTTATTACATGGAATAAGTATTTTATCACCTAACAAACATCAAAAATTCAGGCTCGAACAGACCTGTTATTTTTTCTTCAATAGCCCTCCTACTCTGCGCTCATTACCTGTATTAATTGCACCGGTTTGAACTTGTTATCTGCATAAAAGACACTTTTCCACACACTCAATCAATCACACTCCAACACCTCTGCTGTGGGCAAGACCAAAGAGCTGTCTAAGGACACCAGGAATGAAATTGTAGATCTGCACTACAGTGCACTACTGGGCTACAGTACAATAGACAAGCAGTTTGATGAGATGACAACAACTGTTGACACAATTATTAGAAAATGAAAGACAAACAAGATGATTGTCAATCTTACTCAGTCTGAAGCACCATGCAAGATCTCACCTCCTGGGGTAAAGATGATTCAGAGTGAGGTAATTTCCGGGAGTGCCTGATGATGCGGATCGCTACTGGAGTCCCGCCTCACATGCGGCCAATGAAAACTTGTGGTGGCCATTATGGAGTCCTATTAAACCCAGACGACCCATTCACACATACTTTATCATGCCCCCCCCAAGAAAGACTACGAAACTTGTGTGTCGGGGGATGTTACACTGTGCGGTTAGCCATCATAGGTGAATGTGATTTGCCCTTTCTACATTTATCTCTGTAAAATGACAATTGTGACGTTGTATGCTCAGGGTTATATTATGCACTATGCATTACTATTCACTGTATTATTTGGGGCCTCTACTGCCACCCAGAGTTATTGAGTGGTATTGAAGACCTCATCTAATTTAATTAATTATCTTGGCATAACTCTGTATACTAATTACAATATTACACTGGGCTACCACTATCCTGATGGGTTTTTCCGCTAAGTGTTGTTTTTAGTGATTCTCTTTTGCACATGATCATTATATTTTTGTAAAATATTTATAATTTATATTTTCTCTTGCTACAAAATATGTAATAATAAAATTCTTTCTATTTGCTATGCGGTTTCTATGATTGTTTATTACTGAGGTTACAAAGACCTTGACTATTTCAGCCCCCCTTTTTTCTTCTTGTTTAGTAATTTTTGAGTTCTAGGGTGTAGTCTCTAGTCTGTTTTGCTAATATGGTCCTATTATCTGCCCTAATCTGTTTGAGTTATCAATAAATTGTTCATTGGAATTAGGAGAAAACAAACAGTGATCACAGCTTGGGAGTTTACATGGTGACATGTACCCCTTACATGTTTTGAGAGACAACTTTCTTTTTCAAACATGTGTATGGTATGCTTGCTATAAGCTATAAAAATGTAGTTCACATGATATGGAACAAATCAGTTATATTAAATTCAAAAAGGAACATGATACAACAAACAAAATTCAAAATAAAGATACATTCAACAATGATGATATAATACTATATGCACAGACCTACTCATATCAATGTGAACTGAGAGGATTGATTGTACAGCTTCTAGTAATCGGATGTCAATGTCCGACAAATTAAATCAATTTACTGGACAACATTCAAGGACACTAACAGTAAATGCTGTTTTGCTATACTATTAATTCCTACAAACACACATTTCAGGGTGGTAAAAATCTGTTGTCTGCAGTTATCGACTGATTTTACAAATACTGGAAACAGCACTGGCATTGCTGTTTAAGAAGTGTTTAGAGAAAGGTATATATTGAAATTTAAAGGTCTTGGTTGTTAAACTGCATTAATCTAAATTATATGCCTGTGAGTGTATTCTTTTATGCCAATTCAGAATGAGAAAAAAATCACAGTATGCTGTTATTGGCAGAAAAAATCGGACAGTGTGCACCCATTCAAGCCTATGGGTGCATGGAAATCATTGGACTGCACTAAGATGATATTGGTGCATATAGTGAAAGTCACCTTTGAAGACCAGCCAGAGGCAAGGTGTCAAAGTAGCGCTGTAATGACAGGCATAGAGGTCTTCAGCAGAACTCTGCTGTCAAGTGAACCCAGAGTGATGCACCCATATGTCAGCACGTGTTAAATGCTGGTGTCAGAATTTAACAAGTTAACAACTGTGGACACAGTGAAGAGGAAATGATCTCTAGAAGGAATAAAATTAAAGATGACATATTTTCGTTGTATACTAGGCAAAAAAATTAAAAAATATTTACATCTGTTACATTTGAAAAATTACAAAATAGGAAATTGGGCTGATGCAAAAGTTTGGACACACTTGGAGATTTGTGTGTTCAGAAAACAATGAGACAAGTTTCAGACCTTATTTACCATGGTGGAGTTATGGCTTGCTCACTTTCTTTGTTAGAAAAGGCTAGGTGATGCAAATTTCACAGGTTTATAATAACCCAGCCTCCTCTACACTTGTGCCAAAAACCAACAGCCAGGGGTTCTTCTAAGCAGCTGTGAAAATGAAAATTGTGGAGGCCCACAAAGCAGAAGGGTATAAGAAGACAGCAAAGTGTTTTCAATTTGCCCTTGACTCAGTTCAAAATATAAGTAAGCAATTTCAGTTAACAGGAACAGGGTGGTCAAAATAAGACTGGAAGACCAAGCAACATTTCTCTGAGAGCTGCTTGTAGGATTGCTAGAGAGGCAAATCAGAACCCCCACTTGACATTAAAAGACCTTCAGGAAGATTTAAGGCCCCTTTACACACTGCAACATCGCAAACGACATCGCTGTAACGTCACCGGTTTTGTGACGTAATAGCGACCTCCCCAGCGACATTGCAGTGTGTGAAACACATCAGCGACCTGACCCCTGCTGTGAAGTTGCTGATCACTACACATCTCTCAGGACCATTCTTTGGTCCTTTGTTTCCCGCTGTGCAGCATGATCGCTAGAAAGTCTCAGTGTGTAAAGGGGCCTTTACAGCGACTTCGTTAACGACTTCCCTTTCAAAAAGCTGCTTTACAACGTCCCCAATGACTAGCTAGGTCATTCTGCAGGTCCATATCGCTGTTGCGTCGTTTTCCAGGTTTGCCTGTTTGACAGCTCACCAGCGACTCACCAGAGACTTTGTAGTGATCCCGGCCAGGTTGGGATCGCTGGTGGGATCGCTAGAAAGTCTCAGTGTGTAAAGGGGCCTTTAGAAGACTCTGGATTTATGGTACATTGTTCTACTGTTCAGAGACAACTGTACAAATATGACCTTCATGGAAGAGTCGTCAGAACAAAACCTCTCCTGCTTCCCAACCATAAAATTCAGCAACGGAAGTATGCAAAAGAAGATCTAAACAAGCCTGATGCATTTTGGAAAAAGTCCTATAGACTGATGAGATTAAAATAGAACTCTTTGGCCACAATGATCAAAAATATAGATATATCATGTAAAAAATCACATACAGGAGACTTATTCATGAATGTAAAAAAATCGAATTTTTATTTAAACATACATAGAGCTAAAAGTTATAAAGTAACCAATTTCCATATAGAATACTTATATGAGGTAGTAAGTCAGACTATATCCCACCCACCCACAAAATGACTGGTGGGTGGGTGCCTGTGCCCCGCTGAAGAGGATAACGCGACACCCACGTTTGAAACCTGGATATCTCCCTACCTACCTCTGACTAGCAGTGCATACCTCCATCCGTTCACCATGGGTAAGCGCTTGATATGAAATGTTACTCAATTTGTACTGAAGCTATATACCCTGTGGTGTTTCTCCATGTATAAATATTTATACAGAGTACTGACATTTATTTTGTTATGGTGCTAAGGAGATACATGTGCTATCTGCCTGTCATTTGGTGGGTGGGTGTGATATAGTCTGACTTACTACCTCATATAAGTATTCTATATGGAAATTGGCTACTTTATAACATTTAGCCCTATGTATGTTTAAATAAAAATTCAATTTTATTTTTTTTTTACATTCATGAATAAGTCTCCTGTACGTGTTTTTTTACACGATGTATCTATAATGGTGTTTGGAGTACATTCTATATTACATCAGCAGATATTGGGATTCTAATTATGATCATTTTAAGAAATTATTTGTATCCCTTTATGTCTATGACCAGTTTCATAATGATCAAAAGTATGTGTGGAGAAAAAAGGGCACAGAATTTCAGGAGAAGAACATATTGCTAACCATTAAGCATGAGTGTGGATCAATCATGCTTTGGGGTTGTGTTGCAGCCAATGGCATGGAGAATAGGTAGAGGGAAGAATGGATTCAATTTAATTTCAATAAATTCTTGATGCAAACATAACACAATCTGTAAAAAATCTGAAGTTGAAAAGAGGATGGCTTCTACAAATGGATAATGATTACTGATTGGCGGACCTGGACTGTAAAAGTCCAGAGTGGTTTCAAAAGTGTCATACCCAGGCTACGGTTTTGATGCCATTTCGGTGCGGTTTTTCTCTCAGGAAGTGCAAATTTGGTAATGAAATGTCTGCACCAGATTTCAGCATCAAATTTGCACTGCTTGGCAGAAAACTACACCAAAATAGCATAAAAACTGGGTTGTTTTTTTGCATTTTTGGGCCAAGAGATGCAAATTTGGTTATCACATTTTTACACCATATTCATGCACCCAATCCTCCTGGGAAAAAAAAACGCATTTGTACCGCATCCGGTAGTGATGCATTTTTGTAGATTAAGTGCAGGAATATGCTTCAGAAATTTCAGCACCAAATTTGCATGTCTTGGCAAAAAAATGCCGTTTTCTGCAGGAGATGCCAGTCTGTAAACTCAGTAACCTCAGCTGAAGTGAGGTCACTGAGTTTAATGAGGTCACCTGAGGTGAGGTTACAGGTGGGAACCTCCAGCTGTGACTGTAAATAACTCAGTGACATCACCGCTCAGCACTGCGGCTCAGATTCTGTCTGAAGCTGACAGCAGGCAGACATGTTCTATTGCCGAGCGCAGTGCCTTCAATAGGTAGTAGAGTTGAGGTCATCGTAGGACCACATAGTGTGTATTACGTCAAACCTGGGTGATTGAGGTGTTAATAAAGGGGTGAAAGAGGGTGTTGTTTTGTATTTTATTTAAAATAAAGATTTTTTTCGGTGTTTGTGTTTATTTATTTTCACTTAAGATTAGTAATGGGGGTCTAGGGCTTAGTGGAAGCTGTGGGATGTAATAACATCATATTATCTTGATTGACACCGCACCAGGGCAATTGGGATGAGCCGGTAAAGTATCGGGGATTGTCGCATCTAATGGATGCGACAATCCTGGGCGGCTGTCTATTTTTAGGCTGGGAGCCCAATAACCATTGATTTCTGCTAGAAAATCAATAGTTATGGTTATTGAAAAGAGGAAGGATAAATAATTTGTGCACAGAGACAACAAATATTTTTTTCTGAAGTAAAGTTCTTGCAAATGTACATGCCTGCAGGAAGATCACCTACCTACAAAAGAGATTAGTAAGTCTATGCTATATCACGTCATAAAACTAAGTGAAAATATTAGCAAAAAACATGTATAGCAAGGAATAGTGGTTGACTCATATTTTCTAATTAAACTGTGATACCTAAGAAATGGCTCTCATACACAGATGTTTAAGCACAAGGAATTAGTAATCACTTTATTTATTTTAGGTAACATGCTTTTAATAGTACATAGTTGTACGAGTGGTTTATAAAAGCAAACATTGTTAACATATGATTAATACTTCATAGTTCTCTAATGGGATTTTCTGACAACATTCAATGAAGTTCTGTTATACTTAATTTACCATATAACAAATCAGTCTATTAGCAATTTCAAATATTTGATTCCAAATTGAAGGCTTTTTACATCAATTTACTAAATGCTTTTCAAGTTGGAGCCAGCATAATGATGAATGAGCTGCATTTGATTTTGTCCTAAAATTGGTTTCTGCAGGTCTTAATCAGTCATTATACAATTAAGGTTTATTGAATATGTAAGGGTTCCGAAAACTTTTATTTAAAAGATTCAGTCTCACACATTGCATACTATATAAAATCTACAATCTGAAGTCCGATATATGGAACTGGGGATGATTGAATAGCTCAAATATTCAGCTACGCCCATATTCGACGAATAGGTTGCCGCTATTCGACTATTTGCGAATATTCGATGTGCAATATAAGTCTATAGGAAACCCGAATAGTTGCCAAATAGCAACAACAGTTTGTATAGTGTAAATTTGATGTGCCCTTAAAAAACTCAACACACAGCCATTAATGTCTAGACCTCTGGCAACAAAAATGAGTGCACCCCTCTGAGAAAATGGCCATTATGTCCCCAATTAGCCATTTTTGATCTGCTGTGTCATGTGACTCATTAGTGTTACATTGTCTCAGGTATGCATGGAAAGCAGATGTGTTAAATTTGGTGTTATCGCTCACAGATAAAAATGAGGTTTGGTGTACGTACCGAACACAGACTTTACAAAAAAAAATGAGTTTAAGTTCGGACTTTGGGTGCTTTACGTTTGCAAACCACTCATGTGAGCATTGCTCTGCTTGGGTACGCTCGGTGCTCAGCCCAGTGTGAGACGCTTGCAGTATTTGAACCAGCAGGATCAGATGTGGTGTTCACCACCCAAGAAAATATAGAAAAACCTTGCCCACCTGCCCCCAGAAGTGATCTGCTTATGGTCGGCTGCATGTGGGCGAAAACCCGAACTGCCCAATTAGTGGCTTCAATTGGGTGTCAGGTCCGGGACTCAAATCGAGCTTTATATAAAGTCTGGCTGATCTCACCGAACCAAACTTTCACAGGTTCGCTTATCTCTACTCACAGATACTCTTATACTAGTCACTGGTAGTCCAACATGGTACATCATGGCAAAGAGTTCTGTGAGAATCTTAAGAAAAGAATTGTTGCTCTACATAAAGATGGCCAAGACTGTAAGATCGCCAACACCCTGAAGCTGAGCTGCAGCACGGTGGCCCAGACCATACAGTGGTTTAACAAAACATGTTCCACTCGACCAAAGAAGTTAAGTGCACACGCTCAGCATCATATCCAGAGGTTGTCTTTTCAAAATAGTTGTATGAGTGCTGCCAGCATTTCTGTAGAGGTTGAAGGGATGAGGGGGTTTCAGCCTTTCCGTGCTCATACCATATGCCGCACACTGCATCAAATTAGTCTGCATTGTTGGCATCCCAGAAGTAAGCTTATTCTAAAGATGATGCACAAGAAAGCCGGCACACAGTTTGCTGAAGACAATGGATTACTGGAAGAACACGGATTACGGTAACCATGTCCTGAGGTCTGATTAAATCAAGATAAATGTACTTGGTTCAGATGGTGTCAAGCATGCGTGGTGGCAACCAGGTGAGGAATACAAAGATAAGTGTGTCTTGCCTACAGGCACACATGGTGTTAGGAGAGTCATGGTTTGAGGCTGAATGATTGCTGCTGGCTGTGGGAAGCTTCAGTTTATTGAGGGAACCAAGAATGCAAACATGAAAAGTGATATAATGAAGCAGAGTATGATCCCCTCCCATCAGAAATGAACACAAACTCAACTTTAAGATGGTCACTTCCTTGCTAAAGAAACTAAGGGTAAGGCCCCCTTCACACGTCTGTGAAAATCACGCATGTGTTTCACGGACGTGTCAAAGATGCGTTTTCCCCTCCGTGTGCCGTGTTTATGGCCCTACGTGTGTTCTCCTTGTGTTATACGTAATAACACACGGAGAACAGAAAGCCCCGCCTTACCTGCTTCTTCCGGAGCTGTCTGTGGTGCTGACTGACAGTGTCCGGCACAGGCCATGCCCCACTGACGCTGCTTCCGGCCCCCAGTGAAGAAGATGCGTTGTTCAAATTTACTGGGGGTCGGATGCAGGTGACAGCCGAGGCAGAGACTGCAGGGCTCGTGGATGTGAGTTTGTATTTTTTTTATTTTTAACATGACACGTGTGTTTCTCCGGCGTGTGTCACGTGGGCCCGCATCCACACTGCATCCGTGCGGTATGTGTGCGGGCCGCATGACACCCGTGCTGCCGGAGAAACATGGACATGCATCCGTGTGGAGCACACGGGCTCACATCTGCTCCACACGGAGGCACGGGCCAATGGCTGAACATGTGCGTGCACATAAACCCTTTGATTTTAATGGGTTTACGTGTGCCCGTGTCTCCGGTAGATGCGGGCACGGACCTAGCACGTACCAGAGACACGTGCGTGTGAAGGGGGCCTAAAGGGGGTTGGACTGGCAAGACATGTTTCCAGATCTAAACCCGATTGAGCATCTATGGATCATCCTCAAATGAAATGTGGAGGAGCCCAAGGTCTCAAACATACACCAGCTCCGAGATGTTATCATCAAGGAATGAAATATTATTTCAGTGGGAACCCTTGAAGCTCTATGGAATTCCATGCCCAAGAGAGTTAACCCCTTTACGACCGCCGATACGCCTTTTAACGGCGGTAAATAAGGGTACTTTTTCCGATCCGCCGCTTTTTAACGGCGGTCGGAAAAAAGGGTCTAGCGCCCCGCAGAGTCAGAAAATTTCCGGGGTCTCAGCTGCCGGGGGTAGCTGAGACCCTGGAGATCATGATTCGGGCCGGTTTTTCCGGTCCCCGCTCACCTGATGACCGGTATACACCGTATACCGATCATCAAGTTATAGTAAATGACCGCGCCGGTAAAAAATGATTTATCTCCCATCTGGCATGATCAAACATGCCAGATGGGAGATAAATCTTTTTCCCGGTTCCCTCCGGTCCCCCGGTGTCCCCAAAGTGCCCCCCCCGACCCCCAACCCCCTCCCGAAAATCCAAGATGGCCGCGCGCACCGGCGATCACAGCAGCGCGCCGGCCGCATTTCCACTGTTCCTATGGTTTCTGTCGTATGTGCCATAACACATACGACAGAAACCTGCTCCCTAGGCCCTGCCGGGTCCCCCCCTACCCCCCCCCTGGTGTTCCCCGGTGTCCCCTGGTGTCATACATACCTGTCGCAGCTCTGATCCCCCGCGGCCCCCTCCTCCGGCTCCTTCTCAGCAGACTCCGGTCACATGAGCAGAGCGCAGCTGTCAGCTTCCTGTGTTCAGGACGCTGGCTGCTGCACAGAGTCTGCAGCTGTGACCCAGGGAGGGTGGGTGCAGATTCTTTGCACCCACTCTCCTCAAATGGAGGGTCTGCCCTCCTAGAAAATGGGGGATACGTTCCCTGAACGTGTCCCCCATATTCTAGAAGGTCCAGAGGCGACGTGGACGTCCAAATGGATTATTGTGGATTTTTTTTTTCTTTTCAATAAATTGGTCAATCAGGGAATGTTTTGGGGAGTGTTTTTTCAAATAAATTTTTTTTTGTTGTCAATTTTTTTTTTATTACTGTCAATTAGTTATGTCGGGTATCTGATAGACGCCGTGACATAACTAATTGCTGGGCTTGATGCCAGGTGACATTACACACCTGGTATCAACCCCATTCATTACCCCGTTAGCCAACGCACCAGGGCGCGGGATGAGCTGGGGCGAAGCGCCAGAATTGGCGCATCTAATGGATGCGCCACTTCTGGGGCGGCTGCGGCCTGCTATTTTTAGGCTGGGAAGAGTCCAATAACCGTGGCTCTTCCCATCCTGAGAATACCAGACCCCAGCTGTCAGCTTCACCTTGGCTGGTGATCTAATTTGGGGGGACCCCACGTTTGTTTTTTTTTTTTAATTATTTATTTATAAATAATTAAAAAAAAAAACAGCTTGGGGAGCCCTCCAAATTGATCACCAGACAAGATGAAGCTGTCAGCTGTGGTTTGCAGGCTACAGCTGTCTGCTTTACCCTAGCTGGCTATCAAAAATAGGGGGGACCCCACGTCATTTATTTTAATTCTTTTTTTTTTTTTTTGGGCTAAATACAAGGCTAGGCATCCTTTAGTGTCACATGAAAGGCACTAAAGGGCGCCAGCTTAGAATATGCAGGGGGGTGGGACGTTATATATGTTTGACATCTATCCATTCATCCATTGTAGCATTTTACGCTGTGTGCCCACAATCAGGGTTTGCAACGTTTTGGGCGCAGAGTGTTTTCCCTGCGTCCATAACGCTGCGTTGTGCAGTAGAAGCACAGTGGCAGGATTTTTAGAAATCCCGTGCCCACTGTGTTTCTTTTCTCCGCAGCATAAATCGACCTGTGGCGCAGCTTCCCGAGCCTCAGGATGTCAATTTATGCTGCGGAGATGAGTGTTCTTTGCAGGTAGAATAGAACTAAAGTCCACAGCAGCCTGAACCCAAATCGTGGGCATGGGCAGCTGCGTTCTCCCGTGGACAACACTCACATTTCTGCAGGAGGCTGACACTGGGTACTAGACGCCGTGTCGCTGGATCATGGCCACATAGCCTAAAGGCTACTTTACACGCTGCGATATCGGTCCCGATATCGCTAGCGTGGGTACCCGCCCCCATCTGTTGTGCGACACGGGCAATCGCTGCCCGTGCCGCACATCATCGCGCAGATGCGTCACACATACTTACCTGCCCGGCGACGTCGCTGTGACCGGCAAACCGCCTCCTTTCTAAGGGGGCGGTCCGTGTGGCGTCACAGTGACGTCACTGAGCGGCCGCCCAATAGAAGCGGAGGGGCGGAGATAAGTGGCCGGAACATCCCGCCCACCTCCTTCCTTCCTCATAGCGGCCGGGAGGCAGGTAAGGAGAGGTTCCTCGTTCCTGCGGCGTCACACATAGCGATGTGTGCTGCCGCAGGAGCGACGAACTACATCGTTACTGCTGCAGTAACGATAATCGAGAATGGACCCCCATGTCACCGATGAGCGATTTTGCACATTTTTGCAACGATGCAAAATCGCTCATCGGTGTCACACGCAGCAACATCGCTAATGCGGCCGGATGTGCGTCACCAATTCCGTGACCCTAACGACTCCGCATTAGCGATGTCGCAGCGTGTAAAGCCCCCTTAACAGTGAGAAATGTTTTGCTACAGCAACAGTTTTGTGAAGTACCTGTGGATTCAAAATGTTTACTATACTCCTGGATAAAATCCTTGAGGGGTCCAGTTTCCAAAATGAGGTCACTTGTGGGGGGTTTCTGATGTATAGGTGCCCAAGGGGCCCTGCTAATGTGACATGGTGCGCGCAATTTACTTCAACTTTTCCAAAATTCAAATGGTGCTCCTTCCATTCCAAGCCCTCCCATTTATCCAAACAAAGGTTTTTGGCCACATGTGTGGTATCCCTGCGCTCACAAGAAATTAGATAACAACCTGTGGGGTACACGTTTTGTTGTTGCCTCTTGAAAAAGTGAAAAATGTGTCGCTAAATCAACATTTTTGTGAAAAAAATGAAAATTTCAATATGGCAACCTAAGCTTATCAAATTCTGTGAAGTATTCGTGGATTCAAAATGCTCAATATACACCTAGATTAAAGCCTTGAGGGGTCTTATTTCCAGAATGGGGTCACTTGTGGGGGACCTCCACTGCTTAGGCACCTCAGGGGTTCTCCTAATGCAACATGGCGTCCGCTATTGATTCCAGCCAATTTTGCAGTCAAATTGCACTCCTTCTCTTCTGAGCCCTGTAGTGTGCCCAAACAGTTGATTTCCACCACATACAAGATATCAACAAACTCAGGAGAAATTGCGCAGTAAATTTCATGGTGATTTTTTTCCTGTTACCCTTGTGAAAAAAAAAGCTACCTGGTTGAAGTAACAATTTTGTGGTAAAATTTTATTTTTTTATTTTCATGGCTCAACGTTATAAACTTCTGTAAAGCACCTGGGGGTTCAGGGTACTCACCAAACATCAAGATAAATTCCTTGAGGGGCCTAGTTTCCAATATGGGGTCACTTGTGGTGTTTTTCTGCTGTTTACATACCTTAGGGGTCCTCCAAATGCGACATGGTGCCCGCAATCTTTTTCAGCCAAATTTCCTTTCCAAAATTCAAATATTGCTCCTTCCGTTCCAAGCCCTCCCATTTCTCCAAACAAAGGTTTCAGACCACAAGTGAGGTATCACCGCGCTCATAAAAAAGTGGGTAACAAACATTGGGGTCAAATTTTTGGAATTACCTCTTGAAAAAGTGAAAAAATTGATGCTAAAGCAACATTTTTGAGAAAAAAATGAAAATTTTCAATGTGACAACGTAACGTTATCAAAATCTGTAAAGTACCTGTGGATCCAAAATGCTCACTATACCCCTAGATAGAAGCCTTAAGGGGTCTAGTTTCCAAAATGGTGTCACTTGTAAGGGGTTTGTGCTGTTTAGTTACCTTGGCGGACATGTAAATGCAACATGGTGCCCGCAATCTATTTCAGCCAAATTTGCTTTCCAAAATTCAAATATTGCTCCTTCTGTTCCGAGCCCTCCCATTTGTCCAAACAAAGGTTTCTGACCACATGTGGGGTATTGGCGCGTTCATAAGAAAGTGGGTAACAAGTTTTGGGGTTCATTTTGTTGTGTTATTTCTTCTAAAAGTGAATAAATTTGGGGTAGAGCAACATTTTAGGTAAAATTTTATTTTTTGCTTTTTTTCATTCCACTTTGCTTTAGTTCCTGTGAAGCACCTGAAGGGTTAATAAACTTCTTGGATGTGGTTTTGAGTACTTTGAGGCGTGCTGTTTTGAGAATGGTGTCACTTTTAGGTATTTTCTGTCACCTCGGCCTCTCAAAGTCACTTCAAATGTGATGTGGTCCCTAAAAAAATGGTTTTGTGAATTTTGTTGAAAAAATGGGAAATTGCTGATGAACTTTGACCCCTTCTAACTTCCTAACCCCAAAACATTTTGTTTCAGAAATTGCGCTAATGTAAAGTAGACATGTGGGAAATGTTATTTATTAACTGTTTTGTGTGACATAACTCTCTGGGTTAAGGGCATAAAAATTAAAAGTTTGAAAATTGCAAAATTTTCAAAATTTTCATCAAATTTCCGATTTTTTCACAAATAAAAGCAAAAAATATCGTTCTAAATTTATAACTATCATGAAGTACAATATGTCACGAAAAAACAATGTCAGAATCACCGGGATCCGTTGAAGCGTTCCAGAGTTATGACCTCATAAAGTGACACTGGTCAGAATTGCAAAAAATGGCCTGGTCATTAAGTACAAAACTGGCTTCGTCCTTAAGGGGTTAAGGCAGTGCTTGAAAATAATGGTGGTCACCCAATATATTTACACTTTGGGCTCAATTTCGCCATTTGCAATTTCCACCGTTACTTAAGCTGTACTCTAACCACATTTTAGCAAAGCATTATATCTTGAGAGGGCTGTACTCACTTATGGTGCGGTGCTTATCATATGAGCTAATTATTTTTCTAATTTCATAGACCAGTCTTCTACACACAATGTGATACTAAATATATTTTTAACTTAATTTCCTCATTTTGAGACTGGGGAAAAATTGAGTTTTAAACTATTATTTTTTTAAACTGATTTTAGTAATTTTCACTTGACTTGAACCTGCGATTTAGCATGTACTAGGAATTTAAATATTCCAGTATTTTATGGAGCTAATTTTGGTCGCAAATTTTGTTTTAGCCATGATGTGCTTTCCTTCTTTACTCCCATTGTCTGACCTTCTCCCAAATTGGCTCACCATCCACACCTTTTTTTAAATCTCCAAGACAAAATGGTAATACTGCAGAAAATCTATACAACCATTTATCTTTTTAATAAAAATACATCAGCGTGTATGTCATGGAGAGAAATTACTTTAAATGTTGTTGACTGGTGTTTTTTTCTAAGTCATCTGTTTTCCATGTTTGGCATAGTAATTCTGGATCTTGTGCTGCCATCTTCTCTATTAAGATAACAAGTCCCCCGTAAGGTCATACAGCATTTGACTGGGCTCTTTGTTTGTTGCGGTTCACTACAGCATGTCACAATAACATTATTAGCTGTTAGGAAAGTTCAGCCAAAAATCCGACTGCAAATACAATGACTGACACTGTTTCACTTACCAGCATATTATTGACCACTGTGGGACAAGTGTTTTTTAACTCCTTCATTACACAATTTCTTTTAGATTGGTTGGAAAACCAGAAGTTCCCGCATTGTTTTGTTTTGTTTTAGTGTTCAATGTCAATTACTTTATTCTTCAAGTCAGAACGAATTAACTCTTTAGATGTTGTCATTGCTGCAATTAACATCTTCTGAAGATGGCGAAGGCACAGCTTCCTAGCCTGTGCCATCCCCACACTGTACATTTATGATAATCAGCACTCACTACCACTGTAGGTGCATGACATGATACAGGGACTGATTGATTCTGTTCAAAGGATATTTGTGAAAACAAAGTACAAACAAAAAATTAATGATGTAGACCAAACAATGGTTTATAATTCACAAACAACAAATTACACTCATTATTAAACTTTTTATGGATACCATAAATGGTACTGAGCATGTGCAGTAGATAGCTTGACAGCATGTGGAATAGGTTATCTGAAGGATCCAGCAGCTGTTCAATATTTAGGAAGGCAGTGTGATCAGGTCCTTCTTAGCTTCAGTACTCCTGGATGCTTCAGAAAAGAGATGAGCGAATTTACCAAAAGCCAACTTTGGTAGATGCACTGAAATTCACCTAAGAAAATTGAGGCATGAAGCTCTCTAAGGCTGGAAACACTTATGCGTGTAAAATCGGTCCGAGTTGCATGATAAAAAGTCGGACGATTTTAGTTCACTAGTCATCAGTGTGCTGTCAGTGTGCAATCAGTTTTTACCCTCAGCAGCTGCTACTCATGTAATGTTATGTACAGAAGCATTTACATTGTTCTCTGCTACATGCGTGAAATCTATTGTGAAAAATGCATGTCACTAGGATGGTCCGTATGCACCCATAGACTTGCATTGGAGAGACACGTGCGAGAAACTCACCAAAACGCAGCATGCTGCGATTTTTTTCTCAGTCCGATTTGGACTGAGAAAAAAATAGCAGATGGGAGCTGCCTCATTGATTAACATCCGAGTCCGAATTTCTCGTATTGCACTTGTGCGAGATAATCGCAAGTGAGAACCGGCCTAAGTGTCAAAGGCACTGCAGAGTGAATATTGAGGACTGAAAGACTAGAGCCAGAGGGAGCCAGCAGAGAACCGGGCTGAAAGCTGTGGTGGACAAAGGTGACGGGTGTGTTGAAACTATTTTCTATGTCCCAGGCCATAAAAAGAATCTAGCTAATGCAAGGTAACTGGGATCAAAATTTGGGGGAAATGTGGATTGAGTGGATTTGATGTGTTAAATGTTCCTATGCTGATATAATCTTATAAATCTGCCCTTGCTATGTACAGCTTAATGCCAGTTTACGACCATGGAGAAAAATAATCTAAAAAAATACATTGTCTCCTGGGCAGGAAAAGAAGAGTATACAGATTGAACACCATCAGATTGCAATTGATTCTGTGAGGTAAAACATTTCCCTGCCTGCTTTTGAACATGTTTTACCTCAAAGAAAACAAAATAAAAATAAATAAATAAATAAACTATACATGTTTGGTATTTGCAAACCTGTATTAATATGGGGAATCATACTGCCAGGTCAGTTTCACCATGTAGCGAACATAATAAATTAAAAATGAAAAAATAAACAATTGTGGAATTGCACTTTTTTTCAATTTCACCACACTTGGAATTTATTATCTGTTTTTCAATAGAATATGTAGCAGAGTGAACGGTTTCATGCAAACGTACACCTCATCCAGCAAGAATGCAAACCCTCATATGACTAAATTGATGTAAAAATAAAAAAGTTATGGCTCTTGGAAGAAAAAAAGGCATAAAAAGAAAACGGAAAATCACCGGGTGGTTAAAGGGGTTTACTCAAGGAAAAAAAATAAGTTTAAAGTTGACTTTAATCAATAGATATTGGAATAATAATAATTTCCACAATTGCATGTGTTTATAAAAAATGTTCCTGTGCTGAGATCTTATATTCAGTGATGAGCAAAAGGGTAACAATGTTTTGATCTTTTGACTTTCAGGCTCCATATCTCACCATCCACTACAGCTTTGAGCGTGAAACTACCTTCATTTTATAGACAATCACCTTGGCTATCTCATATATAAATTTGACTTGCAACTATTCAACATATGATCAGTTATACAGATTCTAGTCATGTCACTGCATTGTTACTGTTTTGCTCCTGATGGTAGAAAAATCTTTTACTTCTTGTATACTAATATACTAATATACTAATATACAAATAACAACCTGTTCTCACATTCCCTAATAGCTCAATATGTTATTAGGTTGATTTCCAAGCAAAAGGTCACTGGTTTGAATTTGAGGAGCAGCCATGAAGAAGATTTCCCAAGAAAAGAGACACAGCATCATCCAGCTAATCGACAGCGGTCTCTCAGCCAAGAAAATTGACAAACTGCATCATGTGCATGCCATGATAGTTGGAAGAATATGAAATTATTTTAGTCAACACATGCTTGAATCTAATAGACAGAATGCCCAGAAGGATCCAAGCAGTGTTGAAAGCCAAAGGTGAATTTACAAAATATTAATAAAATAATACAAAATTAAATTTAGACAGTAACAATGCAGTGACATGATAACTAATAATATGCTAAATAGTTACATGTCAACTGTATGTATGAGATAGCCAAGGATGATTGTCAATATAATGAAGGTAGTCTGATACTCTAAGCTGTAGTGGATGGTGAGTGTGGAAGTCAAAAGTTCAAAACATTGTTACCCTTTAGCTTGTCATTGAATGTTTCCTGCTATGTACTGTGTAATGACTATGTCTGACTGTGCAGGGAGATAAAATGATCTTACCACATATCCTTGGCAGGGGAGGATGCTAAAGAGAGTATACTGACATTACAGCACGAAATTACAGCTGATTATGTTTATGAAGTAAAGCATTTCCCTGCTTTTTTTAAAAAAAAAAAAAAAATGCTGTACCTCAAAGCAAGAATCATTTGTGATACCATACTGTAATGTCTTGATACTTTTTTACTTCCTACCTGCCTCAGGAGCTGTGGTATGATCAGACCATGTCCCTGTACAGTCAGACACACAGTACATAGCAGGGGCACATTTATAAGATTATCTCAGCACAGGAACATTATTTTTTTAAAAAAACAAATCAAATTGTGGAAATTAGTATTGCAAGATCTATCAATTAAAATGAACTTTAATTGTGGGACTCCTTTAAGCTCCAATAGGTAATTATAAGAGATCAAACAGTGAACACACTGTATCTCAAATCGAAAAAAGTGATTGCTGAGTGTCACATACCACTATATGATACTAAGATCTCTTTTTTTTCAATCTGAGATTTCATTGCAAGTCGAAACAACTGTTTTGAATCACTGCAAAACAGTTGTTTCGATTTGCAATTAAATCTCAGGTTGAAAAAAAAGAGGTCTTAGGCCCCCTTCACACGTCCGTGAAAAACACGCACGTGTGTTACGGGCCGTTTTTCGGGTCCGTGTCCCGTTTTTGTGTCCGTTTTTATGGTCCGTGTGGCACCTGTGTGAATTGCGTATGCTAGCCGTGTTTGTGTGCAGAACGTCCGTGTGTGCGTGTGGAATTAACGTGTATGTGTACGTGTAATGTCCGTGTGTAATGTCCGTGTGTGTGATGCACAATGTCGTTTATAAATGTCGGCTGACAGCAGACAGAGTTGCGCGATGAGAATGAACTCGGGTGAACTTCACCCGACTTCATCCTCATACCGCGGCTCTGTCTGTGTCGAGTACTGATTAGCGGTCACCTGTGAAGGATTCACCGGTGACCGCTAATCCCCCGAGTGACTGAAGTGTCCCCCCCTCTCTCATACTCACCGATCCCCGATCACCGGCGCTGCACGGCATTCACACTGCTGCGGCGGCTTTTACTATTTTGAAAAAGCCGGCCGTCCATTAAACAATCTCCTATTCCCTGCTTTCCCCGCCCACCGGCGCCTATGATTGGTTACAGTGAGACACGCCCCCACGCTGAGTGACAGGTGTCACACTGCACCCAATCACAGCAGCCGGTGGGCGTGTCTATACTGTGCAGTAAAATAAATAAATAAATAATTAAAAAAAAACGGCGTGCGGTTCCCCCCAATTTTAATGCCAGCCAGATAAAGCCATACGGCTGAAGGCTGGTATTCTCAGGATGGGGAGCTCCACGTTATGGGGAGCCCCCCACCCTAACAATATCAGTCAGCAGCCGCCCAGAATTGCCGCATACATTATATGCGACAGTTCTGGGACTGTACCCGGCTCTTCCCGATTTGCCCTGGTGCTTTGGCAAATCGGGGTAATAAGGAGTTATTGGCAGCCCATAGCTGCCAATAAGTCCTAGATTAATCATGTCAGGCGTCTATGAGACACCTTCCATGATTAATCTGTAAATTACAGTAAATAAACACACACACACCCGAAAAAATCCTTTATTAGAAATAAAAACACACACACATTCTCTGGTTCACCACTTTAATCATCCCCGAAAAAGCCCTCCATGTCCGGCGTCCTCCAGGATGCTCCAGCGTCGCATCCAGCGCTGCTGCATGGAGGTGACCGGAGCCGCAGCAGACACAGCCGCTCCGGTCACCTCCACGCAGCTAATGAAGACAGCCGTGCGATCAGCTGAGCTGTCACAGAGGTTACCCGCTGTCACTGGATCCAGTGACAGCGGGTAACCTCTGTGACAGCTCAGCTGATCGCCGGCTGTCTTCATTAGCTGCGTGGAGGTGACCGGAGCGGCTGTGTCTGCTGCGGCTCCGGTCACCTCCATGCAGCAGCGCTGGATGCGACGCTGGAGCATCCTGGAGGACGCCGGACATGGAGGGCTTTTTCGGGGATGATTAAAGTGGTGAACCAGGGAATGTGTGTGTGTTTTTATTTCTAATAAAGGATTTTTTCGGGTGTGTGTGTGTTTATTTACTGTAATTTACAGATTAATCATGGAAGGTGTCTCATAGACGCCTGACATGATTAATCTAGGACTTATTGGCAGCTATGGGCTGCCAATAACTCCTTATTACCCCGATTTGCCAAAGCACCAGGGCAAATCGGGAAGAGCCGGGTACAGTCCCAGATCTGTCGCATATAATGTATGCGGCAATTCTGGGCGGCTGCTGACTGATATTGTTAGGGTGGGGGGCTCCCCATAACGTGGAGCTCCCCATCCTGAGAATACCAGCCTTCAGCCGTATGGCTTTATCTGGCTGGCATTAAAATTGGGGGGAACCGCACGCCGTTTTTTTTTAATTATTTATTTATTTATTTTACTGCACAGTATAGACACGCCCACCGGCTGCTGTGATTGGGTGCAGTGTGACACCTGTCACTCAGCGTGGGGGCGTGTCTCACTGTAACCAATCATAGGCGCCGGTGGGCGGGGAAAGCAGGGAATAGGAGATTGTTTAATGGGCGGCCGGCTTTTTCAAAATAGTAAAAGCCGCCGCAGCAGTGTGAATGCCGTGCAGTGCTGCGCCGGAGATCGGGGAACGGTAAGTATGAGAGAGGGGGGGAAACTGACCGACAGACTGTGAGAGAGGGACAGACAGACAGAGAGACCGACAGAGAGACTGACCGACGGACTCAGGGAGATTGACGGACATACACAGAAATAGAAAGAATAGCCGACATCACTAGAAATAAAAACACCAAACGGACACGGACTATAGGTATATGCATACGTGTTTACTAACGTGTGTGCACATACCCATAGACTTTCATTGTGTCCACGTGTGCGTGCTCCGTGCAGATAACGGACATGCATCCGTGCCAAACGCAAACACATACGGATCACGGACACGCACACACGGACATAATGAAATAACGGACGTGTGACCACAATCATAGATTAACATTGGTGCACGTTTGGCCGTGTCTCCGGTATATACGGAAACGGACCAAACACGCACGTGTATCACGGACGTGTGAAGGGGGCCTTAGTGTCATATAGTAGTATGTGACACTCAGCAATCACTTTTTCGATTTGAGATACAGTGTGTGTATGTATGTATATATATATATATATATATATATATATATATATATATACAGCTCTGTCAAAAATTAAGAGACCACGTGACGATTCCAGTCTCAGTTTAAGGGCACATTCACACAAGCGTGAAAATCGGTCGAGTGCAATGCGAGAAAATCTCACATTGCACTCTGATCAATGAAAGTCAATGAGGGACAGCAGTTGGTCAGCTTTTCTCGCATCCAGATTTTGGATGAGAGAAAAGTCACAACATGCTGCGATTTTCTATGAAAGCCGTATCACTCGCACCTACTCAAGTAAATGGGTGCGAGAGAAACATCGGACTGCACTCGGATGTTATCCCACTGCAGTATGATATACGCGCAGGCTGACAATGGAGGAGATGGGAAGATTAACCTCTCCATCTCCTACGCAGCGCCCGCCCTCAGCTTCACAGTCGCATGACACTCGGCTCATGCTCACGGCAGAGCCTGAGTCGGGGTCATTAGCATATCGCATCCGATGCTCTTGCATTGGATGCCATACGCTAGTGTGACTCCAGCCTAATTTCAACCAGAGTACACCTCATTTTACTGGCCAGGAGGAGCATAAGGTCACCTAAAAGCAGTTTGAAAGACTGGTGGAAAGCCTGCCAAGACACATGAAAGATGTGATTAAAAATCATGGTTATTCCACAAAATATTGATTTCTGAACTCTTCCTGAGTTAACACATTAGTATTGTTGTTTCTAAATGATTATGAACTTGTTTTCTTTGAATTATTTGAGGTCTGAAAGCAATGCATTGTTTTTGTTATTTTGACCATTTCTCATTTTCACAAAATAAATACAAAATGTATTGCTTGGAAATTTACAGACGTTGTCAGTAATTTATAGAACAAAAGAACAATTTACATTTTACTAAAAAATATACCTATAAAGAGAAAAATCAGAAAAACTGAAAATCTTGCAGTGGTCACTTAATTTTTGCCAGAGCTGTATATATATATATATATATATATATATATATATATATATATATATATATATATATATATATTCATTGTATCCTTTGCTTGAAAAAGCACAAGCTAAGCAGGTATTAGTATCATTATTTTTTCCCTAAAGAAATAAAAGAAACACAAGTAATGCAATTGCTTAAAAAGCATGTAAACGTCTTAAAATTGGTTAATTCTAATTATCAAGGCATGAAATTACTACTTTACTCAAAAGATAATTTTCTGCAGTTAGTCTCTAACTGATTTCAAAGATGGGTGAGCAATGAGCGCTTATCTTGTGCCGCAGACATTTTGTTTAGCGTTTAACTTTATTAATTAATTTTATGCTTTATTTAAATGAATTGCGGTGTCATATTGCAAGGATTTAATTTAAATATTTTAATTTATTTTACGGCAACATTATACAGTAATTTTAAAATGTACTGCCAATTAAATTATAATTTTACATTTTCAGCCAAAAACAGATTTAATTGAACATAAATAAATTATACAGTTGTAGTATATAGGCTGATAAATATAATACCAAGAAATGAAGAATTAAAAGTTTTCAGGCATGAGAGTTAATTACAAACCATAAAAAACAACTTTTTTTTATATCATAGGCAATTTCTTTTCAGGAAAGCATGCTACTAAATAATATAAATGAATACTATTTCCAGATACTAAGAGCTCAAATGTGAATGGAAGAACATCTAAACTCATAGAAGAATAGCTGGGTAGTCCCCATGGCTGTAAAAATATCTTACAGATGCCAACATACATTTCACTTTAGAGAAGAAAAACAATTTCTAAGAATTTTTTTTATTATTATTTTACAACAATTTTCTGTACTTGATCGCTGGGTCTTTAGGCTGTTTCAGTAAAAACAGTATGTGCTTGATGATGTTATCAGAGAGTATGTTTTAGTTCTTTTGATATCTTTACTTACTCTTGACTAGTGATGGGCGAGCAGCAGATATCCTGGATCAGCAGGTCCAACCAGATTTCTTTAAAAAACCCATTTTGGGCCCGGCATTGATCCTCGATATCTGCTTGGATGCCGATCCCCATATAAGTCTATGGGGAGCTGATTCATGCACATTAAAATGGTGGTAGAAAGGGCTAGGGGGATAAGAGGAGGAGTGTTATACTTACCAGTCTCCGCACGGCTATAACACTACTTCCGGGGCCGTTTATTAACCTCATGCATATCCACTGCTTTCCCCACCAACTGGCAGTCTTGGGATGTGATTAATTGCAGTCAGACCGTGCCCCCAACCTGTGTGACAGTGTGTGTGACCGCTTGGAATCACATGCTGTCTGTGTACATATTGTGTAAAATTAAATAAATAAATTGAAGTAGGGTCCCTCCATATTATGATACCCAGCACAGATAAAGAATATGCTACAGTCAGCAGACCCCAACCATGTGACTATCTTGGCTGTGTATCAAAATAAGGGGAACCCCCATGCGGCTTTTTTATTATTTAAATAAATCATTTTAAAATATGGTGTGTAGTCCCCACCCCAATTTTGATACGCAGCTATGATAAAGCTGACAGCTGGGGCAGGTATTCTCAGGCTGATGAGACCCATTGTTACTAGCCCCCCCCCCCAACCTAAAAGTAACAGCCTGAAGCCACCCAGAGTTGTCGTATCCATTAGATGTGACAATCCCGGCACTTTACCCAGTTCATCCCAATTGCCTGGTGAGGTGGCAAGTGAGGTAATAAGGGGTTAATGACAGCTAATATGAGTCCCCCCCATTACTAATATTTGTGAAAGTAAATAAACACAAACACTGAAAAAATCCTTTATTTGAAATAAAATACAAAAACAAACACTCTCTTTCACCTCTTTATTAACCCTAAACACCCAGTTCTGATGTAATTCAAAGGAGGTCCCCCGATGACTCCGTCTCTGCTACATACAAACTGAAGTCACAGTGCGCGAGCACAGAACATGTCTGCACACTGATGGGCTTCGAGCAGAGACTGACTTTAGCCGCAGCAGTGACATCACTCAGTTTATTTGTGGTCACAGCTGGAGATTCCTACGGTATGCCACCTGTCACCGCAGATAAACTGACCTCGGATGACCTAATTGAACTCAGTGACCTCACCTTAGGTGAGTTCACAGACCTGCATCTCCTGGCAGAAAACCGTTACCAAATTTTTAATTAACACTCGGTGTCAGTGCCTCTACTCCTGCCTGAAGCCAAATACCGTTATAGCACCAAGCTAGTAACCTGGTGGTGGCGTCTTCATATCTTACAGAACCTTGCCAAGAAATGCAGATATGGTGCTGAAATTTATACACCATATTTCTGCACCCAATCTGCATCTCTTGGCTAAAAGTAACATCAAAACGGCAATTTTTTGTCAGGAGATGCAGATTTGGTGTATAAATTTCAGCACCAAATCTCCATCTCTTGGCAAAAAAACACTTTTGGCAAAAAAACACTGATTTGACCACAAAAAAAGAGAGTGACGTCACCGCTCATTGCTGAGGCTCAGTCAGTCTCTGCCTGAATTTCACAGTATTCGGACATGTTCTGTGTACATGCACTGTGACTTCAGTATGTAGAGTGCTGGCCAAAAGTATTGGTACCCCTGCATTTCTGTCAGATAATACTCAGTTTCTTCTTGAGACTGATTGCAATCACAAATTCTTTGGTAATATTATCTTCATTTAATTTGTCTTCAATGAAAAAAAATTTAAAAAATTGTCATAAAGCCAAATTGGATATAATTTTTACACCAAACATAAAAAAGGGGGTGAACAAAAGTAAAGTATTGGCACTGTTTGAAAAATCATGTTATGCTTCTCTAATTTGTGTAATTAACAGCACCTGTGGCACCTAACAGATGCTGGCAATAACTAATTCACACTTGCAGCCAGTTGACATGGATTAAAGTTGACTCAACCTCTGTCCTGTGTCCTTGTGTGTATCACATTGAGCATGGAGAAAAGAAAGAAGACCAAAGAACTGTCTGAGCACTTGAGAATCCAAATTGTGAGGAAGCATGAGCAATCTCAAGGCTACAAGTCCATCTCCAAAGACCTGAAAGTTCCTGTGTCTACGGTGCGCAGTGTCATCAAGAAGTTTAAAGCCCATGGCACTGTGGCTAACCTCCCTAGATGTGGAATTAAAAGAAAAATTGACCAGAGATTTCAATGCAAGATTGTGCGGATGGTGGATAAAGAACCTCGACTAACATCCAAGCAAGTTCCAGCTGCCCTGCAGTCCAAGAGTAGAACAGTGTCAACCCGTACTATCTGTCAGCGTCTGAATGAAAAGGGACTGTATGGTAGGATACCCAGGAAGACACCACTTCTTACCCCGGGAAATAAAAAAATGAAGGCTGGAGTTTGCCAAAACTTACCTGAAAAAGCCTAAAACATTTTGGAAGAATGTTCTCTGGTCAGATGAGACAAAAGTAGAGCTTTTTGGGAAAAGCCATCAACATAGAGTTTACAGGACAAAAAAAAGAGGCATTCAAAGAAAAGAACACGGTCCCTACAGTCAAACATGGTGGAGGTTCCCTGATGTTTTGGGGTTGCTTTGCTGCCTCTAGCATTGGACTGCTTGACCGTGTGCATGGCATTATGAAGTCTGAAGACTACCAACAAATTTTGCAGCATAATGTAGGGCCTAGTGTGAAAAAGCTGGGTCTCCCTCAGAGGTCATGGGTCCTCCAGCAGGACAATGACCCAAAACACACTTCAAAAAGCACTAGAAAATGGTTTGAGAGAAAGCACTGGAGACTACTAAAGTGTCCAGCAATGAGTCCAGACCTGAATCCCATAGAACACCTGTGGAGAGATCTCAAAATGGCAGTTTGGAGAAGGCACCCTTCAAATCTCAGGGACCTGGAGCAGTTTGCCAAAGAAGAATGTTCAAAAATTCCAGGAGAGCATTTGATGGTTACCGGAAGTGGTTGTTCGCAGTTATTTTGGCTAAAAGGTTGTGCAACCAAGTATTAGGCTAAGGGTGCCAATACTTTTGGCCTATTTTTGGAGTTTTGTGTGAAATGATCAATGATTTGATTTTTGTTTCATTCTCTTTTGTGATTTTTCATTGCAAGCAAAATAAATGAAGTTAATAATACCAAAGAATTTGTGATTGCAATCATTTCCAAGAAGAAACTGAGTATTATCTGACAGAATTGCAGGGGTGCCAATACTTTTGGCCAGCACTGTATGTAGCATAGCCGGAATCATCATGGAACATCCTGTGGATTATGTCGGATCTGGGTGTTTGAGGTTAATAAATGGGTGAAAGAGGGTGTTTTTTTGCATTTTATTTCAAATAAAGGATTTTTTTGGTGTTTGTGTTTATTTCTCTTCCCTTACAGATTAGTAATAGGGGACTCATAGACACCTTCCATTACTAATCTAGGGCTTAGTGGCAGCTGTGAACTGTCATTAACCTCTGATATTACTCCGATTGCCATCGCAACAAGGCAATCACGATAAGCCGGATAAAGTGCGAAAATTGTCAGATCTAATGTCACATCTCCAAAATTCACATAAAAAATATTGTGACTATACTTTAATTAGTTACTTCCTTTTAACAGGAAATTTACAAAATCAGGAGACT
Organism: Anomaloglossus baeobatrachus; assembly: GCF_048569485.1. Lineage (NCBI taxonomy): Eukaryota > Metazoa > Chordata > Amphibia > Anura > Aromobatidae > Anomaloglossus > Anomaloglossus baeobatrachus. The sequence continues at coordinate 503,992,521 of NC_134354.1, forward strand.
TTCCATTTTACTTATTAAAATTGTTTACATTTTTATCAATAGTTACAATTTCTGACAATAGTTTAAATTAGAATGTTGTTCTCTATCATTTATTGATCGATGCCTAAGTGACTGGACACCACTGCAGTCTCGCAGAGGTAACTGAACAGTGCATCCAAGTTCTTTTCTACTTAGCTTGTAAGTCCTATTCTGAAGCTGTCTGGATTGCTGAAGCTTCCATGCTACTTCTCTCTGCCAATGCTGCAGAAGCAAAGCTATGTCATATTGCAACATCAGAGTACAGAGTTCAACCTAGCGCTAAGTAGGAAGCCTGGATGCTAATTAGCTGTATGCGTCTGCTGAATATTATTTGACAGTCACCTTAATATGATGGACCAGCGTTTCGTATTCTCTATAGAAGTGTCAAGATTATAGATTGCTTCCCTTTATTAATTTGAGTAACACATATATTCACACTCAGAAAGCCACCTGTTTAAAAACATTTGTTCTAAGAGTACGTTAACCCATTTGTTCTAAGAGTACGTTAACCCTTTGAAGGCCTGTCAAATGTTCTCACTTCTTTCAAGATCAATAACTTCTATATTTTACTATTGTTGAGTGAAAAGGTGAAAAAAACCCAGCAAATATTGTGTGGTAAAAATAACCTGACATTATGCTTCTCTAGATTGGTATGATCATGTCGATACAAAACTTATAAGATTTTCTTTAGATATTTCAGTGCTTAAAATATTTTTAGAAAGAAAACAAACATTTTGTGTCACCATTTTCAGAGACAAGTACATTTTTTTTATATTTTCAGTTAGTTTTTTTTTTACATTATTTGTAGTATTTATTGATGCAATTGTGTGGTAGATTTGAATTGATCACTATGTATTGCACTTTTTGGGGAGTATTCAGCATCAAAAAAACAGTAATTCTGGCGCTTCAATTTTTTTCTTTCCTGCATTTTTATTATACTTCCAATAATTTTATAGTTTAACACACTGTGTGTAGAATTATTAGGCAAGTTGTATTTTAGAGGATTTTTTTTTATTATTGATCAACAACTATGTTCTCAATCAACCCAAAAGACTCATAAATATCAAAGCTTAATATTTTTGGAAGTTGGAGTGGGGATTTTTAGATTTGGCTACCTTAGGAGGATATCTGTTTGTGTAGGTAACTATTACTGTGCAGAATTATTAGGCAACTTAATAAAAACCAAATATATTCCTATCTCACTTGTTTATTTTTACCAGGTAAACCAATATAACTGCACAAAATTTAGAAATAAACATTTCTGACATGCTAAAACAAAACCCCAAAAAATGTGTGACCAATATAGCCACCTTTCTTTATGATGATACTCAACAGCCTACCATCCATAGATTCTGTCAGTTGCTTGATCTGTTTATGATCAACATTGCGTGCTGCAGCCTCCACAGCCTCCCACACACTGTCCTGAGAGGTGTACTAATTTTCCCTTCCTGTAGATCTTACATTCTATGAGGGACCACAGGTTCTCTATGGGGTTCAGAACAGGTAAACAAGTGGGCCATGTCATTATTTTTTCATCTTTTAGACCTTTACTGGCCAGCCACGCTGTGGAATAGTTGGATGCATGTGATGGAGCATTGTCCTACATGAAAATCATGTTTTTCTTGAACGGCACCGACATCTTCCTGTACCACTGCTTGAAGAAGTTATCTTCCAGAAACTGGCAGTAGGTTTGTGAGTTGAGCTTCACTCCATCCTCTACCCGAAAAGGTCCAACAAGTTCATCTTTGATGATACCAGCACATACCAGTACCCCACCTCCACCTTGCTGGCGTCTGAGTCGGAGTGGAGCTCTCTGCCCTTTACTGATCCAGCCTCTGGCCCATCCATCTGGCCCATTAAGAGTCACTCTCATTTCATCAGCCCAAAAAACCTTTGAAAAATCAGTCTGAAGATATTTCTTGGCCCAGTCTTGACGTTTTATCTTATGTGTCTTGTTCAAAGGGGGTCATTTTTCAGCCTTCCTTACCTTGGCCATGTCCCTGAGTATGGCATACCTTGTGCTTTTTGATACTCCAGTAACGTTGCAGCTCTGAAATATGGCCAAACAGGTGGCAAATGGCATCTTGGCAGCTTCACGCTTGATTTTCCTCAATTCATGGGGAGTTATTTTGCACATTTTTTGCCCAACACGCTTCTTGCAACCCTTGTGTCTATTTGCTATGAAACGCTTGTTTGTTTGGTGATCACACTTCAAATGTTTGGCCATTTCAAGACTGCTGCATCCCTCTGCAAGACATCTCACAATTTTGGACTTTTCAGAGCCTGTCAAATCTCTCTTCTGACCAATTTTGCCAAAGGAAAGGAAGTTGCCTAATAATGAAGCACACCAATATAGGGTGTTGATGTCATTACACCACATCCCTCCTCATTACAGAGATGCACATCACCTGATTTACTTAATTGATGGTTGGCTCTCAAGCCTATACAGCTTGGAGTAGGACAATATGTATAATAATTATCATGTGATCAAAATACTCATTTGCCTAATAATTCTGCACACAGTGTAGATTGGACTTTCATAGACAGAACAATACCAAATATGTTACTTTCCATTTTTTTTTTTATTATTTTTGAAATGGATAAAGGGAATGATTTAAAATTTGATTTTGTTTAAATTAGATTTGATATTTATCATTTTTACTTTACCTTTTTATGTCCAAACCTAGGGATCTGCTTCATAGGAGGACTAAGATGGATCTATGCTTAGGAATCCATTGGCCAAGTTTGCTTAGTGACTGACAACTATGTGTACAGTCAGATAGTAAAGGCTTTAAATCCCTGAAAAGGATTGCCAACTGTCCTATTCATGGAAAAAGCAGAGATTTAAATGAACAAAATACAACAACAACTGAATCTCTTCCAACAAATCTATATATCACGCTGATCAGCTTTTTCTGGTTTATAACATGCTGCCACTGGATCAGACAGCATTTTCAATATAACAAGTTGACTCTAACATCTTAAAATTTCACAAGTTTATAAAGGGTATTTAATAAAAAAAATCAGTTAACACTACACCACATAACTACCGGTACTTTGAACATGTCAAAATTACAAATAGTAGCACAAAAATCACTTTTTTACATATTTTACACCTAATATTTTCTTCTTTCATTAATTATAAAATAAATATGACATAATGACTAAGATCAGAGCCAACTCTGGTATTGGCCAATGCAGTAAGCTTGTGAGCATGCTATTATAATCTAGAGTAGTTTGCGAAGTACATACATGACATTCTATCCGGTATGGTAAAGGGTTAATATTGTATTGAAAAAAAAATGCATGTTCTTTTAACAAGGCTCATTTAATAGCTTTAGGGTGAGAGGACCCTTGATCATTCAGGCAATAAAATCTGCTGGCCTATGCACTTTGAGCCAAACTGTCTTGCTGCTCCTGGAGGATTTACTAGATCATGAGCTATAGATTTCAGCATTGTTCTCCAGACATATTCCCTTTATTGTTTCAAAATAATTGCTCATGATGTTCCTCAGGCTCTGATTTCTGTTTCTTAACTAGCGTACACAGCAAAGTCTTCTTAAATAGAAGGTATTTACATAGCTCACTTACATTACATTTACAAAAACAAGGTTTACTTTAATATTGGGATAGGTACAAATATATAAATACAGACAAACTATGTGTATATGTGTATTAAAACATAGTCTTGTTAAAATAAGATATTTACATACCATGTTTTCCTGAAAATAAGAGCTACTCTGAAAATAAGCCCTAGCAGGATTTTTTCGGCTTGTTGGTGTATGCTTAAAATATAACCCCTACTCCAAAAAAGCCCTACTTGTGGTTCATTTTCGCATACCATACTAACCACATCCTGAAATAGGGTTTGGACAGCTCTTTCAGGATATGTAACTTTTATTGTTGTATGCTGCCCCATTGTGTTGCTGTAAGCCCTGGAAAATTTATAGCTGCATACAAGCTATTTAAGAAAAATAAATATTCAGCCCTTCCCCTGCCCATAATCCCACTCACCCACCCCTCTGCACCAGCGTTAGTGATTAGGTACAGGAAGACAGCCATATTAATCACCCGTGGATCACATCACTATTCTCGGACTGGTCATCTCCTCACGTGACGTGAGCGTGACACCATGTATTTCTATGCAGCTGTCACTCTCAAATTGGGAGAGTAGACCACCAGTCCGAGGATTTTAATACGATGCTTGGGCAACTAATATGGCAGTCTGACTGCGGTAAATCACTGATGCCAGCGCAGAAGGATGGGCAGGATTATGGGTGGGGGAAGGGCAAAATATTAATTTAATCTAAACATCAAAAACATCAAGGAGTCATTTAGTCCTGGTGAGGAAAGAGGGTTACTAAGGAGTGTGTCAATAGGTAAAAAGGGAGAGATGAAACCTGTCAATTTTTTTTAAGCCATCCCTTAGGGGTACTTTGCACGTTGCGACATCGCTAGCATCGGCTAGCGATGCCGAGCGCGATAGTACCCGCCCCCGTCGCACATGCGATATCTTATGATAGCTGCCATAGCGAACATTATCGCTACGGCAGCTTCACACGCACTTACCTGCCCTGCGACGTCGCTCTGGCCGGCGACCCGCCTCCTTCCTAAGGGGGTGGGTCGTGCGGTGTCACAGCGACGTCACACGGCAGGCGGCCAATAGAAGCGGAGGGGCGGAGATGAGCGGAACGTAACGTCCTAGCCGGTGGAGGCAGGTAAGGAGATGTTCCTCGCTCCTGCGGCTTAACACACAGCGAGGTGTGGTGCCGCAGGAACAAGGAACAACATCGTATCTCCTATTGGTGCGACATTATGAAAATGACCGACGCTACACAGATCACCGATTTTCGACGCTTTTGCGATAGTTTATCGGCGCATCTAGCCTTTACACGTCATTACCGGCGCCAGATGTGCGTCACTTTCGATTTGACCCTGACGATATCGCAGTAGCGATGTCGCAGCATGCAAAGTACCCCTTACTCTGAATAGAGTACATGATAATGGGATAATGTCATCTATGTAAGGGTGCAGTCCATAGTAGCTTGTAAAGTGTAATGAAGTCATACTCAGAGGTTTTAAAGAAAGCCAGAATGGCGCTTTGTAGGAGGCATGGTGCAGAGTTAATTAAGATATGGGCTGCATGATAATATCTAGCAAACAAACTTTGGCTTTCTGTTTGAAGTAAGTTTGATTCCATATCCCAGTTAGAATTCTTTTTTTTACCATTGATCAGTAGATTATATGGTAAAATGAACGGTGGTATTGAAAACTATAACTCATCTCTCAAAACACAAGCTCTCATATGGCTATGTTCACGATGAAATAAAATACTAATGGTCTTGCAAAGCAATGATGAAAAAAATAAAATATGTATATGTCTACAAAGTGTTAAAGAAGGTTCTAATTTGTTACTGCTCAAGGGATTATCGATGCTGGACAACAATTGTGTAGTTTGAAGGAATTCAGTCAAAAAGCTTATTATGGATCAGAGTCTATAACCTCTTGGGGTTAGATGCTTGCGCCTGCTACTGGAAAAATGTAGTAGAACATACTGATCCTTCAAATGAATGGGAGAACATGCAATACATGGTTGCATTGTCTTCTTAAAGGAGAAGCAATGTTCATATGACATCCATATGCTCTTATATTACATATGGACAGGGTAATCCATTCCTAGTTGACATTGTTATATAACTTGCAAAAATGCTCAATACAGTAGTAAATTGTTTTAGCATCCTCCAGCCTAGTGATAAGTCACTGTATGTAAAATCTGCTGATCCAGCATCATGTTAGTTTCTTACATGCTACAGTATTATGCTACATTTCATAGGCTGTGAATTATTTATACTTACAATACATGTTTAAACCGTCTGCTCTAAGTGAAGATACCAAATGTGGCAAAACTGAATTTGTCATTTAAATCTTTTATCTTGTTTGGATCATGATATTGATATATTGCTTGCCTAAATTACAGAAATTGTATTGTGATATCAGAACATTTCCTAAATGGCAAGCTTTGCCCCGAAAGGAGTTGTCCACTACTAGGACAACCTCTTCTCATTTCACGTATCCGCAGATTCAAATACAAAAGCCTATTTTCACGTCCTATAGCAGCGCAGTTCCAACAGTGTAGGGGCTTGCGTTCCTGGAACTCATGTGAGACATAATGTGAGCCGCATGCGCCCATTCACCGTCAACGTCTCTCTCCCCATCATAGGACATATGCGTTAAACAATAGGAAGTGAGCGGCTGTTGTTCACTTCCTGTTGACTACCACTGTGTCTCAAGTCTCGGAGAGAGAAGCCTGCAGTGATTGGGAACAGGGCTTGGATGATGTCCCAACCTCACACAAAAGGCCCAATAAGGCAAGCCCCGACACCGCTGGAACCATGCTGGCACAGATGAATATAAGATTTTTTTATTTTAATTGGGTCCAATGTGGAATAAGAGGATGTCCTAGTAGTAGACAACCCTTTAAGACAACTGAAAAATACCTCATTCCTACATTTGTATGCAAGAATATTGATATTATTTATTAATAAACACTATTGGTACTAATGTAGAGTAACTACTGCTGCCGCAATAGTACTAATTATATAATATTAATAATATAATAATCATATTAATAAAAATCTAAAAAAAGCTATTCTTAGGTAGCAATATAATATTCACTCATCTAATTTTTCCAGTATGTACAAATGTAATAGACTACCGTACATACAGACTACAATATGGTACATCAGAGAAAGAGTAATACAGAAAGAGTTATGATGACTTTGAAACAGAGGTTACAGATTGAAAAGCTAAAAATCCTACCAGAGGCTCATGACATTATGTACTTGCTGGGAATGATTCATTAGGTGTAATACTATAGCTGACATGGCAGGAAAATGCTAACCTTCCCATTCCTCAAAACCTTTCCCTCTGCTCTCACTTTTCATCTTGCATTTTTATTCATGACTCTATTGTCAGGTCACTGCGTATAATGTATTTTTTTCAAAAATAATCTGAATTGTAGAAAAAAATAAATAAATTAAAGTGAGTTCACTATGTTCCATGCTTTGTAAATAGTATTATTTCACTTTTTAAAATCAAAATTACAACATTGAATTGATTATTACGAATAGTAGTTTCAATGTTTCATAGCTAAATTAACTATTTATACTCACTTCCAATGCCAGAGCCATTCAATCTCTTCTCTTTCTTCATTCGCATATACTATATGTCATCTGTCCAAAGGTAGAGAGAGTGAAATGGCCCCTTATTGGCTGCAAGGATCGCATGACATTCGATCCTTGCAGCCAAACAACAAGGGGAGAAGCAGGTATCCACACCTCTGGAATGGTGTCCACAAGGGAAGTGGGTATAAGTGTTACTATTTTGGGCAGCACGGTGGCTCAGTGGGTAGCACTGCAGTCTTGCAGAGCTGGGGTCCTGGGTTCAAATCCCACCAAGGACACCATCTGCAAGGAGTTTGTATGTTCTCCCCGTGTTTGCGTGGGTTTCCTCCCACACTCCAAAGACATACAGATAGGAACTCTAGATTGTGAGCTCCAATGGGGACAGTGTTGCCCATGTATGTAGAGCGCTGTGGAATTAATAGCGCTATATAAATGAATAAAACTATTTAATTATTATTATTATTATTATTTTACAAGGGAGAAACATTTAAGGCGTCATAGCTTATGGACAACAGACAGATGTAAAACTTTATCTTCAGGGGAAAAGAAAAACAACTGGGTAAAACATAACTGTTATTTCTGAACTTCGCTTAAAGGGGTTGTCTACTACTCAGACAAATGTTTCTCATTTACCATATTTTCCCCCATTAAAATAACAACTCTTATAATCACGTATGGTGCTGGCACCCTAGCAGTGTTGGCAGTCGCTTTCTCAAAGCTAATATGACATTGTCACATAATGTGATTCGTGCACCAAATTAGCATTGGCTTCACTGTTCCCACCTTTGGACATATCAACCACTAAGAGGAAGTGAGGGATAAACCGGAGCTCTGGCTTCCTATCGTGGACAAATCCATTAACAGATAAGAACTTTTAATTCACACAAACTATGAAAAACAATTAATTACAAATATACTGCACATAATGTGCCCTTCTACTACATATACAGAATTTATTTGCTGCTTTCAAAAAACTACATTAATGGAGTTCTTCCATCTGAGACATTTATGGCATATAAAGTAGATAGGACTATCCCACCAGTAGGACCTGTATCTGTCATAACAACAGGGACTAAGGGGCACTTTGCACACTGCGACATCGCAGGTGCGATGTCGGTGGGGTCAAATTGAAAATGACGCACTTCCGGCATCGCATGCGACATCGCAGTGTGTAAAGCCTAGATGATACGATTAACGAGCGCAAAAGCGTCGTAATCGTATCATCGGTGCAGCGTCGGCGTAATCCATGATTACGCTGACGCGACGGTCCGATGTTGTTCCTCGCTCCTGCGGCTGCACACATCGCTGTGTGTGAAGTCGCAGGAGCGAGGAACGTCTCCTACCGGCCTCACTGCGGCTTCCGTAGGATATGCGGAAGGAAGGAGGTGGGCAGGATGTTTACATCCTGCTCATCTCCGCCCCTCCGCTCTGATTGGCCGCCTGCCGTATGACGTCGCAGTGACGCCGCACGACCCGCCCCCTTAACAAGGAGGCGGGTCGCCGGCCACAGGGACGTCGCACGGCAGGTGAGTGTGTGTGTGAAGCTGGCGTAGCGATAACTTTCGCTACGCCAGCTATCACCACATATCGCTGCTGCGACGGGGGCGGGCACTATCGCACTCGGCATCGCAGCATCGGGCTGCGATGTCGTAGTGTGCAAAGCCCGCCTAAGGGCCCACTCCTATGCTATGCAAATGTGGCCATGCACGTGCATTCATTTCTATAAAATATAGAATTTCTGTAGAACTTGCACTGTGATGGGCCCTGTTTTCAATGCAGATGCGGGTCTCATTCATATGTTGATTTTTTTCAACATGTTATGAGCTCACAAATGGACAAATACTAAACAGTTCAGAATTTGTAATTTAGCAAAACTGATAACACAAAGAAATTGCCCTTAAAAGGGTTTACAAGATTAACGCTTTAGCCAATGGGTCTTAGAGACGTTAAAGACGTGACCTCTTAACCCAATGGTTGGCTGCAGTGTTGGCAGTCGCTTTCTCAAGGCTCATGTGACATTGTAACATAATGTGAGTCATGCGCCCAATTAGCGTTGGCTTCACTGTCCCACCTGTACATGAGGCATCTTCTTTCCATTACACTGATGCTAAGGACTGTACACACATACTTAGCCTATGCTATTCTTCCCTTGTACACGCCTATTTGTGTGCTTTCCTCCTATATTCTCAGATACAAACCAATTGCTGCAGCTACCCCTCACAATGAAAGAAGGGTGTAGGAAATTGAAGAGAGCCCACACAGCCGGAAGCAGAGTGCAGTTGGAACTATATCAGAAGTAGTAGAACAGCCAGTTATAAAAAGTAGCTGCTCTATTTTATACCAGTAAAGCTGTACTACATTTTTTATGAAGACTATTAACCCCTTCGGCCCCGGGGCACTTTCCGTTTTTGCGTTTTTGTTTTCTGCTCCCCTTCTTCCGAGAGCCGTAACTTTTTTATTTTTCCGTCAATCTTGCCATATGAGGGCTTGTTTTTTGCGGGACAAGTTGTACTTTTAAACGAAACCATAAGTTTTACCATATGGTGTACTGGAAAACAGCAAAAAAATTCCAAATGTGGAAACATTGCAAAAAAAGTGTGATGGCACAATAGTTTTTGGGATGTTTTATTCACGGTGTTCACTATATGGTAAAATTGATGTGTGGGTATGATGCCTGAGGTTGGTGTGAGTTTGTAGACACCAAACATGTATAGATTTACTTGTATCTAAGGGGTTAAAAAAAATTCACAAGTTTGTCCAATAAAAGTGGTGCACGTTTTGCGCCATTTTCCGAAACACGTAGTGTTCTTATTTTTTGGGATCTATGGCTCAGTGACGGCTTATTTTTTGCGTCTCGTGCTGACGTTTCTACTGGTACCATTTTTGCGCAGATGCTACGTTTTGATCGCCTGTTATTGCATTTTGCGTAAAACTTGTGGCGACCAAAAAACGTAATTTTGGCGTTTGGAATTTTTTTGCCTCTATGCCGTTTACCAATCAGATTAATTGATTTTATATTTTGATAGATCGGGCATTTTTGAACGCGGCGATACCAAATATGTGTATATTTATTTATTTTTTAACCCTTTAATTTTCAATGGGGGGAAATGGGGGTGATTTGAACTGTTAGTTTTTTGGTTTTTTTTATTTTTTAAAACTTTTTTTTTACTTTTTTTTATTTTACTAGTCCCCCTAGGGGGCTATAGCGATCAGCAATCCGATCGCTATTATCTATCTGCTGATCACAGCTATACAGCTGTAAACAGTAGATACAGTCACTTTCTTTTTCCCTCTGTTCCGTGCCGAGGGAAAATGAAAGTGAAACATTATAGCTGCAGGCACAGGTGACCCTGTGCTACGATGGCAACCACCGATAGTCACGTGATCACGCACGTGACTTACGGTGGGGGTGGCGGTAAGAAAAAACATGGCCGCGCGCATTTAGATCTTGCTGCCAGACTTTGGCAGCAAGATTTAAAGGGTTAATGGCCACGGGTGGAAGCGATTCCACCCGCGGCTAGCAGGCACACGTCAGCTGTTGAAAACAGCTGATATGTGTGCCGACCGCCGCCGCTTGCCCACGGCAGGGGGCGGGGCTTAACGGGACACGCTCCATGACGGATATATCCGTCCATGGTCGTGAAGGGGTTAAGAGAGATTTTTCATTAGGCATTTTGAAAGCAAAAAAATAGTTCAAAAATTGACTAAAAAAAAATCAGTGAAAAAGGTGTCTATAATGCATCCTAGATCTAAACATTACAAGCAGCCATAAAAAATGTAGGTACTATGTACCAATTTGCCAAATTAATATCCCTATCTAGAACCATTACCACAAAAATAGGGAAAATCATATCTCGAGGAATTGTGCTTCTTGATTGGATGTTAAGTTGCCAATTTTGTGAATAGCACTCTCATCTTCGATGGTTGATTGTGGTCTTTACACTGCTGAATATCCCAAAGGAATCTGAAATGTCGTGAATGGAGCAGATGTGTATCTTCTGATTGACTAGTTAGAGAAGTATTAGATTTAGGCTGGGGCCACACGGGGGTTACTGCGATCCCCTTGCATGACACTCGGCTCACACTGGCAGTACAGCAGAGCCGAGTGTCATGCGAGTGTCCTTGCTACTGAGGTCCGTTCGTGTGAGCGGACCTCAGCTGCGGGGGGCGGGCCGGCACTGAGGAGGGCTGGGAGGGATTTCTCTCCCTCTCTCCTCCGTAGCCGGCTACTGCCATTCTCGCACTGCACTAGCGGTATACCAGTGTACCGCGAGTGCAGTGCGATTTTTCTCTCGTCCCATTTACTTGAATGGGTGCGAGAGAAAGAGTCTCGCATTACAATCGCAGCATGCTGCAATTGTTTTCTCGGTCCGAGTAGGGCTGAGAAAATAATCGCTCATGTGTGCTGACACACAGGCTAATAATGGTCCGAGTGGAATGCGATTTTTTATCGCACTCCACTCGCACTGTTTTTCTCGCCGTGTGGCTTAGGCCTTAGAGTGAAGATCAAGCATTAACCCATTCCACTCTCTAGCGCACACGCATTACCATGATACTAGTGGAAGATCAGCATAAATGTTCTTCTTAAATTGTTAAAGTACTGAGGGAACATACATATCAATATCGTCAGTTCAGCTCTTCAGTGTGACACTACAGGGTGTCTACATCAGCATGCAGACCGAGCACTGTCACAACTGTCAAAACCTATGCGGGTGCTGCCTATGAAGCACAGAGATTTCTAGGAATTATCTAACAGTGAAAATGAAGGTTTCTCCTACGAACAATTACTCTTTGAAAATTTGGGGTTTTTGTTGTTGTTTTTTTAACAAAGCTTCCTTTCATATTTGGGGGATGTCACACTACACAAAGCAAATAGTTCAATGACAAATTTAGCTTCGCTTTATCTGTTTCATATAAATCTTTACGAAATGGTAATGTGTACTCCTGATAACACAGTCTACTTCTAGAATGCTGCACACATCACAAGTAATTTGGCCCTGTCAATCTGAGTATTTAGCATGCTTTGTTATACATCAGTGATTTAGAATAAGTGGAGCTAACTGCCATGACCTCAGGTCTTTTTCTTAATTCTGATTCACACCCTCTCTCTTTATATTTTTGTTTCCATTTCATTGTGTACTATACTTGTGTGATTTATCAAGATCTCCGAGAATAAATTGACTAACAATGAACTATGTCCTCAATCACATGTAATTTGTAAAGATCAATATTAAATGTGGCTTACATTGAAATAAACTCACAAATTGCTGTCGATCCTTGCCCAGATACTAAATGTTTTTACAGTTACGGCAATTACCTTCTAAAATAGCATTCGTTCTGGAAAGCATTCTTTGTCTATACATGGTTATATTTTACTGGCTCTGTAAAAGTACTGTAGAGGCTAAAATTTAAAGTGTATATACAGTATTTTACCTTCAGCAGGAAAAATCGAAGGTTTAGATTCACATATAACTGTTACCATTAACATAGATTTACAACATTAAACAATAACCATAAAGAGGGACACAGGTAAAAGCATGTATATAAATGATCTGACTTAAAGTGAACCTGTCAGTCGCTTCATGCTGCCCAAACCACCTACAGCATGAATCAGAGCTGGGCTGCACAATTGCAGAGGGTTATATTTTTTTGGAAACTTTCTGGTGAGACTATTGCAGTGTTGTCCATGGTTGACTTTCCTTAGCGCTATTGCAGTTGACAAGAGAAAGACCGGTCAATCTCACCTTTGGCAGTGCAGGGAGAATAGACTCAAGGGCAATGATAGACCACTCTTGACTCTGCTTATGTTCACCTGACCGGATCTTTAAAAAATATTTTCTTTGAAATGAGATTATAAATACACCTGGCTGCAATAGATAGCAAGGTCCGAATTCTTTATGGCTGTCATGATCCAGGACCGATATTCTCCGCTCCAGAGTTTCACAGACCTGGCCTGGTCATGTCAGGGGTTAACTCCCATCAGCCTCTTTCTGGTTCAGGAGACACGATATATGGTCTCTGAACCTGCATTCCTGTGCTGGTTATAGTTTTGCTCTGCAGCCTGTGACTTGCTCTGGTGAGAATTCCTGTTTGATCTGACTCCTTGTTACAGTGTCCTGACCTGTACTCTCCCCCATTCATCTGCCTGTCCTGGTCCCTGACTTCCCGCTCCTGTCAGTTGTTTGTATTTCCCTCTGCATACCTGATCTCGCAACTTCCGACTCGGTTCTGTTTTTTGGCTTGATTTTTATCCTCCCTTTGCGGTGACTTGACTCTCCTGGCTAGACCCTGTTTGACTACTCTATTGTCCCCTGGTGGTTTGCCTGTTAACTTCCTGCTGGAGTTACTCTGCTGTACTTCAGCTGCCTTTCTGTTACAGTGTTACTTTGCCTCTCCTTCACAACTCTGCTGCAACCTAGTGGGGAATACGCTGTACTACGTCTCACTTTGTACAGCGTGACACTGGTCATGGTTTAGGAAGCATTAAAGAAAGAAAAAGCTTTTTCCACTACCATGTACCATGTACCAAATGGTACCGTTAAAAACGTCAGCTCGAGACGCAAAAAATAAGCCATCCCTGAGCCATAGATCCCGAAAAATGAGAACGCTACGGGTCACGGAATATGGCGTAAAACGTGCGCCACTTTTTTCAGACAAACTTCCGATTTTTTTTAACCCCTTATATAAAAGTAAACCAATACATGTTTGGTGTCTATGAACTCGCACTGATGTGCGGACAGTGAGGCATCACATCCACACATCAGTTTTACCATATAGTGAACACAGTGAATAAAATATCTCAAAAACAATAGTGCTATTGCACTTTTTTTGCAATTTTTCTGCATTTGGAATTTTTTTTGCCGTTTTTCAGTACACTAGGTGGTAAAACTTATGGTTTCATTTAAAAGTACAGCTCGTTCCACAAAAAAAAGGACATTTTTGTTTAAAAGTACAGCTCGTTCCACAAAAAAAGGACATTTTTGTGTACTCATCGTAAAATGTCTTTCTTGGAGCCTTTCATTGGGGGACACAGACATTGGGTTATATGGTGTCTCCAGGGAAGGCGTGACACTAGGTTTGAAGAAAAGAGTTAGCTCCTCCTCCCACAGAATATAACCCCAGCTAGGCGGGAACTATCTCAGTTTGTTGTAAAGCAGTAGGAGAAGGAAAACCAAAACCACAAGGGCGTGTCCCCCAATGAAAGGCTCCAAGAAAGACATTTTACGGTGAGTACACAAAAATGTCCTTTCCTTTCTCGCCTTTTCATTGGGGGACACAGACATTGGGACGTCCCAAAGCAGTCCTTGGGTGGGAACTATTAACAGTGTAGAACATCAGCCTAAGAACTGACTAACAACTGCAACTGCAGTGAACACATCACACTGTCAAAAAACCGAGCAGTGGCCACTTATAAACGGGCCACTGCCGCCTGAAGGACTTGTCTTCCAAGAGCAGCATCCGCGGAGGCATGCGTATGCACTCTGTAGAATTTTGTAAACGTGTGCACACTGGACCAGGTAGCGGCCTTGCAAAGTTGGGCCGCCGAAGCCTGATGGCGGATAGCCCAGGAAGCACCCACTGCTCACGTAGAGTGGGCCTGCACAGATTGAGGGGGAACGACACCTCATGCTTTGTAAGTTTCACACATGGCAGTCCTGATCCATCGAGAAATCGTGGATTTGGAAGCCCGGTCGCCCTTTTCGTGTCCTTCTGAGAGGACGAAAAGGGCATCGGACTTGCACAAGGTTCTGTTCTGGAGATGTAGATCCGCAGAGCCCTGACAAGATCGAGATTGTGAAGGGCTTTCTCAAAAGGAGTGGACCGGGGCCGGGCAGAATGACGGCATCACAATGTCCTCGTTCAGGTGGAAAGAGGATACGACCTTCGGAAGGAAGGCGGGGGAAGGCCGAAGGACCACCTCATCGTGATGGAATATCAGGTAAGGTGAGCGACAGGACAGAGCTGCCAGTTCGGACACTCGCCTGATAGAGGTAATAGCGACTAAAAAGGCAACTTTCCAAGACAGCCGTTGAAGAGAGATTTCTCTCAAGGGTTCGAAAGGAGGAAGCTGAAGTGCTCCGAGAACCAAATTCAGATCCCAGGGATCTAAGGGGTGATGATAAGGGGGGACCAAATGCGCCACCCCTTGAAGAAAGGTACGGACCGGAGGGCGAGAAGCCAGCTGCTTCTGGAAAAAAATTGACAAGGCAGAAACTTGTCCTTTAAGGGTATTGAGAGCAAGACCCGAGTCCATACCAAGACCAAGGCAAGAACATTAGGGATTGAAAAGGTAAGGGGCGACCGATTATGACGGTCACACCAGGACAGATAGGTCTTCCAGGTCCTGTGATAAATGCTGACGGAGGAGGGCTTCCAAGCATTAAGCATGGTATAAACTACCCTGGAAGAAAGACGCAGCTTGGCTAGAATCAAGGATTCAAGCGCCACGCCGTCAAATGCAGCTGTGCTGTATTTTGGTGGAATATTGGACCTTGTGACAGAAAATCCGGGCGGTCGGGAAGACGCCAGGGAGTGTCGCCGAGAAGGTGGAGGAGCTCTGGAACCAGGCTCTTCTGGGCCAGTCCGGGGCCACGAGGATCACCGAGATTCCCTCCGCTTTGATAGCCGAGACGCCATGAGGTCCACATCTGGGAGCCCCCAACGAAGAGTGATCTGATAGAACACCTCGTCGTGGAGGGACCATACCTTGCCTGCTAAGAAGTCTGCAGCCCAGTTGTCTATCCCTGGAATATGGACAGCTGAAATAATGGGAATGTGCATCTCTGCCCAAAGAAGAATCCTGGAGACTTCTTTCATCGCTGCCTGCTGCGAGTTCCTCCCTGACGGTTGACGTAAGCCACAGCCATGGCATTGTCTGACTGGATCCGAACCGGGAGGCACAGAAGCAAGGGTTGAAAGGTCTGAAGGGCCAGAAATATGGCCCTGATCTCCAGAACGTTGCTATGAAGGGATCGCTAGGGGTGAGACCAGCGTCCGTGAGCAGTGTGGTGGAGAAACACCGCCCCCCAGCCTAACAGGCTGGCATCTGTCATGACTACGTGTCAGTGGACAGGGCGGAAGGACTTCCCCTGAGATAGGGATGAGACCTGAGTCCACCAGATGAGGGAGCTGAGGGCAGTCCGAGATAAGCGGACTGACTGGTCTAGAGAGGCTGGATTCTTGTCCCAAGAAGACAGAAGATCCAATTGCAGAGGGTGCAAATGAAATTGGGCAAACGACACGGCTTCCATGACTGCTACCATCTTGCCTAATGCTCTCATCCCACTCCGGAGGGATGTGTAACAGCGGGAGCGGAGGGATTGGGCGGCCCGGATCAGGGAAGACCTCTTGTCTTCTGGAAGAAAAACCCAGGGCCTGAACCGTGTCTATCAGCATACCTAAAAAGGTGATGCGCTGATGAGGAATGAGGGATGACTTGCTGAAGTTGAGAAGCCACCCTAGCCTTGAGAGCGTGTCTGGGCAAATTTGCACGCTTTCTGAGCAAACTTGAGGAGAGCTCCCCTTGACAAGTAGGTCGTCCAAATAGGGAACGACCAGAACGCCTCTGGGGTGCAAAATGGACATGACGGCCGCCATGACCTTTGTGAAGACGCGAGGTGCAGTAGCCAGTCCAAAAGGGAAGGGCCCTGAATTGGAAATAACGGTGTCCTACGGCAAAACGAAGGAACCGTTGATGCGATACACATATGGGAATGTGTAAATAAGCATCTTGAATGTCTATGGAAGCTAGGAATTCTCCCGGTTCCATAGCAGCTAGTACGGCTTGCAATGATTCCATTCGGAAGGTCCGAATCCGTACGGACCTGTTTAGCCTTTTGAGGTCTAGGATAGGACGGACAGAGCCATCTTTTTTTGGGGACGACAAAGAGGTTTGAATAGAAACCTTTGCCGCGCTGTTCCAGGGGCACTGGAATGATAACGTTTGCTTTTTGCACAGAGGCTATGGCCTGACATAAGGCCTGGCTTTGCGTTGTGGACTTTGGAAGCCGAGAACGCAGAAACCTGTTGGCCGGTAGGGAATGGAAATCGAACTTGTAACCTGAGGTGATGATTTCTCGAACCCAAGCATCGTGAGTATGGTCTAGCCAGATATCCCGAAAAAGCAGAAGCCGCCCTCCAACAGGAGTCGGCTCTGAGGGGTACCCGGCGTCATGCTGAAGGGGCCTTCGCGGGGCGAGGTCCCTTGGGTTTAGATTGCCTGGAGTGGGAACGCCAGGAAGAGTCCCTTGAAGGATCGGATCCCCGATCTGAGCGTTGCAACGACCCCTGTGATGGTTTTCGGGGGCCGGGCCGAAGGACTGCCTGCGCCAAGAAGACTTTTTAAAATTTTTGGATACAGGCCGCTTTTGTGGTAGAATGGTACTTTTACCGCCCGTCGTCTCAGATATAAGCTTGTCTAGGGATTCTACAAACAGACGAAGACCCTGGAAGGGGAGTGTGGACAGGGACTTCTTGGAGGCACTGTCTGCATTTCATATCTTTAGCCACAGGACTCTGTGGGCAAAAACAGCGTTGGCTGCCGTTAGGGCTGACAAACTAGCTGCATCTAAGGAGCCGTGAAGCAAGTAATTAGAGGCTAGAGAGAACAAATCAAGGATCTCAAGAGCCTCTGAAGGAATATTGCAAGAGCGAAGCAACTTGCGCAAGTTCCTACTCCACACACTCATAGCTCTCGCCACCCATGTCAAGGCAAACAGGGGGCGCAGAGAGGAGCCCGAAGCCTGGAAAATAGATTTGACCGCAGCATCAATTGCGCGGTTGGACGAGTCCTTGAGAGACGCGGTGTCTGAGACAGACATAACCGTGTGTTTAGCCAGCCTGGATACTGGCGGATCCACAACGGGGGGTACTGACCAGAGCTTAACCAGTTCCGATGGAAAGGGATAAGAATAATGAAGAGGAGGATTTTTTATTAAACCTCCTATCAGGGTGATCCCACCGTTTTAGATATGATTTGATGAAAAATCGGATCCTGGGCAAAGGACTTAGGAGGCTTCTTGGCTCGCTTGATTGCCGACTGAGAAGTCGGGTCCGAAGGCTGATCAGAAATTGACAGAGTGATTGACAGCCGAAATAATGTGTCTTCCATATGTCTAGACTCAGAAGGGACATCTGAACCAGAGTCAGAGTCTTGGGAATCGTGACTACTAAAGGTCACGGAGCCTGAGTCAGACTGATTATCGTCCGAGTCGGACGAGACGTAACGGTCGCAATGGCGACAGCCTTTTTAAGTACTGGGAACGAGACACCAGACGAAGGCAGGCTCCCCTGGGGGAGCTGAGCCGGGGGGAGGCTGTGAGAGCCTGTGGAAGGCTGGGATATCTGAGCGGCCAGGTTATCTAACCTCTTAGACATTAGAAGAGCCCAGGCAGGAATAACGTCATCAGACTGAAGTACTGCCTGGATAGTGGCCGCAGCCAAATCCACAGACTGCATGACCTCCTGGTCCGGCAGCGGAGGCTGTTGTGACACGGTAGTAAGGGCATCACAGCCCCGGCATAGTGAATAGCTTCGGCCATTACAAAAACGAGCATCCACAGGTGGTACGAGCATAGTACAGGTCCATAGAGGATGCCTGGGAAGCTTTATCACCCTTGCAGTTACGCATGTCAGTAACAGTTCCACAATAAGTACAGTGAGCCTCTAGCAGTATTATAAAGGGACTGCTGTGGGTGAGGAGCTGCTAGCAGTATTATAAATGACTGCTATGCAGAGCCGGTATATACCGAGTAAAGTAGCACACCCTGTCAAACAGTCGGTATATACCTACATTCACAGTTAGTATATTCTGCTAAAAGTTGATATACACCGACAGCCAGCAGACACACACTGAAAGAATCGCTAGAAAGACAGCGATATACCACTGAGCAGAGCGGTATATAGTGCTGCAGAATCGCAGAGCCAAGGAGGCGATCTCACCCGTGTCTGCTCCCCACATGTAATGGCGTCCAGTGTTCTCTGGCAGCATGGAGGGGAGAGACGGCCCACTTGAGGGAGCGGCTTCTAGAGCAGTGGAGGGGGCATTGCTAGAATGCAGGCCGACGCCGGGAGCTAAATTAATGATGCTTCCCCGGGATCATGGCCTGCATCGCCCCACCGGCGCATTTCCAGGCGGCGGTTTGGATGCAGGGGACTGACTTGTCGTCTCCCTACCTGCTCCTGGCTCCGTCTGAAGACGCGTCGGTCCTGGGATGCGGGGATCTCAGGGACGCATCTTCGGCTCAAGGCTGAAGCAGGTCCTCGGCTCTGCTAGCCCTCTGGAGCTACCTTGGTGTGAGGTGCTTCCAGGGAGCCTGGAGGGGTACGCAGACCCGATCACTTGGGCGTGAGGGAAGACTGTCGGCTTGTGCACGCCAGGTTTCCTCTGCCCGTACACGGGGGGAACGGGGGTGGCATGGCACCCTGGTATTGCCCCTATCAAAAATAGAATGAATAAGAAAAGAAAAACAAAATAAAAGGTAAAAATAAGCTGGCCTGAGGCACCTCTGGTGGAGCTCAGTCCAGACATGTCAGCCTCCCTGCTGACACTAAGAAAAATATGAGCTAGTTCCCGCCTAGCTGGGGTTCTATACTGTGGGAGGAGGAGCTAACTCTTTTCTTCAAACCTAGTGTCAAGCCTCCCCTGGAGACACCATATAACCCAATGTCTGTGTCCCCCAATGAAAAGGCGAGAAAGGAATGAGCCCTCACATGACCATATTGACTGAAAAATAAAAAAGTTACGTCTCTTGGAAGAATGGCGGAAAAAAAAATGGAAAAATCGGCCAGTCGTGAAGGGGTTAAACTGTTACTTTATATGTGATTAAAGTTCATACATTAAAGTATGTCATAATTTTATAGTGAAAACTGATAGACTATTATATTAGACATTTGCAATGTGTGACATTAGTTAATATATTCTTACTAACCTAAGAAATCATACTGCAAGCCAGAGCTGAGGATAAACTACACGCAAATTCTTAAGGCCACATGCGCACCTTGAGTATTTGGTGAGTTTTTTACCTCAGTATTTGTAGCCAAAACCAAGAGAAGAATAGTCAATGGAAAAGTATAATAGAAACACGAGCACCACTTTTGCATTTTTTACTCACTCCTGGTTTTGGCTTACAAATATTGAGGTAAAGAACTCACCAAAAACTGAACGTGTACACATAGCCTTAAGGCCCCGTTACACGCAACGGCGTATCTAACGATATATCGCCGGGGTCACGTATTCCGTGATGCACATCCGGCATCGTTAGCGATGTCGTTGTGTGTGACAGCAAGGAACGACCGTTACCGATGGAAAATACTCACCTTATCGTCCATCATTGACATGTCGTTACTTTTCAAAAAATCGTTGATTGTTGAGCACACAGGTTGTTCGTCGTTCCCGAGGCAGCACACATCATTATGTGTGACACTTCGGGAACGACGAACTACAGCTTACCTGCGGACGCCGGCAATGCGGAAGGAAAGAGGTGGGCGGGATGTTACGTCTCGCTCATCTATGCCCCTCCGCTTCTATTGGGCAGCCACTTAGTGACACCGCTGTGACACCGCATGAACCGCCCCCTTAGAAAGGAAGCGGTTCGCCGATAACAGCGACGTCACTCAGCAGGTAAGTCCGTGTGAAGGGTCCGAGCGATGTTGTGCGCCACGGGCAGCGATGGGGCGGGTGCTTTCACCAGCGATATCGCTAGCGATATCTCTGTGTGTAAAGCCCCCTTTACACAGCTGCCTCTTAAACATCTAAGTAATTATGGACAATGTAAGTGCATAGTTTTAAAGTATTGTATTTTGTTGACTTGCTCTATGTGACAGACCTAGAATTTTCTGACTGTATTTCTGACCTCCTAGCACAAAAGGAGCCCTTGTGTGTGTGTGTATATATATATATATATATATATATATATACATATACTAGCTGTACTACCCGGCTTCACCCGGGTTAATAACTGCTGTTAACAAAATAGAATGTATTAACATTCCCGGGATAGAATGTATAAATAGAATATATTAACGCCCGGGATAGTAACTGTCTCTCTGTTTCTCTCCCATTCTCTGTCT
Source organism: Anomaloglossus baeobatrachus (assembly GCF_048569485.1). NCBI lineage: Eukaryota > Metazoa > Chordata > Amphibia > Anura > Aromobatidae > Anomaloglossus > Anomaloglossus baeobatrachus. Next base: position 504,013,793 of record NC_134354.1, read on the forward strand.
GTCTCCCCCTCTGTAAATATCTCTCTGTCTCTCTCTCTATTTTTGTCTGTCACTTTCCCTGTCTATCTCTTTGTCTGTCTGCCTCTTTCCCTGTCTGTTTCTGACTGTCTCTTTCTCCGTCTGTCTCAATCTCTTTCCCTGTCTGTCTGTCTATCTATCTCTGTCACTTTCCCTGTCTGTCTCTTTCCCTGTCTGTGTCTTTCCCTCTCTTTCTCTGTCTCTTTCCCTCTCTTTCCCTGTCTGTTTCCCTGTGTCTGTCTGTTTCTTTGTCTGTGTCTGTCTCTTTACCTGTCTGTGTCTGTCTCTTAACTTGTCTCTCTCTTTCCCTCTCTTTCCCTGTCTGTCTCTTTCCCTGTCAGTCTGTCTCTTTGTCTGTGTCTGTCTCTTTGTGTCTGTCTCTTACCCTATGTCTGTTTCTTACCCTGTCTGTGTCTGCCTCTTTCCCTGTCTGTGTCTGTCTCTTTCCCTGGCTGCATTGTGACACGCCAACATTCCATATAAGGGCGTGGCTGCTTATTCTTCTGAAGTTCTGGCTGCACTGTGGCTCCCAGCTCCATTCGCTTTAATGGAGGCAGGTTTTTTTGGTGAATAACTGTAAAGAGCGGGGTTAAAATTTCCCCTCAAAACATAGCCTATGACGCTCTCGGAGTCCAGAAGTGTGAGTGTGCAAAATTTTGTGGCTGAAGCTGCGACGGTGCGGATGCCAATCCCGGACATACACACACACATACATACACACACACATTCAGCTTTATATATTAGATATATATATATATATATATATATATATATATATAGACACCTCGGTCAACGCTCTGCTGCATGCATCATCTGCACATACTCCCTCCACAATTCGAGCCATACCGACTGGACAATTCTTGAGGATAAGGCGGATCTGCTCATCTAAGGCTAAGTTTGAGACCCAATCGGCCGACCTCAGGCGTCGCTTCCAGGATCGTGGCTATAGCAGACGTATTATCAAGAAGGGATATCAGAGAGCTAAAGGGACACCTAGACCTCGACTGCTGACTTATGCCCCCAGGGAGGGCCCTAGGGAGCCTGAACTGAGATTCATTGGCACGTTCAATCGTGAGTGGGGCACCATGAGAGACATCTTTAAGAAGCACTGGCCGGTTTTGCGGTCTGATCCTGTTTTATCAAATGTCCTGACTGATGTCCCACTCATGACTGCACGACGATCTCGCAACCCGAGAGACATTTTGGTTGATAGCCACTATGTTCCACCAATTCGTAATCCATTTGGAGCTGGGGCCCCATTAGTTGGCTGTTACAAATGCGGCCACTGTTTGGCATGCCGCAATGTCATCCGTATTAGAAACTTCACTTCATCTGATGGTACCAAGACCTATACCATTAGGAAATATATTACGTGCAACACGACACACGTGGTGTAGAACGCCACTTGCCCGTGCTCATTGATTTACGTGGGGCTCACCTCACGTGAGCTCCGCGTCAAAGTACGGAAGCATGTACGAGACATTGAGGCAGCCAAAACAGCTAAAACAGTTGAAGAAGTAGCCCTGCTCAAAACCATACCTCGCCACTTTAGATCTTTTCACGCCTGTGACTCATCCGTCCTGGAGGTTCGCGGGATTGATGTGGTCAGCCTTGGGTCCAGGGGTGGAGATCTCAAAAAGAAACTGGCCCAGTGTGAGGCACGATGGATCTGCACCCTGGATACATTAGTCCCTAAAGGACTAAATGAAGTTATAAGCTTTGCCTCTTTTTTATAATCCTTGACCCCCCCCCCCCCCTCTATCTAGTTCCCGTTGCATCTGATAACTGTTTTATTTGTTTTATTTTTTTAATTGTGTTTTTCCTTGCTCCCCTTCTCCTCTCTGGGTCATTGAAGGCGAATTTCTTACTTCTTATTTTTGCCCCATTTAGATTTTGACGTCATCTGACTTGTTTACCAATATTTACTCCACTCTTGCTCATTCTGGATGGAGATCATCACCTGATATCCCCCTTTTTTGTATGCATATCCCTTTGGAAATATGTACCAGTTTTTTGGACCAATAAAAATGGAAGGATTTTCGAATATAACTGTTTATTATATAATATTACTATTAAGCTTTACCTGTATATTGTTTCTTGTGAACACATTGTCTTCGCCTAATGATTCCTTTCCTCCTCTCTTTCTGATATGCACTGTCATATTCACTGGTTGCGTCCCACTTGGTGCACGTGCGCGGTCTGTGGTGTTGTCGCGGCTGGCTGGCCGCCGTCATTATGGCTGCGGCGCATGAGCGGGAGCTGGATGACGCGTCCATGCTCCCGCGCGTGCGCTGTGGCGTCTGACGGCGTGCCTGCCCGCTGCGTCATGGCTGGCTGCTCGCGCATGCGCCCTTGCTGTGGTGACGTATGCGGAAGTCTCCATGCGGGCGGCAATTTAAACTGGCCAGCAGAGAGGACAAACACCACTCTCCCTCCCTGAAGAAGCCGTGTAAGGGGACATTCTTCTCCCCTAGGTGAAACGTACGTCAGTGGGTGTGGGGGGTACTTTTGCCTTCCAGGGGGACACTCTTACAAGTTTTGAATTGCCCTGACCTTCTAACGGTATGTGACATACACATCGTTAATGTGCTCTCATCACCACTTGCTGTGACTGCACTTCAGCACTTTATCTAGGGAAGCTTGTTTATTGTATGACTTTAAAATCTACCTTACTGATATTATCCCTTCAAGCTTCCCTATTGTTACCCCTCTGCACTTAGCATTTTTTCTTTCAGTGCTGCTATTTTTTGATAGCCTTTACGGGTATAATGCAATCTTTCTTTGCTGGCACATAGCACTTTGCTGATGTATACATTTGATGTGTAGGTGACAACACCTGTTTTGAGCAGATAGCCTTACTTCTTGGCATATGGCTACCTTTTTGAATCTTGTTTCAATTCTCTGCTACACGTCTTGTGTCCCCTCTACTTTCTTTTATCCCTCATGTTTCTCAGATGTTTTCACCATCATCTGTTGTCTTTTGTCAATTTATGTAATTAATCTTCTAAAAAAACTTTAAAAAATATTTTTAAAATATAAAAAGACATTATTTTCTACACAAAAAACTCCTTTATTCTCCTGTTTTTTGCTTCACCTGTGGAGTTTGTGTGGGTGGGGTGATTCACTTCTCTCCTCACCGCCATTAATAATTAATTTGGTATGGTCATATTGAGATTTTGTTTGCTATATATATATACTGTATATATTAATATCAGATATACACACATATACTATGTGCCTCTAAACAGGAAGCAAACCGACTAAATTAATATATCAGATACCTCTTATCAGAATACATATATGAATTTTGCATGCTGTAATTTATGGCCAATTTATGGCCATAATATTGTAATACACAAAAGCCCTAAATTGCTCTTCATGAAAGCTGTAGCTTATTTTTGGATATCTGATCATAGAAGGAATATAAGGTGGCAATGTCCTGTTGGGAAAACACCTTTAACATTGATGTAATAGCTTGAGGTGCAATTATTGCTGCTTCTGTCACTGTTAGCCTGGTTTACTGTGTGAAAGAAATACAGTAGACCTTTGCCATTTCAATCCGGAAGAAATTGCTCCCCCTCAGTTTTGTGTTGATGCTTGATCAGAGAAGGTGATCTTAAAGAGCATAATGTAGTCAAAGCTGCCAAGGTGCTTTGGTTCCTATCTCCTCTTCCAAACCCTTTTTGGTCACCTTTTCATAATTACAGTATTTTATACGTTGCAAGACATGAATAGGAAAGGTTATCCTTAGACAATACATGAGTACGATATTAATGCAAATAAAGTACCTGATAGCAAATTTAATTAAATCTTCCATAATGGGTAAACAAAGAATCACAGCACTCACCCGAATTATTTTTAAAATATTTATTTAATAAATAAAAATTACTATATGTACTTTGGTTTAAAGTGGGTTCCCTTCCTTATATACTGCATGACAGCCATTTTGTATCAACATTACGCTACATCCATTAAACCTTGAAGAGAAAATGGATAAGTGCCGTGATTCTTTTCCTATACCTTATGGCAAGATTAATATAGACTATGCTAGATTGTGACATCATAGGCACCCCCTAAATCTCAACTAAGCTGCACGATCTGCTATACAGACATTTATAAGAGTAAGGGATAAGCTGTTTCACTGAAATAATTTAAAGGGAGTCTGTCAACAAGGAATGACTTTTCAGACTAAGTAACCCTTGGTGTGGCCCCCTATGCCCTCCAACCCAGCAGAATTCATGGCTGTATGTTCAAATTCCCTCCCTATCCAGCTGTGCATAATGCTATACACTAATAAGAATGTTTAAAAAAAAAACACTAATAAGTCTCGCTGTCCCTATGCTCATTAGGCCTGGGACTAGTCGCAGGGGTGTTAGTACCTTGACTAGTCAGCCCTCTTTCCATGTTATCTCGCACCTGTGGGCGTGATAACATGATTTCCATGAGCCAGCGTCACCATCAGCTCCTGAAAATTTTGAGCATGTGTGCGTCTCTCTTTGGCAGTATCAATGTGCCTTTGAAGCTGGGTGTATGCTTTCCAGCTTTATTAGGCACACTGCGCATGATTGAAAGTTCAGAACACGTGTATGTGAGCCGTCATCTGAACTTCCAGTCATGAACAGTGCTGTTAATGATGACAAGAGGCGTACACCCAGCTTCAAAGCCACACTGATGTGAGCAAAATGAGCCACGTGCATGCGCAAAATTTCCACGGGCTGACTGTGATAAGACGGAAAAAGAGCTGACTAGTCTGGGAAACTTCGACTAGTTAAAGTCCTAATTAGCGTAGGGAAAGCAAGGTTTATAAGTAGTTTTTTTTAAAGATTCATATTAGTGAATAGCGTTATACAGGAATAGTTAGACAGAGAATTTTGGCATAATGGTATCAACACTCCTGGGTTGTTGGGCATAAGGGATCTGACAGTTTCCTTACCCGTCTGCTTATTTTCCTTCTATCATTCACCCCTTACAACAGGCAGTTTTTCGGTTGACAGTTTGGCTTTATACAGCCAGAAAAGGGCAATGAAAGAAAACAAGTAGGTACTTGTGCCCTTAAATGTTTGGCTACGCCATAAGGCGTTAATCACCTATATTTGATTTGAGCAGTCACTTGAGTCAGGCCACTTCATTTGTTCTCCTGAATGTTGTAATAAATTTAATTGACATACCCTGGGACTACAAATATTGAAGAAACATAGGACTGTAATTCCAATGTTTAGCTTCTATACGGATGATAGTGAACTTTGCAGACTCTGATATAAAACACTGCCAAAATTTAGAAGCTCATAGAGAATACTCTGAATAAGGCACATATGTTAACAAGGAAATGCCAAGAACTGAAAATGTAGCCTTAGGGACAATGAATAGCAAAGTTGTGTTTAAGGTTTTTTTTGTTTTTTTTTTATTAAGGAAGAATTCATGTACCATAATGCAGCTCATTGAAAGAGTACAATTTGGAAATCCTGCCAAAGTAATTTTCAAACTGTGCAATTTATAACATTAATTGCTACTTGACTATAGTTTTCCAACCTGACAGAGATAGCAGTTTCATCAGAAAGTGCATCAAATGTTTTATTCAACACTTTATGATCTTTTGTGCAAGGTTTATTTGTGGACACATGGAAGAGAATAGGGCTGCGGTATCAGTATAGTGTACAGATTTACTATGCTTAAGATACAATAATTCTCATGCAAATTGCCCCCAAATCTCTCATTCATGACGCATCACATTCATGTGTGTCTACTAATAAGACCATGTGGTCTCATGTGAAAAGATTGCAACAATATGGTAATGGCAAAGGATGTGACTTAATTTGAACCAGGGCTGTGGAGTCGGAGACGTGGAGTCGGAGTCGGAGCTCATTTTGGTGGAGTCGGAGTCGGTATAAAATGCACTGACTCCGACTCCTAAAATATATAATAAATTGGGGACAGTAGTGCAATGCAGAATGTGCTGAATATTTTACTAAATAATAACATTTAGTATAATGCTTATATTTAAGTGTAAAATGTATTGTAGTACAATGTGAACATTAGATATTTAATTATTTTTATGATACAATAATCAAGATATTTAGATAGAACATAAAATATATTTATTGGAATACAACTTTGGAACAGAAAAAACTAAGAAATTGTAAATATGTAATACAATATGTAATTTTATATATATATATATATATATATATATATATATATATATATATATATATATATACACACAAGATATATATGTAATCTACTGTATAATACATAGTGTATTACGTATTTACAATTTATTACAGTTTGTGTTCTAAAGTTGTATCCAATAAATATATTTTATGTTCTAGCCAAATATCTTGATTATTGTATCATAAAAATAATTAAATGTCTGATGTTCACATACACATGTTCATGTATTACAATAAATTTTTCACCTAACTATAAGCAATATATGTAAGAGTCGGAGTCGGAGTCGGTGCAAGAGAAATTGAGGAGTCGGAGTCGAAGGTTTGGTTTACCAATTCCACAGCCCTGATTTGAACTGCTCTGGTGCAAAGATGGGAAAAAAACCTTTTGCTTTGGTAAATTTGGACTAGACAATCTAAATATGCTCCCCATTTATCAAAAGCATGACGCCCTCTGATAATTTTGGCACATTTTAAGACATTCCTGTTGAGTGTTTATGCTAAGAGCAGTTTGAAGAAATTTTTCTCGGTGTTTGTTTTCAATCTGTTGCCATGGGGACACACAAGTCTGCAAAGAAAGAGGAGCCAAGATCCTCGAGTTCTGCCACGGCACAGTTTAGTTTACAGGGGTTAATAGACACCAACATTTTACAAGACAGACTTCTGAAATTTTACCCCTGGTTAACAGGAGTATCATTAGAAAACAAACATTACTATAAAATATAGTCATCTTTTTTTCTTTAGTTCTTTTAAACTATGCAGATAACTTGGGAGCTAGTGATAATGTCATCATCATTTTATAGGATTATTACTAGGACACACTGCTATGCATACCAATTAGTAATAGCTGTATAGAATAAACATAATATTATAAGTAGAGATGAGCCACCACCCTAGTGTTCGAGTTCGGTTTGGTTCGTCAAACTTGGGGTGTGTTCGTCGAACGTTCTTCGAACGTTCGTCGAACACTTTCGAACACCTTCGAACACCATTGAAAACAATGGCAGGCAAACACATACACATACAAACATGCACAAACACGAACGCACACACACACATTATGTTCACCTTACCTTCCGTTCCATCGCTGGCCTCCTGGGACTTGCAGTTCGCCGGTACAAGATGTGTATCGGGTAACCATCGCGACTGATGCCGGAACGTCCGCTGACAGAGCGCTAATGTCAAAGGCAGGAGCCGCTTGCCTCTGATTGGCCAGCGCGCTGCCTTTGAGTAGCGCCTGACAGAGGAAGTTCCTCCCTCGTCGCATTGGTTACCCGATACACATCCTGTAGCGGCGAACTACGTGTATTGGGTAACCATCACGACAAGGGAGTAACTTCCTCTGTCAGACGCTACTCAAAGGCAGCACGCTGGTCAATCAGAGGCAAGCGGCTCCTGCCTTTGATGTCAGCGCTGTGGCTTGCGGAAGTTCCGGCATCGTCGCGATGGTTACCCGAAACACATCTTGTACCGGCGAACTGCAAGTCCCAGGAGGCCGGAGGCCGGTGATGGAACGGAAGGTAAGGTGAGCATAATATGTGTGTGTGTGTGTATGTTTGTGTGTGTTTGTGTGTGTTTGTGCATGTGTGGAATGGCACAATAGGGGACCAGGATGGGACATTTAACAAGTTGTGGAAGGAATTGTCTGCATTCCAATGATTTCCTATGGGAAATCTTGCTTTGCTGAACGAGTAACTTGGTTAACAAGCACACACCCAGAACGGATTGTTCTCGTTAACCAAGGTTCCACTGTATTAACATTGAATGTCAGTATTTCTGTGAAAAGCCAGTTACGCTTTTGGTGATCGAACCATTATCAAACATAACCTCGAACTTGAAGCTAATTGTTCGCGTTCATCGAGCGACTCGAACATCGCCTAAAACAGGTCGAATTTGAGATTGGTAAACAGTTCGATTCAAACACAACTCATTTCTAATTATAAGTATCATGAAAATACATCATTATTTAATCAGAGATATTAAAAATAGTTGTCCACTACTCAGACAACCCCTTCTTGATCCTTATGTTTCCCCACAGTAAAATAATAACACCTATACTTACTTCCGATGCCGACGCTGTCAGCACTGGCTCTAACAAGGATCATGTGACATTATTATGTCACGTGATACCTGTGGCCAATCAGTGCTGACTTCACTGTGCTGTCCTGGGATGATGCCAGCCACGGAGGGGAGTATTAGTGTTAATATTTTACCTTGAAGGGGTTGTCCAAGTAGTGAAAAACACCTGTAATGTGATTTGAATTTTTAACACGGTTTTCCAGTTTCAGAAAAATCTCTTCCAAAACTGAAGCTCCTGTAGTGTGCTACACCTAAAGATCACATTGATAGTGGGGCCTCCAATCAGTTATTTAAATGTATCTGAGTGTTCTCAGCTCCGGGAAAGCAGCTGAGATCAGTTATTGGCTTCAGTGCTATCATTGAAATAATTGATTGCTGTAGCCAATAACAGACATGGCAAACAGCAGGGGGGACTCAGTTCTGGACCCAGGGAAAGGGAGTAAAGAAAGTAATTTAAATACAAACTAAAGTTGTTGGAAGGGATTTCTGCAACTGAAATTAAAACTTTAAAGAAAGCTTGCCAGCATTTTGTAATTTAAGGTAAAGACATGGCAGTAATGGTGCTGTAATACTGAGTACATTGATACCTTTGATTAAGAAATCAGCTTTATTCTTCTTCTGTATTCACCATTTGACTTTTCCTGCAAATAAGATGTCAGTGCACAGGGGCCGGACTGTACACTAGGTCTTCTCCTCCATCTGTTATTCCCTTACCCCACCACCTGCCTCCAATATGTGAAAAACCTGCCTTCTTTATTCAAAATCTCAGCAGTGACTTATCATTTACAACCTGGAGTCAGCCGGATGGGAAAGAGAATCACAGACAAGGAGGAGAAGACCCAGTGTACAGTCTGGCCCCTGTGTACTGAAACCTAATTAATAGGAAATTTCAAATGCTCAGTAAAGGAGAACAGGAAGAACAAGAAAGTGGATTTCTTCACCAAAATGATCAATATAATCAGTACTACAGTGGCATTACAGCCATGGTTTTCGTTTACAAAATCATATTTACAGGGTCTCTTAATTAATCTATCAGCAGGCTTTTTGCATGTGCTCTGAAGACAGTATGATGTAGGGGTTAAAACACTGAATTAAGTGTTGTGTTGCCTATCAAGCTGTGTCTTGTTCTTTAGTTTAATGAAGGTTTTATTAGCAGTCATTTAACACTGACTGGACTACAGCTCACACGCCTGTTAGTTGGAACATTCCCCTCCTCTGATTAGCAACTTAGTGTCCCTATACAATGTACACAGAAAGCTGTGGTGTGGACCGGGTTACCTCTCTGAGCTCTGCTACATGCTAAATCTAATAGCTCTGATTGTGCCACAACTGGTGCACCCAGTAAACTAAGTGATACATTGATGATATCAGGGTTTCTGTCTCTATATTATGCTGCTCTCAGATGGAATTTGCTGATAGATTCCCTTTAACCCCTTCACCCCCGGCCACTAAAACACGTTTATAACGTTGAGCCGTGAAAAGAAAAAAAAAATGACCACAAACTGTTGCTTCAACTAGGTAGCTTTTTTTTCACAAGGTTATCAGGAAAAAATGTGCCATAAAATATATCGTGTATTTTTTCCTGAGTACGACGATACCCCATATGTGGGAAAAATCAATTGCTTGGGCGCACAGTAGGGCTCTGAAGGGAAGGAGCGCCATTTGAATTTTTGAGCGCAAAATTAGCTGGACTCATTAGCGGACGCCATGTCGGGTTCGGAGACCCCTTGAGCTGCCTAAGCAATGGAGGTCCCCCACAAGTAATCATATTTTGGAAACTATACCCCTCAATAAATGTATCTAGATGTTTGGTGAGCCTTTTGAACCCCCGGGGGCTTCACAGAAGTTGATAAAGTTGAGCCGTGAAAATATATATTTTTTTTTTTTACCACAAAACTGTTATTTGAACCAGGTAGCTTTTTTTTCACAAGGGTATCAGGTAATGCACCATAAAACGTATTCTGCAATATTTCCTGAGTACACATATACCTCATATGTTGTGGAAAGTAATTGTTTGGGCGCATGGAGGGGCTCAGAAGAGAAGGAGCGCCATTTGACATCAAAATTGGTTGGAATCATTAGCGGATGCCATGTTGCATTTGGAAACCCCCTGAGGTGCCTAAACAATGGAGCTCCCCCACAAATGACCCCATTTTGAACTAGACCCCTCAAGGAATTTATCTAGATGTTTGGTGAGCCCCTTGTAGCCCCAGGGGCTCCACAGAAGTTGATAACGTTGAGCCGTGAAAATCATTTTTTTGCCACAAAATCTTTGCTTCAACCAGGTAGCTTTTTTTTTTTTTACAAGGGTATCAGGAAAAAATGCACCATAACGAGTATTGTGCAATTTTTCTTGAGTATGCAGATACCTCATATGTGGTGGAAAGTGATTATTTGGGCGCATGGTCGGGGTTCAGAAGAGAAGGAGCACCATTTCACAGCTAAATTGGTTGGAATCATAAGCAGATGCCATGTCACATTTGGAGACCCCCTATGGTGCCTAAACAGTGGAGCTCCCCCACAAATGACCCCATTTTGGAACTAGGCCCCTCAAGTAATTTATCTGTTTGATGAGCCCTTTGTACCACCAAGGGCTCCACAGAAGTTGATAACGTTGAGCTGTGAAAATCATTTTTTTTTTACCACAAAATTTTTGCTTCAACCAGGTAACTTTTTATTTACAAGGGTATCAGGAAAAAATGCACCGTAAAACTTATTGTGCAATTTCTCCTGAGTACGCAGATACCTCATATGTGGTGAAAATCAATTGTTTGGGTGCGCGGCAGGGCTTGGAAGAGACTTTTTAAATGCACAGACGCCGTGCATCACTGACCGGCCGCTGCAGGACGCATGAATGGATGAGATACAAAAAGCGACTGGGGATACTGGGAAAAAAAAAGTCACTGCGAAAATGGAGCACGGATGCCGATCCGTTATGTACATCCCTGATCAGCTCTCGGCCGTTACAGGACGCACATGAGGTGCAAAAAAACCAATGCAAGATGAGGACAAGAAAAAATAAACTCCCGCCGAAAATTGACCACAGATGCAGACACATTATGTGCATCACTGATCAGCGTTCGGCGGGACACACGGACGAATGAGGTGTAAAAACGGACAGGGGATACAGAAAAAAAAAGTTATACTAACAGTAGCCAGAGGATTAGCAGGAGGATCACTGAAAAGAGGAACTGCAGGAGGAATAGAAGGCAGCAAAATGAACAGCTTACTACAGGAGCAGCAGGCAGAAAGTTGGACAGCTTAAGCGTGAGGACCCAGGAAGGACCCAGCGATGGAGGCAGATGTGATTGGACCAATGAAGGTCTCGGACAACCCGGTGACAGCAGGTGGGGGACGTCGGAGAGGGTCAGCAGATGGAGAGAGGGAGGGGAAGACCGGAGAAGCAGAGGCAGAAGAATGGGGGCAGAATAGAGATCATGGGGGGGCATATCGGCAGGGGGGCACATCGGCAGGGGGGCAGGGGCCATCACGGAAGCGCGCAGGGGCCATCACGGGAGCGCGCAGGGGCCATCACGGAAGCACGCAATACTCATGGGGAGCAGGAGTGGCGATCGGGTAGCAGCAACGGCGGCTGCAGTAGTAGCTCCGGCGTGGTACTACAAGTACCAGCCAGTGCACGCCACAGACATGCTGGGGGAGGGCTTCCCAGGCCAACAAAAGCCTGTGGAGGGTGGTCACCTCGAGATCAGACCGCTCCACTGCACGCTGATTGGAGCGATTGCGCGTCATAGCATGATCACTCCAATTAGTGCTGCATGGGGTGGGGGGCACCATGTTTGAGTTCCAGCAATAATCTGCTGCAGCTGCTGCAGCAGCACCTCATAGCAGGATCTCACAGGATCGCACTGATTGAGACATTGTTTTAGCCCAAACCAGTGTGATTGATGTGGTAGGCGGTTCAGATTTGAACAGCCAATCACAACGATCGTCAATGATGGTTGCGATGCCACCCCCGGGGTCACGCAAAGGTCTCCTGCTGTAAGAAACAGCAGGGGACATCATTTGAAAGTCAAATGAACTTTAGGCAGTAAAGTTACGTCCCGTAAAAATAGGACGTAACTTTACCGCCCACGGTTGTGAAGGGGTTAAATGTTTTTTGTTTTGCTCAGTCATACACCATAAAGTGGAATTAACGCATCTAATGATTACTGTGAAAATGGATAAAGGCAAGCATTGAATTGTACAACTGTAATGCATGCAAGTTCATAATTTATGGTGTAGTCATATGATATAATGTATCTGTAAAGAAACTGAGAAACCATGCTACATAGTTAAAAAGACTACTTTTTTGTTTTCTTTATTTTTATATTGGTTTAGTTGTTGATTTTTTTTCTGTACTTAAAGCAAAAACACAAGTAAGAGGTACAGAATCAGGGCGGGCTCATTACTTATTACTGGATCATTCATTGAATATAATTACTGTAAATGCCGGCGGCCACCATTAAAAAAAACACACTATATATCCTAGATGCTTCTTGTAGTATTTCAAGCAAACAGTCATAACAACTAAAAGAGACCCAAATGATATCTGCGTAACTCTCTCAAAGCCAAATTCAATCCTTCAATCCAAGAGTCCGAAAGCTCGTAGCCATATAGAGCGGGATATTGCGGTCTTGCCGTGATCATCAGTACTTAGATACATGATAAGTATCACAAAGAAGCAGTCCCGCACTACTTTATATGCCTGGACAGATGTAGAATGGAAGGAAATGCTGCCCAGGTACTCTGCAAATAGTCACAGTCCGGGGGTGCTGGTCCAGAATACAGGAGAAATCCAATTTTAAATGCAGGGAAGAAGGAAAAGACTGCACTCTCTACTTTGTAACCGGAATCTTCTTTATTGCGTACAAAAAACAGGGTAAAACAGCGGGAGAGGAGCTGGGTGCAGGCCCTCTCATGGACGACGGCTGTTTTGCATCTGATTACGCTTCAACGTAGATCTATAATGTACCCCAGCATGCAGAAGAAGGGCGAGGGAATTATATTAACTTAGTAGATCCTAGATATAATTTCCAATGCCTCTTTCCAAAAACATTCCAAGTTAGGGCAAGACCACATAATGTGTAATAAATTGGAAGATTGCACTTTGCATCTGGAACATAACAGATATGCCCGTAAGCCAATATCAAATAGGATTTGTGGTCTTCCATACACCTTGAGTAACACATAAAAATGATAGAGTCTGTGGGACTCACTGAAAGAAAACTGCGGGACTCTCTCCAGAATTTCCTGCCACTTGCCATCTTCAATGGGACCCGCATCTCCCTTCCACCTCTCTTTAGAATATATTGGGTACTTCATAAAACCAAATCCAGCAGAGCACTATATAATCTTTAATTTTTCTAACCTGCCGTTAAGATAAAACTATTGTAGGGATCTAAAATTAATTTCATTTGGTATCAACTATCAGACATTTGAAGGGAATCTGTCATCAGGTTTTTGCTACCACATCTGAGAACAGCATGATGTATGCAAAGAGATTTAGATTACGATTATCTATTACTTAAATTACTGGATGCAGCAGTTTTGACATTTAGCAGAGCCCAGAGGGCTGTCCCCGACCACCCCAGGCTCTCTATAGAGATTTTCCATTGACTGTAAGGTGTCAATCAGAGAAGGGGAGTGCTGGACAACATGGCATGGGCCACCTAGACAGAGCAATGATAAGGGTCCGGCTGTTAAAACAAAGATAGGAAATAAACAAAAGATTGAACTATGACAACACAGGCATGCCTGAACTCTCTAGCTTAACCCTTACAGCATGCTTGTTTCAGTTTATATAGCAAAAACCTACTGACAGATTCCCTTTGATGAACCAAGATTTACTACAATTGTTTTTCAACAAAAAGTCACTCCAATTCATTGGTTTTTAGTTGAAGACTTTTAGGCTGTGTGCACACAGTGCATTATTATTATCACATTTTTGTGTTTTTGAGTGCAGATTTTTCACATAACTGAAAAAAATTCCTTATGACGTGAAGTGCCCACGTTGAGTAGTTTTTCCTTGCAGATTTGGTGCAGAAAATAATCCGCATCATGTCAATTCCTTCAGCTTTTTTTGCTTGCGTTTTTCACTCATTGAATTCAATTGAACAATGCATGCAAAAACGCATGAAAAAAGTGCCCTTTTGGGCTGCAATTTTGCTGCCAAGAGATGCATAAATGGTGCAGAAATTTCTGTAACCAAATACTCAACATATGCACATAACCTCATAGTTTCACGTATTCCTCTTTTGCAATGTTATACATAGAATTATTGAATTTGAGTTTTTACTTTTGACCTACAGACATTTTACAATTAAATTTTATTTTTTTCCTAAAAAGGCAGATGTCACAAAATATATATATATATATATATATATATATATATATACATATATATATATATATATATATACATACATATATTTATTTATATATATATATATATATATATATATATATATATACACACATATATATATATATATATATATATATATATATATATATATATATATATATATACCATATATATATATATATATATATATATATTTATTTTATTTTTTTTTAAAATAAAAATCACATATGAAACCACTCAATTGATGCCTTTACACATAGTATCTTACAACAGTATTTGTTATATTAAAATGTTTTACTTAACCCCTATGCTAGCTCAATGGAGGCAAGGATTGTTTGCATGCAATCCCTGCCACAGTTTCCCCTGTAACAGTAGGCGTTGAGAATCTTGAATATGACTGCACACATAAGCAAATGCAAGTCTAATAATAATAATAACTTCTTGACACGCTTTAGCAACATATTATTATGATTCACACTTTTTTATAAGGCGCAATAATAGGGTTATAAGTCAAAAATGTTGCACGTTCTTTTACCTTGAAGAATCTCTTCTTTATAGAAAGTACTATACTTTAAAATGAATGAAAGCTGCATTCAGTGTATTATTCCAGGCATATTATTGCAATGCATCCGTTGTATATGGATATACAGTATAAAGTATTCAGATATTCAGATAACATATCGTCAAGAGGCTGGGAGGCTTCTTACTTGATTGCTATATGATTTTTTTTTTATATTATAATTAGGGATGATCGAATACCTCATATATTTGGCTTTGCGAATAATTTCCAAATACCTCGCCGCTATTCGACTATTCGATGCGCAATGTAAGTCTATGGGAAGCCCGAATAGTGCCGAATAGTTGTTATTCGGGTTTCCCATAGACTTACATTGCGCATCGAATATTCGCGAATAGACGAATAGCGGCGAGGTATTCGGAAAATATTCGCTAAGCTGAATAATCGAAGTATTCGATCATCCCTAATTATAATATGTGTTTAAATTTCCGAGTCCTCTTGGTTTAAATAACCACATGAATCTAAAGCTTGAAAGTGGCCACGAGATTTGTGCCAAACCACGCTACATAGGACAAGTCCATATTCATACAGGCTGGCGATCCTTTTCCTGCAGGCTCCTAGTCAAAACCTCTTTGTGCAGACTGGTTAATGTATCACATGCTTCACACCAGACTCGGCTCAGAACAGCCTGGCTCTGTCCCCCTGTGTTAGTTTTGCCAGGAGTAAGCTATTTTGCAGACCTGTCAGTGTAAAGTGTTACTCACAGAACGTACAGTCACAAGGTTTGTAACTGCTCTGTAATCTCACACTGGAACTTGTGAACGCGTGACCAATGGAATGAACATCACAGACAATCTAGAAAATGAATGGGTTTCCCAAATCGAGAAGAATAGCCATTATCAAAAAGAAATATTGTAGCCGTGATATAGCATGAACTGTGATGGGATACCCTATAGATGAGGCATACACATGAAGATCCCAATGAACCACTCATGAAAACATCTTGTAATGGATATAACATGTCTGGCTCGGTTATGGCAGCAGGTGGTTTGCTTCTTTCTGGAATGTGGAATTTTCAAATGTGAATTTCATATAATTAAATACATATTTTACATAGATTTTTTTCTTTTATCTTCAAAATCTGGAGATTTGCATTCATCTCTGTCTAAATACTATTGCACCCCATAATGTTATTTAAGATGCATGAAAGAAATCCCCTGACAAAAGAGCATAGTAGAAAAGTAGAGCATGGATTGTCATATAGATAAAAACTTAGTAAAATACTAAGGCGAAAGGAGAAGACACTAAATCTGCCAATGGAAATCTTATACACTCCATCCCTGATAATCCTATGCTGAGTTTAGTGATGAACGGGCACTACCATGCTACCTCAAGGCTCAGTAATCGTAACAAATAGATGCTTGGACGAACTCGACTTGTTAACCAAGTATAATGGAAGTCAAAGAAGATTTTTCTGAAAAATCCTTGTGTTCCACATTGACTTCCATTACACTCAGTAAACAATTGAGCTCGTCCAAGCGTCTGACCTGCTGATTACGAGTACTGAGCTCCCAATCATGGTAGTGTTTGCTCATCACTATTGACAATCTATGTCTGGCCACACATTTTTTCAATTTGGTCATTGCAAGTAAAATTTATTTTACATGTCAGCAATTCAAGTGATCGGTCATCTATAAATTGCATGGTATGCTCAAGTCCATGCAGAAAATCCTCTAACCTTGTGACTAAACACACACTTTTCATAACACGATTTTCCCATTTAAGGCTATGTGCGCACTAGAAAGTGACTTTTTCTTAAGGAAAATCCGGACCCTCTTAAAGAATCGTGCACCCGCGGTAAAAAACCGCACCAAAACCTCAGCGAAATCTGTATGTGGTTTTACCGCGGTTTGCCGCGGATTTACCGCAGGTTGGTCCCTGCGGATTTTTACCATTATCTATGGCAAAAACCGCAGGTACCTGCAGAAAAGAAGTGACATGCTCATTAATTCTGCAGCGGAAAATCCACGGGTAAATCCGCGGGTATAAAAAAAGTAGTATGCGCACAGCATATTTTAAAACCCATTGGATTTGTTGGGGAATGACTGCCGCAATGTTAGGCTATGTGCGCACACTGCGTCTTTTTGACGCTGCGTTTTTGTGCGTTTTTGGCCGCTAAAAACGCACAAAAACGCACCTGCGTCGAAAAAACGCATGCGTTTTTGCCGCGATTTGGTGCGTTTTTGGCTGCGTTTTTGATCTCTGCGTTTTTCAAATGCATTGCATGGGCGGAAAACGCAGAAAAACGCAGGAAAGAACTGACATGTCCATTTTTTTTTTTAAACTCAAAAACGCAGGTAAAAAAAACAGATGTGTGCGGACAGCAAAAATGAAAACTCATAGACTTTGCTGGGGAAGCAAAGTCCTGCAGTTTTGAGGCCAAAAACGCACCCGAAAAACGTGCAAAAACGCCGCGAAAAACGCACTGTGCGCACATAGCCTTAGACACGTTTTCTCAGCAAAATCCTCGGTAAATCCGCAGCGTGTGCACATAGCCTTAGGAATTAGGTTATATTACCATGTTGCATATTAGCTGCTGGATTTGTTGCTGAAAGGTCTGCAACTATCACACTAATCTGAAATAACCTTATTCAGATGAATGGAGCTAATTTTTGCTAAAAATTTCTACAACAAAATCTTTAGGCTACATATGCACACTGCAGTTTTAACCACACTCAAACTGCAACCAAAACTGCACCTTGTCAAAGCCAAAAAACTTGTAATGATGGTGCATTTTTGGTGCTTTTATGTCGCGTTTTTGTCAATTCTGACTTCATGTGTCATTGTTAGTATAAAAAATGTGACAAAACTGTGACAAAAAAGCAAGAAGAATGAACATGCTGCATTTTTTTTTCAGAAGTTTGTGACATAAACTGTAGACAAAAAAAATGCAACATGCGCACAGCAAATCTGATTTCTCATAGACTTTACTGGGAAATCAAAAGTCAGACCTTGCTGACAACAAAATTGCACCAAAAAAAAACACAAAAAAGCAACAAAAACTGCATTGTGCGCATATAGCCTTAGGGTATGTGCACACATTGCGTTCTGGCGTGGCAAATAAAAAGCAGCTTTTTGTCACTGCATGTGGGTTTCAAAAAGCATCCAAAATGCTGCATTTTGGATGCATTTTGACTGCATTTTTCAGTTCAAATTTATGGGTGCGTCAAAATCATTGGACAGGACTCGGATAATGTCAGAGTGCAGTTTGATTTCTACGGACTTCCAGAATGGAGACAATGGAGAAATTTTGTTCTCCCTTTTCTCTACAGAGTGGACTCTGATTCTCACATCCGAGAGACTCAGATCACAGAAAGCTGACACTCCGATCAAACTCTGATCAGTGTCATTCTCAGATGAGAAAATCTATGGTCGTGTGACCCTGACCATAGGGTTTATTCAGACATCTATTTTTTCATGTACAAGAAAAACTAATTGAGTTGAACCAGTGATTTTGGTCCGAGTTCCATCCATGTTTTATCAGAGTTTGGCCCGAGTTCGTTATGAGTTTCATTTGTTTTTCTTGCTAATGAAAAAACAAATGATCTATTCTTTTCCTATTCAACAGTCCAGGAAAATTGAACCACACTTGGATGAGATCTGAGTGAGATCCAATTTTTTCACAGACCCACAGACATCAAATCAGACATATTGATGCAAAAGAAACAATTCTGACCACTCGGTCCACGGAAAATAATGAACATGTGAATTTACTATCATAGGTAGGAGTGCTATCAGTGAGAAACAAGGATTGCACTTGCACGCAAAATAATAAATGGACATCTAAATCATCCGTTAGATACAAGCTGTGAGTACCTCCATCAGTTATCATGCAGATTCCCAACTTTACCTTTTTATTATGTGTCTCACTATTTTCAAGATTAATTTTAACTTTTTAAAGTCTGTGGAGTTTGTCAAAAGTGTACTTAAGCGGGCTTTACACGCTACGATATCGTTATCGTATTATCGTCGGGTCACGGTGTTTGTGACGCACATCCGGCGACGTTAATGACATCGCATGTGACACGTACGAGCGACCTTAGTCAATCGCAAAAGTGGCCAAAATCGTTCACAGCGGAGAGATCGTCCTGAATCAAAAAATCATTAAATTGCTTATTAGCGATATTGTTCGTCGTTCCTGCAGCAGCACACATCGCTATGTGTGACACCGCAGGAGCGATGAACATCTCCTTACCTCCGTCCACCGGCAATGCGGAAGGAAAGAGGTGGGCGGGATGTTACGTCCTGCTCATCTTCGCCCCTCCGCTTCTATTGGCCGGCCGCTTAGTGACGCGGCAGTGACATCGCTATGATGCCGAACGCACCTCTCCCTTGAGGGAGGTATTGTTCGGCGGTCATAGCGAATTCGTTGCACAGGTATGTGCGAATGACGCTTCCGTAGCGATAATGTTCGCTACGGCAGCGATCACACAATATCGCACCTACAACGGGGGCGGGTGCTATCGCGCTCGTCATCGCTAGCCGATGCTAGCGATGTCGCAGTGTGTAAAGCCCGCTTTAGTCTAGAAAATCTTCTGAGATAGGTATATCACCAGCACAATACTATTCCTATCTGGATACTTTTTCTTATGTATCAGCATAGGCCACTTAGTTCACAAGGAATATTGAAACACATCTAAAGAAAATAGTGCCATTCTTATACTGTATTGGCCGGCTAGACCATTTTTTATACCTCATATGAAACATTGTTGCTGTTTTTAATTAGCCACTAGCCCGAAGTCTAAAATTTAAATATTGACTTTTAATTGCTAATCTGACATAAAAGAACAATGTTTGAGGAACTTTGCATTATTAATTTCATGTTATCATTCAAGCTTAGGGCACATCAGCTGAATATATATGTTAATGTATGTTAATGATGACAACATTACCAGTAGAAGTGATTTTGTGCCATGTAAACCACCCTGGGAGAAAGTGGATGCTGTAACAGATGTAGCAATACATAGTTTGTCAATGTATTAATTTGTCACTTAGCACAAATCATAAAGAGATGATGCAATCAGTGTAACTATTCATGGGGTTAATCATAAAGCAACTCAACTCACCGAACATATGGCAATGGCATGAAAAATGTAATTTTCAAAGCATTGTTAGATCTGCACATCATGATGTTACCTACTGCAAAATCCTTTACATTCAGGATATGTTCCCATGTTGCAGTTACGCTGCAAATATTATTGAGGAAATCTTGCAGGAAATCCTCCCATTTTCTGATTTGCAGCCCCTATCAAATCTGCAGGGCAGGTGAATATGCTCTGTAGGTATATCCCCACACATACATTAGATTTCACACTTTCGATACATTTTTTGCCGGGTGTTTTTGGTGCAGATTTTCCCATTCGTGAAATCTGAAGCAAAAACACTGAAAGAATTGATATGCTGCAGATTTATTTCTGCATCAAATTTTCAAGGAGAAAATACTCAACATGTGCATCACAACTCAGGATTCTCATTGACTTTACTGGCATTAGGATTCCCTTCAGGTTTTGTGACAAATCTGCACTCAAAAATGCATAAAAAAAAACCACAATAAGGCTGCTTTCACACTTCCGTTGTTTTGCATCAGTTGCCATTAGGAAATACAGTGCAAAATATTTTGCAGGATTCCATTTTTTCCCCTTAGACTTGTACTAACAACAGATTGCAACTGATGGCCCTGCGTTGCATGCTATATGCGACTCATCAGTCATGGAATGACTGACCGGAGGGCAGAAGCAACGCAGAATGCAACATTTTTTGTAGCATCAAAAAAACGCAGTGCGCAGGATTCTGTCACCATCTGTCCTTGGTTATAATGGAAGCCTATGGTCGCCTGAATCCGACCAATCCGTCAAAAGACGGATTCCGGTGATGATTCCGTCTTTTAGCAACAGAGCATGCTCAGATGTTTACTTTCTGGTTAGGAAATATCTCTCTCTCTCTCTGTCTGTCGGTCTCTCTCTCTCTGTCTGTCACTCGGTCAGTCTCTCTCTCTCTCTCTGTCGGTGTTGGTCTCTCTGTCTGTCGGTCTCTCTCTCTGTCTGTTGGTCGGTCTCTCTCTGTTGATGTTAGTCTCTCTCTCTCCGTCGGTCGCTCCCTCTCACCCGCTCTCTCATACTCACCGATCACCGATCTCCGGCACGGCGATGCACAGCTGTCACATTGCTCCTGCCAACAGCTCATTATTCCATCTTGTATTTGTGGCGCCCTGGACAAGCCAGGGGCCACAGATAACAACACACACACACCCCCACCCCCAGCAGTTCACAGCAGACATCCCCAAAGTGACCTGCTTTCTTCCTCGGGCTCAGACAGACACACCAGGTGGGCGGAGTTAGGAGATGGAGACCAGGAGTTTGGCTGGCCGAGGCAGGAAAGAAGCCCAGTCAAGTTCAGGTAGAGGAAGAGAGAGGAGGTCTGCAGTGAGGCAGACGCAGACAGGGGCTTAGGTTGGAGCCTAAGGCCCCCGTGCAGAGAGTGAGGCAGGCGGTAGTGGCCGTCTGGAGGGAGCCGGGCAGACAGTTGGTGGAACCGTAGGTAGCCGGGGCTGGGCGGTGGCCCACCGGTACTGAATCGGGGAGCCAGCTGGAAACCAGAGCGCAGGAGGAGCGTACAGAGGGTGCAAGAAAGGACTTACACCACCAAACTGGGTCAGGGGAGAAACAGTAACCGCAGCCGTCTGTGGGACCCGTCCATCCAGCCGTGTGTTTTACTGAGAACTGTGTCATCATCATTACCGGCTGAGTGAGTACCACCGTGCCGTGCGGCACCGCGCTGCCCCCGCGACCCTGAACCTCACCAGGCCCTATAACCCGCCTGCTACCCATCCACCTACCTCACTGGGCCCCGGGACAACCAACCCCCTACCCACGGAGGGGAGAACTAACATCTAGCTGCTCCATACCATCACTCCCGGGATCCCCGTCCAGAGCAGCGGTGGTGTCACAACCTCACCACAACCGTGGGTGGCGTCACGGACAATCTCCCTTACCAAATCTCCTTTTACTGTGGAGCCTGGGATCACAGACCGGGTCACGCCACCGTGATACCCACAGAAGTGACTCCGTGGCCCGGATCTGAGTACCCCCTGGTCCCCGGGCGACACATATTTACTGCTTCCCCCGCCAATCGGCGCCTATGATTGGTCGCAATCAGACGCGCCCCCATGCTGAGTGACAGCTGTCTCACTGCAACCAATCACAGCCGCAGGTGGGCGGGTCTATGTTGTGCAGTACAATAAATAAATAAATAATAAAAAATAAAACAGCGTGCTGTCCCCCCCAATTTTGATACCAGCCAAGGTAAAGCCACACGGCTGAAGGCTGGTATTCTCAGGATGGGGAGCCCCACGTTATGGGGAGCCCCCCAGCCTAAAAATATCAGCCAGCAGCCACCCGGAATTGTCGCATTTATTAGATGCGACAGTCCCAGGACTTTACATGGCTCATCCCGAATTGCCCTGGTGCGGTGGCAATCGGGGTAATAAGAAGTTAATGGCAGCCCATAGCTGCCACTAAGTCCTAAGTTAATCACGGCAGGCGTCTATGAGACATCTCCAATGATTAATCTGTAGTAAAAGTAAATAAACACAAGCACCAAAAAATCCTTTATTTAATAAAAGACATAAAAACACCCTCTTTCACAACTTTTTTAATCCCCAAATACCCCTCCAGGTCCGGCGTAATCCAAACGAGGTCCCACGACGCTTTCAGCTCTGAAGTGAGTAGCGCTGTCAGTGGTGGCGTCACTCAGGTTACCCGTGGCCACAGCTGGATTCTGGTACAAACTGCTACAACGGATTAGTTTTTTAATGGATCCGTCCCATCAGTTGTACCACAATCTCCAACGCATCCATCACATCAGTCACAAAACGGATTGTGACTGATGCAAAATAACGGAAGTGTGAAAGCAGCCTAAGGCTACTGAGCACGTTGTATCTTTGTGGTGACCACAAAGATGCCCATTTTTGACCCCCAAAAAAATACATCCGTGGCAAAAACGCTTCATCTGAAGGTCACTCAGATGATTTTTGGTCACAGATGGAAAACTCCAGATGTGCCCGCGGATAACCTGAGTGATGTCACCGTTGATCGTGAACTCACTTCAGCGAGGGAAGCAGTCAATATGTATGAGCCTAAGCTTAATGAGAGGCCCAGGAAGAAGGAGAGGCCACAGGAGCAGTGTGACAGCTGCCCTGGTGACTTGGTAAGTATGAAGCGCTCGCTCTTACCCCTTTGCGCCAAATTCTGGTCTCCTTAGACTTTATAAGGGACCGGCATCTGGCTAGATACTGACCCAGAGTCAGAGGGGTATTAATCTGCCAGTCCTCGAAACGCAGCGAGAAAACACAAAAAGAATTGACATGCTGCATCTTTGTGGTCACCACAAAGATGCAGCCAAAAAAACCTGCAACGTGAGCACTGCAAAAATGAAATCTCATAGACTTTGATGTGGAACGAAATGCATGCAGTTTTAGGACCAAAACTGCACCCGAAAAACATGGAAAAAAACGTAGAAAAAAATACAGCATGCGCACAAGGAATAACAACGTCACACAGCCTTAAACTCTCTTGTACAATTCTGCCTGCCTAAAACACAGCAGAGTCTATAATCGGATTTTAATTCAGCTGGTTTTTCTCAGCTGTCGAAACATAACTAGTTCTGAAACTAGTTGCGTGATTAAAGATGTCCAATGAGGCACATTGCCTCAGGAAATGTAGAAATATTAGACTATAACAAACCTGGTATGTTCTAGACATAAAACTAAAAGCAGTCACAATAGAATCTATTCAGAAAGGATGTTTTCAAGATTCTGAAACATTTCAGAAAATCTTAGTTTTAAAATGAGTATAACCTCAAAGATTTACATTTTCAAGGTTTCCCCCATTGTGGTATGTAGGCCTTATTTAGATGGGTGTATTTTCAGTTTTTTTGTTGCCCATGTGCCCACCAGACCACACAGACATAATATTCACCACTTTAAGCATATACGGTAAATGATTTTGCACACCTGACATTTGTACTGTTCTAGTCTATGTTATACACCAATCGGTGTGTATTTTCAGTCCGTTTGTTGTCTGACTGCACACAGACAAAATACTGACCAGTTTTAACCTATGAACAATTTTCCACCCAGACCTCAGGTATTTACTATTCTGTAGCGATGGGCGAACGTGCTCGTCACTGCTCATTACTCGATCGAGCATGGGGGTGATTGCGGAGCTCACTGAGTATCGCGTGTACTCGGATTTTTCAGCCATGAAACAACAACCAACACACAGGTTTGTTTAAATGCATGATGTGTGCAGGAGCCCCAGGGTGAGCCATTTACAGCCTCTGAATAGCTCCCCCGGAGGTTAAAACAATGTCCTTGGACGTAGTGTGACAAAAAAAAATGCCCTCCCTCTCGCCGGAAATGCTATGTTTCTGGCGGGCTGTATGTTAGCGGAGACCCAATAATTGGCTTTTCATAATGCTCGTTATTCATGTCAAGCTTGTCTGAGTGTCTTACCAAGTCGAGTCGAGTACGGAACACTCAAGCATTTAAGTGCTCGCTCATTACTAATGTTTTGGTCTATGTTATGAAACAGAATAGTGCTAGCAATGGCAGGCAGCATCGATCCCATGAATGAGATGGATGAGTGCATAGAGCTAATAGACATAACCAATCAAGTCCAATTTTTACAAAGGCAATCTGAATCTGGCCTCAATGCCACGTTGCTAATTATAGTTGCAGCACATATACCACCATAAATATCGGCCCATATATTGGTTAGTCTTAACATGCCACCAATATAGGCTGTACAAATGGCAATCATACATAAGTGGCCATATATCAATAAGTCATAGAATGTCACCAATATATCGTCACAGGAAACTCATCTTCAAAAAGGTTCAGGCCTCTAATACTGGTGATCAACGTTTATCACTAGGGAAAACCACAAGCAACTACACATATATTCAAATCAATGTCTATCCATGTAATCCATTGACGTAGAGGATCATCTAGTGGACTTTTATACATCTACCTATCTATTCATCTAAAAAGGAAAAAAAAAATGAAAGGGAACCTGTCAGGTGCAATATGCACTCAGAACCACGAGCAGTTCTGGTTGCATATTGCTAATCCCTGCCTAACAGTCCCTGTATCTAGTAGCATTCATAAAGAGATCTTTAGAAAAAGTATTTCTAAAGATCTTTTATCATATGCTAATGAGGCCAGCGACTAGTCGCAAGGGCGTTACTTCCCTTGGTTGGTTGGCCCCCTTAGCATGTTGTCATCCTGGCATCCTGACTTCAAAACCATCTAGTGCGCATGACCAAAAGTTCAGTTCTTGCGCACTGAGCGAAATCGAGGACTCAGACGTGGCAGCAGAGGTGAGCACCACCATCCTCTGACTTTGTGCATTCATTAGCATGTTAGCACACCCACAGGGGCATGCTTACATGCCAAGGGAGCTGACTAGCCAGGGGACAGTAGCTCCCTTGTGACTAGTTGCTGGCCTCATTAGTATATGATATGGGATCTTTAGAAATACTTTTTCTAAAGATCCCTTTATCTATGCTACTATAGGCTGGGACTGCTAGGCAGGGGTTAGCAATATGCAGCCAGAAGTGCTTGTGGTTCTGGGTGCATATTGCATTGCACCTGACACCTTTAAGGAAGACCAGTCTCAGCAGTGGTTGCAACCCCCAAGATATCTACTGGAGCAGTGTTCCCCAAATTCAGTTCTCAGGAACCACAAACAGTGGATGATTTCAGGAATTCCTTAATATTGCAAAGGTCAAGGAATCTTCACTAGGGCAATGGTAAGGAAACTCTAAAAACATGACTGTTGGTGGCTCAGGAGGATCGGACTTGGCGAACACTGTACTAAAGCATCCGTTCCAAAGGCTCAGCAATTGAGTTGAATGAGTACCTAACTACTTGTACTCGCTATACTCATAACGAGTACTGTCTAATACTCGCGTATTTGTTCCAAATAACATGTGCAATGCAAGTCAATGGGGAATACTCGCAATGTAACAAGTAACCCGAATGCCGTACTATTCGTGTGAGTAGTGAATAGTGTGGAATTCGGGTTATTCCTTACATTACGATTTTTTTCCCCATTGACTTCCATTGCACATGCTATTCAGAATGAACACGCGAGTATCAGACAGTACTCTTTAGGCCTAAGACACACGGCATGAAAATTGGAGCAAGTGGAATGCGATAAAATATCACATTCCACTCGGACTAATATTAGCCTATGTGCCAGCACCCATGAGCGATTATTTTCTCAGCCCTAATCGGACCGAGATAACAATCGCAGCATGCTGCGACTGTAATGCGTTCCTAGTTTCTCTCGAACCCACTCAAGTCTATGGGGTGAGAGAAAGATCGCACTGCACTCGCAGTACACCAGTGTCCACGAGTGCAGGGCGAGAATGGCAATAGTCAACAACGGAGAAGAGAGGGAGATCACTCAGTCGCAGTGACACTCGCATGACACTCGGCTCCCGCTGTGCTGCCAGCGTGAGCCGAGTGTCATGCGAAGATCACATTAGTCCCTGTGTGGCCCTGGCATTAAAAGTATAGTGAGTACAAATAGGTAGGTACTTTGGAGACACAACCTTACTGCACTTTATTTTTTTTTTTTTGCTTTACACAATTATTGAGTTTTCCCGTACTTTTTATTTAGCAGTATTTATTTCCTAGCCTATATCCAATATTATACTTTTTTTTTTATTTGAACTCTCTTTTACCCTGGTCTTCGATCGCTGAAAACTGGCTATATTACAAAGTAGCTAGAATGTATATTTATTTTTGTCTTCTGTGACATATTGTTACAATAAAATCTCGAATGGTCTGCACATACTAAACATTTAAAGTGCTTACTCGCATCCAGGATTGTATGAGCTGTGTTTGCAGAACAGCCACAGGAATCTGCCTTCACATAACTGCTTTTAGGACGTTATTCCACAGCATACCAAATGGGAAAACAACTAGCACAAAACATCACTCGAAAGGATTCAATTACTGTATGAGAACTTGAACAGAATCCAGCTCCCAAATATGTGAACGTTCTCAGTGCTACCACATGAGGAGCTTTGGTTAAGTAAGAAAGAAAATACACTGTGGTAACCATAGTAAGGACAGTGCTGGGTTTGGTATGTCCCTAGCTGTTTAATTCCATTTTCATCATCAGATTAACCACAATCATTCTTTTTTGGGGGAAAGTTACACAGGGCACATTTTCTTTAGTGCTGCCATTTTTTCTCATATCATTAGGATACAATGGGGCTGAGAGGGGGCACGAAAACCCCACAACTGCCTCTTTATGCACCTTTAGAAAGCCACAGATGTCAGACATAAAAGGACTGTTCGGGCATAATTATTCATTTACTCAAGAAAAAATTGGTTAGTCTAATGACCTTGAAATGTCCAAAATATTCCTTAGCCCAAAAAAAAACCTCCTTGTGCAAACTTTCACCAAAGTGAAGACGAATATATAGGGGTGAGGAACAATCACATCTGTTTCTTATGAAGTGTGTGAAAAAAGAAGCACTTTCATATTGTCTAGCAATTCCTTTGTTTGCCAGCACAAAAAAAGCAGACAGCTGACATGAATTGAGCCTTTAGAAATAGCATGAGGCACCTTGTATTCTCCACAACAAGCTTTGTCATGGCCTCTCAACTTATTCACATAGAGTCTTACACAATCCCTCAAACACGCCTGCGAAAAAAAATAATGCAGCTGCTATCAAATGCAAATACTTCTTTTTAAGTCCTTTCCCATCTGAAGTAAAGAGAAAATGTGTCTGGAGACCCTGGATATTATAACAGAAAGTCAATGAAGTGGGACAATAGATGACACTTAATGGGGAGGATTGTCTGCACTTAGAATCCATAATCAACAAAATGTTGTAGCAGAGATTTCCAATTGCACCGAGAACAAAACTTAAAATAATACACGAAGAATGAGCCAAGTAATAGGCAACTTTCACACATCAGTTTTTTTCCATCAGGCACAATCCGGAAAAAAACGGATAAAACAGATCCGGCGCCGGATCCGTTTTATCCCCATTGATTTGTATTAGCGCTGGATTATGCCTGATGGCCTTGCGTTGCATCCGGCTTTTGCCGGATCCGTCGTAATTGGCTAAAGCGGCGGCCGGATGGAATGTCTCTTGTAACGTTTTTTGTCTCTGACAAAAAAACGCATTGCATCGGCTCCGGCGCGATACAGTGTGATTTACAATGGAAGCCTATGGACGCCGAAGCGGCAAAAAACGGATCCGTTTTTGTAAACTGAGCATGCTCCAATTTATTGAAAGAAAAACGGATCCAGTAAAAAAAATGGACGAAACGGATGCAAAAACGGATGCGCCGGATTCGTTTTTTGACAGATCAGGTATACCGTAACTATAAAAATAAAAGGATCAGACGCATCCGTTTTTGCATATTCTGCGCCGCGTCCGTTGCATCAGGCACACGCCGGATTGTGCCTGATGCCGAAAAACTGATGTGTGAAAGTAGCCTAACAAATATGGGGTAAAAAAACAACATAAATATACACATAAAATATATATAAATATACAACATAAATAACAAAATATGTAAATATTTCAATGACTGCGCATGAGTAACTTGGATAAGAAGACATTATTAATTCTGCGTTTTGCTGAGCGTAATAACCATAATGTATATTATGAGTCTTCTATAAAAACTAATGATGCAGGAGCAGATGCAGAAGGAGCCATTGCCAATGTATAGAGTACAGATAACCCTCTGAGTGAATGAGATGGATAAATCCAGCACTAATGGCAGCCTGGTTACACTCCGGAGTCATCCATAATGAATGTATTTGCTTTACTAGAAGAAAAGAAGCACTTTTGTTATTTTATTGTAACCATCACCTTCCTCATACCATGTAATGAAGGCTTACGCTGCATTCTGGCTAGGTCTGCCTCTGGATTGTAATTGACTAGGAGACCTGCTGTATCTGATGATTCATCTCCTCTAAATAAGACTTTTTATGGATAGATCAGGGCAATAATATAGTTAATACGATCACTTGGAGTAAACAGAACAGTGTGGCACAATGTAACTGCAGTTTATCAATAGATTCCAGGAAGTGATATTTATCATTGTGACAGGAAATAAACAATTCCATGTTATAGGATAAACAAAGAAGATTTCAGCCTAGCACTAGGATGTGAGCACCACACCAGATCTACATAAATGGCTCTATACAGCAGGATGCGATACTGTGGCAATCCTGCTAATTGAATGCTGTGGGGAGGGTATAGGATACTTTTCTCACCCTCAAAACTTCTATTCAGTTAGAACTAGTGAGTGTCAGGTCAGTATTGATGTGTTGTGATAATAGACACCCTGAAAATGATGGATCAGAAGAGCCATAATAATTCAGTGGACAAAGGGCAGTGCCTGTCACCACCTGCACACACTTCACATATGAAGTTAGGCTCAGTCTGGAACTTTCTGCACACCATACATTGCATCCTTATCTAACACACAGAGCTCCTATAACATGGATGTCTGCCCAGCCTGGTGTGGGTGCAGAAGAGCAGGGGAAAGTGTAGCAAGTGTCAGGGCAGTGGATCTGGCTGGTGTGTAGGTTCCTATAACATGGATGTCTGCCCAGCCTGGTGTGGGTGCAGAGGAGCAGGGGAAAGTGTAGCAAGTGTCAGGGCAGTGGATCTGGGCTGATGTGTAGGTTCCTATAACATGGATGTCTGCCCAGCCTGGTGTGGGTGCAGAAGAGCAGGGGAAAGTGTAGTAAGTGTCAGGGCAGTGGATCTGGGCTGATGTGTAGGTTCCTATAACATGGATGTCTGCCCAGCCTGGTGTGGGTGCAGAAGAGCAGGGGAAAGTGTAGTGTCAGGGCAGTGGATCTGGCTGGTGTGTAGGTTCCTATAACATGGATGTCTGCCCAGCCTGGTGTGGGTGCAGAGGAGCAGGGGAAAGTGTAGTAAGTGTCAGGGCAGTGGATCTGGGCTGATGTGTAGGTTCCTATAACATGGATGTCTGCCCAGCCTGGTGTGGGTGCAGAGGAGCAGGGGAAAGTGTAGTAAGTGTCAGGGCAGTGGATCAGGGCTGGTGTGTAGGTTCCTATAACATGGATGTCTGCCCAGCCTGGTGTGGGTGCAGAAGAGCAGGGGAAAGTGTAGTAAGTGTCAGGGCAGTGGATCTGGGCTGATGTGTAGGTTCCTATAACATGGATGTCTGCCCAGCCTGGTGTGGGTGCAGAAGAGCAGGGGAAAGTGTAGCAAGTGTCAGGGCAGTGGATCTGGGCTGGTGTGTAGGTTCCTATAACATGTATGTCTGCCCAGCCTGGTGTAGGTGCAGAAGAGCAGGGGAAAGTGTAGCAAGTGTCAGGGCAGTGGATCTGGGCTGATGTGTAGGTTCCTATAACATGTATGTCTGCCCAGCCTGGTGTAGGTGCAGAAGAGCAGGGGAAAGTGTAGCAAGTGTCAGGGCAGTGGATCTGGGCTGGTGTGTAGGTTCCTATAACATGGATGTCTGCCCAGCCTGGTGTGGGTGCAGAAGAGCAGGGGAAAGTGTAGTAAGTGTCAGGGCAGTGGATCAGGGCTGGTGTGTAGGTTCCTATAACATGGATGTCTGCCAAGCCTGGTGTGTGG
This sequence comes from Anomaloglossus baeobatrachus, assembly GCF_048569485.1. Lineage (NCBI taxonomy): Eukaryota > Metazoa > Chordata > Amphibia > Anura > Aromobatidae > Anomaloglossus > Anomaloglossus baeobatrachus. The sequence goes on from NC_134354.1 coordinate 504,044,646, forward strand.
GTGCAGAAGAGCAGGGGAAAGTGTAGCAAGTGTCAGGGCAGTGGATCTGGGCTGGTGTGTAGGTGGCTGGAGAAGTAGCTCACCGCTCTGCAGGGTGGAATCACACTTCCAGTCGTTGCCTAGTTTCTTACAAGACTCCCATAGGGACAGGTAGTACTGGTTGTCCGCCGTCACCCAGGCTGGGCTCAGAACGGCTCCGATGTCCAGACACAGGGCCAGGAAGATGCACACAAGTCCCACCAGCTTCAGAGGAGTGAGCACCGAGGAGCGGACCTCCTCCATCCCGCTGGCAGAAGAAGCCATGACCCCCAGCCAGGACCAGCAGAAAGGGAATACAGGAGGGAAGGATGCAGTGCAGGAGAAGGTGGCACTGTACACTGTGTCTGATGCCAGCGAAGTGACAAAGTGAGTGCAGGCTGTGGGCAGGAGCTCAGGTGGAGCAGGCTTGTTTGATGCCTTCTGTAGGAGCTAGAGCTGCTCTCTGCCTCCTTCTTCTGCGTCTCCCACTTGTTTCCCTTGACTCAGATGCTGCTGGCTGCTCCTTGCTCCAGGACAGAAGAGAACTGTTACCCAGTGACCTCCGTCTTTGCATAACTCCCTCCCTCCTTCCTCTCCTTTCTTTGCCTTTCTTCTTCTCCGCTTTCTCTCCTTCTCCTCCTGCTGGCTGCAAAGAGGGCACCGGCCAAAGTGCTGACGTCACTGTGTGCTCCAGAGGAGGGACAGGCAGGGGAGCATGGTGACAATGAGAGGCATGTAGAGGCTGGAGAACAGCAGGCAGATGGGCTCTAATGTGCCTTAGCTCTGTAGCTTCTGCTGGATGAGGACTGCTGCCTTCCTGTAGCCTCTCACTGCTTTGATTGGAGTAGAATTTTAAGTTTAGACATTTTATTCTGATGCTTCCATCTGTTGTTTGACAAGAAGGAATTTATTGTCCATTTATAAAAACTTTCACTCATAGTATCTAGAGCAGATATGGAGTTGAAAATGATAAATGCACATTGTGCCGTATTTCTAAGCATGACACAATTTTTGTATAGTTTACTAGTGATGAATAGTTTATTAGTGATGAGCAAGCCCTAAAATTCTTCAGTGCTCAATAGTCAAATCGAGCAGGTCGGACGCTCGGACAGGCTCAAATTGAGTAACGAGTATAATGAAAGTTAATGGGAAACAAGCATTTTTCCGGAAGACTCTATCAGGAGGGCTGTGGGGCAGGAAAAATTGCTGAAATTGATGGAAATGTAGCAACCAGGGATATGGGGTACTCGGTTTCAAGCAGAGTCTCTATTGGGAATATCACAGTGGTGGCAGTTACCCGGTTCCGTGCCCTGGGCCCTTTTTGCAATGGGGATATTTACAGGGGATTGGTGAATAAAGTCCATTTGTGACGCCACTTGCGGTGTTGCGGCTATATGTAGGGAGCCGCCGCTGCAAAATGTCTCTACTTGGGCCGATGGTATTAGCAGCAAATATGGTAATCCCTCCGCAAGTAGGGTATTGCCCCTGCGGGTGTATGGTGCAGTGGGCGTGTGAAGAAGGAGTCCAGACAGGTATTCAGTGCAACTGGTTTACTCACTTGAGATGTTAACTGGTTGCCCGAGGCCGGCTGGTTTCTCCTCCAGGTCCCCTTCGTCCCAGTGCCAGTCTGTTGTTCTGGTACCTTCCTCCCCTGCACCTGTCTCTGGTAAGTGGGTCCCTGTGGTATAGATCACTGGGGTCCCTGTTCTGTGGTTTGTCCACTTCTGTCCGCCTGACGGTAGCGTGAACCCTGTGGGGTTGGAGTCTGTGGTCCTGTCCCCGGTTCTCCCTTTGTTACTGAGTCTTCAGATTCTTTAGGGTCAGCAAGGTCCTTGATGGTCCCTTTTGCTGTGCAGGTGTTAACAGATCGGCTTGAAGCTCTTTCGTGTCCTAAGGTCTTGTAGCCCGTCGGTGCATTGTTCCGGGAGTACTTTACCATACTCCGCCGTACTCCACCGGCAACCACTTCTCCTGGGTACCAGGTCACCGTTAACCCGAGTCAGGGAGTCACTTCACTTCCCTCTTCACACCTCTGCTGTCGACTCTAGACTGACTACTCTCCACAGTCACTGCAGTTCTGACCCCTGACTTCCTGTGTTCTCCTCACTGTTCCCAGTGTGCCCTTCCCACCTGTTCAACTAGTGGACTGGAGTGGCTCCACCTCTAGACGGCCATCCATTGGTCCCATCCTAGCTGGGTACCATTGTATGGGGGATTTGTTGGGGAAAACTGGGATTACCTGGGTTTTTGGTGTTACCGGCACTGGGGTTCTGGGTCCCTAAGGGGGTAGGCCCTGCATCCTGGTGGGGATGCAGAACCTTGTAGCACTCTGATGGGTTCAGGGGCGCTACAGAAACAACACTCAAATTAAAGGGGACTAGCAAGGGGAAGATACCTGGATGCTTCTCTGACTCCCAGGTTGCTGTTGGGAGCAATGTTATCAGAGTACTATGCCACTTTTAGGCTATATGCACACAGTGCATTTTTATCATTTTTTTTATGCGTTTTTGAGTGCAGTTTTGTACAAAACTGCATGTAAATCATTAAGCCAGCAAAGTCAATGAGAATCCTGAAGTGTTATGCACATGTTGCTTTTTTTGCCTTGCAGATTTGCAGCAGAAAATAATCTGCAGCACATCAATTATTTCAGTGTTTTGGCCAGCATCTTTCAGCAAGGGCCACCTGATGATTCTCAAAAGATTATGAGTGAGGGCCACCTGATGACCCTTTAAAGATTTGCAGCGAGCGCCGCTTGATAACCCCCTAAAAATTATGAGTGGGGCCACCTGATTAACCTGTTGATTTGCTGGAGGAGGAGGAGAACAAGAAAATGAAGAAGCCATAAACCATATATCCTCTTTTGCATGAGAATACAGCAGGAAAAATAATGAACATTTGAATTGACTATAGGTTCCGCTGCCGTCATCCTGTCAGGTTGAGACGTCTGGGCCGATCCAGACCTTGTTCATTTTGAAAAGAGTTAGCCTGTCAGTATTTTCAGTTGACAGGTGGATGGCCCTATCAGTTATTATGCCCCCGGGGGCACTTAAAACCTGCTCTGACAAAATGCTCGCAGCAAAACAGGCCAGCACCTCCACGGCATAGAGGGACAGTTCATGCCACATGTTCAGCTTGGATACCCAATAGTTGTGCGGCACAGAAGAATCATGGAGGATGCTGGTACGGTTGACTAGGTACTCCTTCACCATCTTCAAAAATGTTTCCTTCCCTCTCAGACTACTCTGCAAATCAGGGCCTGGCTACTGAGAGGGTCTAAAAAAACTGTCCCAGACCATATGTTCAGCTGTCTCTGTTGGACCTGGTGTATGACTCCCTTAGCTTTCCTCCTGTGTTGGCCAAGGAACTATGACTTCTGTCACCACCAATGTCATATGGGAATTGTTGTACTAATTGTTCATCAAGGGTCTTCTAGTATTTCATAATTTTACTAGCCCTCTCCAATGCAGGAAGGAGAGATGTTAAGTAATCCTTGTAGCGGGGGTCAAGAAGGTTAAACAACCAGTTATCAATGTTGGCTAAAAGTTGTATAATCCAAGGGTCTCAAGAAAGGCAGCAGGACATAAAGTAATCCATGTGTGCCTCACTCCCAACAGCCAAGACTTCCCTGTCCCCACTAAAGGCTGCTTTACACGCTGCGACATCGCTCAAGCAAACTCGTTGGGGTCACAGAATTTGTGACGCACATCCGGTCGCTTTGGCGATGCCGTTGCGTGTGACACCTTTGAGCAATTTTGCATCGTTGCAAAAACATGCAAAATCGCTCATCGGTGACATGGGGGTCCATTCTCTAATATCGTTGCTGCAGCAGTAACGAAGTTGTTCCTCGTTCCTGCGGCAGCACACATCGGTACGTGTGACACCGCAGGAACGAGGAACCTCTCCTTACCTGCCTCCCGCCCGCAATGCGGAAGGAAGGAGGTGGGCGGGATGTTACGTCCCGCTCATCTCCGCCCCTCCACTTCTATTGGGCTATCGGATCAGTGATGCAGCTGTGACGTCGCTGTGACACGGCGGGTACCCACGCTAGCGATATCGGTCATGATATCGCAGCGTGTAAAGCGGCCTTAAGAGGACAACTCTCCTTCTCCTTCCTCTCCTCTTCCTCTCCTTCAGCCTATCCATACTGAACCGGCAGAATGAAGATGGTGTGGGTGTGCCACCCCGTGGCCCCGTTACCTTCAGGTCGTCTCAGGGTCTTCGGGGACGGCGCGTCCTGGATCCCTCTGGTCACAGGTAAGTTGACTTCTATGGGATTCGTGACGCCACTCTCGGTATTGCGGTCAGGGCGACCACCACTGCAGTTTAGGGTCACCTGGGGCTGATGGTGGGTGCAGTTAGATGTGGTGGCCTCCCGAGAGTGAGGCTGACCCCAGGGCCCGGTGTAGGTGTGTGGCACCACAGGTCGCAGAAGAACTCACACGCACAGCAGGAATGTCTTTCAGGGTTTTTACTCACTTCAGGTGGCAGGGGTGAGTAACCAGGGGAACCAGGCTCCTTCAGGCTGACTTAGGGGGTGGCTGCTGACTCGCCTTCCTAGCCCTTGTGTTTTTGTGGTGACCCAGACTTGTAATCCTACGGGGTCACCCAGGGAAGTTGCTTCTGCCTTTTCTCCCCCTTTTTCGGCCCATCTGCTTGTAACCTGGACCAGATCACTCTGGCTGCTTGCCTCTTGTGAACTATGGGCCCTCTCGTTGCTACGTGGCTCCGGACTCTGTGGTGTTTTGGTGGAAGGTATAAAGTACCCCCACCTGCAGGTTGAGCAGGCCAACTGAATGGGCCCCTGCTCTGGGGACCTGTTACCCCGTACAGGCCTGGTCCTTGCCTGGCAGTCCCCGTACTCAGCCACCCCTTTGCATTCCAGCCGTGGGTAGATTTCGGGCGGCACTACCAGGTGACCATTCTCCCCCATCAGTAACCACTGCACCTGCTGTGTCTGACTAGTGACAGCCTCCAGGTTTCCTCCTTGCAACTCCTCTGCCTGAGCTTCACTGACTGACTGGCTCACTACTACCTCCCCTCTGTGCCTGCCTCCGCAACTTAGCAACTAGGCTCTCTACCACACCCCTCGAGTGGAGATGGAGGCCACGCCCCCTCCTGTATTCCCCAGGAGTCCCTTCAAAGGTCAATGTGGGAGACCCGGTTACTATGCGCCTGTATAATCACACCCCGGTCAGCCTTCTGGATTACCTGTGTTGTACTGCCCCAGCATGGGTGCAATACTCAGTGATGCCTGACCAGGTCAGGGGCGCCACATTGGTAGTACACTCTGTAGCCCAGTTAACCATCTGTTACACCTCCTCCTCATTATCACCCAATCCATGCTGAGAAGATGAGATCAGGCTGCATTGTAGAATTATCCCGAGTACTTTCTTCCTCCATTTTCACCTGGTCTACATGCAAAGCTTCCCCTTTAATTGTGAGCAGCGTCTGTTTGAGTAGACACAGAGGCTGGATGGTTAAACTGATTATGGCTCACCATCTTAATAGAATCCTCAAAGTATTGTAGAATCACACAAATATCAGACATCCATACACACTTGTCAATTTTTATGTGCAGACAGGTATGTTGTAGCTGATATTCAACTACTGCCCTCAGCTGCTCACAAAGCCTTGCCAATATTTGTAATGTTGAGTTCCAGCATGTGGGCCTGTCGCACACCAGTCGATAAGCTGGAATTTTTAAGCACTACTGCAGCACTGTCAGACTGGGGGCAGCTGTAGTTGACTTTGAGAAATGGATGCACATGCGGCATACCTACACAAGAAGCTCAGGCAAATCTGCGTCATTTTTCAGAAATGGCTGAACCACTAAGTTGAGCACATGGGCCAGTCATAGTAAGTGTGCGAGTTTGCAAGCTTCAGACACGCCACCAGTTATTGCCATTAGCACACATGACCATGCAGTGTTTTAGGTTGAGTGGCGAGAGCCACGGATTTTTCTGGTATGTTGTAACTTTCCACAACTCTGTGGCATAGTTCTCTTTGTCACCTAAACAGAGTAGTTTCAGCAGAGCCTGTTTCCGCTTCACCAAGGCAGTGCTGCAATTGACGCACCCCAGGGCTTTGGGGTACACGGTCCCGGGCTGTAATTTAATGGGACAGTTCACTGGGTGGCCGTTGCCCGGTTCCGTGACCCTTGGGGTCGCTTAAAAGGGGATTTGTACAAGGGAAAAATAAAAATAAAATGTTATTCGTGACGCCACTTGGGGTATGCGGCTATATGGGGAAAGCCGCCGCTGCAAAGTATCTTACTGCTGGGGCTGGTAGTATTGGGAATCTTAGGTGTGATGGCTCACTGCAAGTAGAGCTAGGACCCAGGGGAGGATGATGGTGGTTGTAGTGTATGGGTGCAGATGTATGGAAGAATTCAGACAACTCAGGGGCTGCGTTTAACTTGTGCTTTACTGACTGGTTTTGAGTTGCTGCAACCCGGCTGGTGCTGGTCTTTACCAATCCGGGTTCCCTTTTTTTCAGTGCCGGTGTAGTGAACTGGTGAGCTTTACCTCCATGCAGCCTGTAGTAGTTGGTGGGTCCCCGTGGCTTGGAGCGTTTTGAGGGTCCCCTCCTGTTGTCTCCGTCCTGGCCCGTACAGCAGGCAGCTTGAACCTCTCTTTGGTCGGACCTCTCTCCCCGTTCCCAAGTTCCCTCTCTGCTGCTGTGCCCTGAGTACTAACGTCGGTAAGGTCCTTGATGGTCCCCTCACAGGGCAGATTGTTATCAGGTAAGCGTGAAGTGTCTTCCTGAACTAGGGCTCTGTATCCTGTCGGTACTCGGTCCAGTGAGTAGTTCTTCATACTCCCCCTGGAAACCGTACTCTTTTTTACTCAGTAGTCACTTCACACTTTCCGTCACCACATCAACTTCTTACCGTCTGTCAGTCTTTTCATTATCGAACTGACAAGATGTCCATCATCCGTCCACTTCATTGACCAGTCCCTCCTCGGGTTTTGACTAGTGGATTGGATGCGTCCCAGCCTATAGGTGACCACCCGTCAAGTCCATCTCTAGCCTATTACCCAGTCTGGGGAAAAGGGCGTGGTTTTGTGTGTGTTGTGGTGTTTTACCAGCACTGGTCTTCCAGGAATCCGGCGTTGGATGTAGTACCCTGTGGCACCTGATAGTCAGGGGCGCCACATTATGTTTCAGGCTTGCGATTGAGTTGGATGACGTGCACTGAGATGACAATTCGGAGATGAAGGATGAGGAAGAGGATGGGGAGCAGGAATCTATGTAGGAGGTATAAGAAACCCTGATGGAACTATGCCTTAATCATGGTCATCATCGTTTTTTCTCCCCTACTCCCCCTTTTTAATGGATGTCTGTTTTTAGCTGTCTGACTATTTGACAAATGATTTTCATAGAACAATAAAAGAGAAATTTTATATGACTAGAAGGTGGCCCGATTCTACGCATCGGGTATTCTAGAATTTACGTATTGTGTAGTTCATGTATGATTTTTGTTATATATATATATATATATATATATATATATATAGATGTTGTGTGTAGTTACCAAGTGTTTGTGTAAGGGCGCTGTACATGTTCTGGGTGTTGTCTGGGTGTGGCGGGGGGTGAGAGCAGTGTTGTATGTGTGTTGCGTGTGTTGCGTTGTTTGTGGAGTGCTGTGTGTCTGTCGCGTTGTGTGTGTGTGTGTTGCGCGGTTTGTGTGGGTGTAGTGTGTTTTGGGGGGAGGTATGTTTTGTGCAATGTGTGTGTTGTGCGGTATGTGCGTATATTTATGTATGCCGCGGTGTTTGTGTGTTGGGTGTTGTGTGTGTGCGGCGTTGTCTGTGTGTGTGGGTGTCTGTGTAGGGCGGTGTTTGAGGTTCCCAGTGTGTGTGTGGTGTGTTGTGTGTGTGTGTGTTGGGGAAAGGTGTGCACCTCCCATCTTGCTCCATCCCCCATGCTGCGCACCTCCCATCGTGCTCCATCCCCCATGCTGCCCAACCCCCATCGTGCTCCATCCCCTATGCTGCGCATTCCCCATCGTGCTCCATCCCCGATGCTGCGCACCCCCATCGTGCTCCATCCCCCATGCTGCGCACTCCCCATCGTGCTCCATCCCCGATGCTGCGCACCCCCCATCGTGCTCCATCCCCCATGCTGCGCACTCCCCATCGTGCTCCATCCCCCATGCTGCGCACTCCCCATCATGCTGCATCCTCCATGATGCGCACTCCCCATCGTGCTCCATCCCCATGCTGCGCACCCCCCATCGTGCTCCATCCCCCATGCTGCGCACCCCCCATCGTGCTCCATCCCCCATGCTGCGCACCCCCCATCGTGCTCCATCCCCCATGCTGCGCACCCCCCATCGTGCTCCATCCTCCATGCTGCGCACCCCCCATTGTGCTCCTTCCCCCATGCTGCGCACCCCCCATCGTGCTCCATCCCCCATGCTGCACACTCCCCATCGTGCTCCATCCCCCATGCTCCGCACTCCCCATCGTGCTCCATCCCCCATGCTGCGCACCCCCCATCGTGCTCCATCCCCCATGCTGCGCACCCCCATCGTGCTCCATCCCCCATGCTGCGCACTCCCCATCGTGCTCCATCCCCCATGCTGTGCACTCCCCATTGTGCTCCATCCTCCATGCTGCGCACTCCCCATCGTGCTCCATTCCCTATGTTGCGCACCCCCCATCGTGCTCCGTCCCCCATGCTGCGCACCCCCATCGTGCTCCGTCCCCCATGCTGCGCACCCCCCATCGTGCTCCATCCCCCATGCTGCACACTCCCCATCGTGCTACATCCCCCATGCTGCGCACCCCCCATCGTGCTACATCCCCCATGCTGTGCACCCCATCGTGCTTCATCCCCCATGCTATAATAGTTCTCCTATTATACTCAGAGAGGAGTATAATAGGAGGACTATAATAGGAGGAGTACTCCTGGGGGGAGAGGAGTATAATGCCGACTCCCTGCACATGTGTACCGGGATCCGGTGTACGCTGGTAACTATGATACACATCGGGTAAATAAGGGACCTTAGTTACCCGATGTGTATAATGGTTACCAGCGTTCACCGGCTCCGTCACGATCCCAGCATCGCAAGGGTATGTCTGGCGCTGCTGGGATCGTGACGGAGCCGGTGTACACTGGTAACTATGATACACATCGAGTAACCAAGGGACCTTAGTTACCCGATGTGTATAATGGTTACCAGCGTTCACCGGCTCCGTCACGATCCCAGCATCGCAAGGTTATGTCTGGCGCTGCTGGAATCGTGATGGAGCCGGTGTACACTGGTAACTATGATACACATCGGGTAACCAAGGGACCTTAGTTACCCGATGTGTATAATGGTTACCAGCGTACACTGGCTCCGTCACGATCCCAGCAGCGCAAGGTTATGTCTGGCAATGCGTGCGGAGGGCCGAGGCGAGCGGGCAATCCATGCGGAGGGCGGGGCCAGGCCAAGGCGAGCGACCAATCCGTGGGGGGCGGAGCTGAGGCGAGGCGAGCGGCCAATCCGTGCGGGGGGCGGGGCCATGGCGAGCCCAGCGGCCAATCAGCTTTGTGTCATCGTAAGGACACAATTTTGGAGCAAGACAGACAGACAGACAGACAGAATAAGGCAATTATATATATAGATAAGTCTTGTTAGTTTGGTCCTCTCTGCGCTGGAATTTTTTTCTTTGTTGCATTTTACAGGGTCTCCCGTATTTTGATACCCAGTGCAGTTAAAGCAATTGGCTACAGGCTGCAGCCCAAAACTGTCTGCGTTATCTTGGTTGTGTATCACAATACGGAGGACTCCATGTGATTTTTTTAAAAAAAATTATATAAATACTTAATAAAAAGCATTGAAAGGTCCCCCCAATTTTTATACCCAGCAGAAATAAAGGGGACAGCTTTGGCTGGTATTCTCAGGCTGGGGAGGCCAATGGTTATTGAGCCCTCCGCGGACTAAAAAAAGCAGCCCACATATGCCCCAGAATTGTCACATCTATTAGATGCACCCATTCCGGCTTTTTATCCTGCTCACCCAGATTTCCCTGGTGCTATGGAAATTGGGGTAATATAAGGGTTTAACGACAACTGTGAATAGTCAAAAAAGAATAACTGTCATTAACGCCTTATGTTACCCTGATTGCCACTGCACCTGGGCAATTGGAATGAGATAAGGTATTGCAATTGGCACATTTAATGGATTCTCCAATTCTGGGGCAGCTGCAGGCTGCTATTTTTAGACTGGGAAGAGCGCAATAACCATGGGCTTCCCCAACCTAAGAATACTAGCCCCAGCTGTCCGCTTTATCTTGGCTAAGTATTAAAATAGAAAAGGGACCTCTCACCTTTTTTTTAAATTAATTATGTAAATAATTAAAAAAAAACACGAGGTCCATTGTATTTTGATACACAGCCAAGATAACGCACACAGGTGAAAGCTGCACCCTGTAACCATCTGCTTTATCTGCGCTGGGTATAAAAATACAGGGGACCCTGCAACATTTTTCAAATTATTTATTTTTACACTACACTCCAGAAACCCACACATCTAGCGTGAGTGCAAGCAATCACAGACTCCGGCACAGATGGTGGGTGGGGGAAGCCAGAGTACAACCAATCATAGACACTGTTACACAGGCTGGGCGGGGGGAAAAGTGCATATTCCCTCACCTACTGTATCCTCACCTATCCCTAGTAGACTGTGAGCCCTCCCGAGCAGGGACATCTCTCCTCCTGTACCTGTTTGTGTCTTGTATTGTTTATGATTATTGTACTTGTCCCTATTATGTACACCCCTTTCACATGTAAAGCGCCATGGAATTGATGGCGCTATGATAAATAATAATAATATTCATGAGCTTTAATGATTGGTCCGGGAAGCTGTGTGATAGCCCAGGGTAACTGTATGTATAATTCTTCTGCTTTAATCCCCATAATACTGTACCAACATTATTCGACTAAATTAGTTTTGAATCAAAAATGCATTCAGTCATTTTCCCCATGCTGTTCCCATTTAGTTTCAGCACGTTTCCATCCAGTGTAGCATTTTTACATCCCCGACAGACCTATTTCTAAGGTCCTCCACAAAATTATTTGAGTTTCCCATTGACTTGTATTAGGTTTGTTATTCGGTACAAATACTCATGTATTTTTAAACTAAAAATCTCATTTTTTTCATATAGCAGTAATGCAGTACCAGAGTTTCCTAATGCATTGTTGGCTTTTTAGTGTGCAGCTGTATGCATTTGATATTTACTATGTTTTTTCAGCTAGCACCTATTCACACCTGCTAGATGTGCGGGTCAGTTTTTTTTTTTAAATATTTGTAGTGAGTCTCTTTCTGACTGAGCACTCCACACTATAAACCAGTCTGTGTTCATAACCTTTAAAGCAGGAGTCCTAGCTGCCCAAACATGGAGGCTAGTCCAAATAGTGGCATTTCAAGATTTTTTTAGTCTTGCTGCCCAGACACGGATGTTTTTAACCTAGATAGTGGCATTTAAGTTAGGTACCCGGATTACAGAGATTACCTTGCCATTGCTTTCCCGGCTTACATGCAATGGCCAATACATAAGCTAAAACTCTAATTTTTTCATATAGCAGTAATGCAGTACCAGAGTTCCCTTATACATTGTTGAATATTTGACTATTCGCTCATCTTTACTTAGTATTCCTCCTCAAGACTATGCTTTTCTATTGTTTTTGGGTGAATGGCTAGGTATGTTGAAGAGGTATTCATTATATATCAAGCCATAATGTATATCAAACCATACCTATTGGAATAAATGCATAATAAAATATTATGTTAAAGGGAACCTGTCACCTATAATATGCGTTCTGACCTATCAGCAGACGCATGTGTGCCCTAATTACACCTCTCTACTCATCCCTGTGTTATAAAATTGTATAATATGAAAGTATTAAAAAACGTTTAATTACCTTCATATCTCGTATGTAAATATCAGGGAATATGGTCACAGGGGTGGTGCCTTGCCCTATGGACGTCTGTATATTCCCGTGGTATCACGCCCCTGTGGGCGTGATACCATGGAGCGACGTCCCCATCTCTCATTCTATCCTGCGCGCATTGTAGCAGGCTTCTCTTCCGGGTGTTCACGCGCTGGCTTCAGACGCGCATTGCGCATGCGCAGTGCGCGTCTTAAACTGACAAGGAGAACCCGGAAGAGAAGCCTGCCGCAATGCACGCAGGATAGAATGAGCAACGGGGACTTCACTCCATGGTATCACGCCCACAGGGGCGTGATACCACGGAAATATGCAGATGTCCGTAGGGCAAGGCGCCGCCCCTGTGACCATATTCCCTGCTATTTACATATGAGATATGAAGGTAATAAAACGTTTTTATTACTTTCATATTATACAATTTTATAACACAGAGATGGGTCGAGAGGTGTAATTAGGGCACACATGCGTCTGCTGATAGGTCAGAACCCATATTCTAGGTTACAGGTTCCCTTTAAGTTCTTGAACCTTAATTACTAAGGAAATTACAAGTTTCATTGTCAATTGCATTAGTCACTGTCATTTCTTACAGTTTTAAAACAGTATATATGATTAAACAGAAATATGAAATTTTGACAATATTTGAATTAACATAGGCATAGAAGTGAGTAAATTAATTAAATAAATAAATAAAGTTTAGTTGTTTGCCTATGAACATGTTTATGTGTAACAGCCCAGAGTTTTCCAATATACTTTGGTCCTATTCATGTTTAACAAATTTAAATAGTGTCCTAAATACAGTCAGAAATGTGTTACTGAATTAGTATTGTAACTACAAAACATATACAGCTGCACACTAAAATGCTAACAATGAGTAAGGGAACTGTGGTATTACATTACTGCTATAGGAATATTTGAAAAAAAGAGATATTTGGATTATGTATTGGCCAATGCATGTGAGCCCAGTCACCACGGCAAGGTAATCTCTGTATATCGGGAACCTAACTTGAAATGTCACTATCTGGGTTTAAAACCTCCATGTCTGGGCAGCTAGACTAAAAACCTAACTTGATATGTCACTATCTGGGTTAAAATCCTCCATGTCTGGGTAGCTAGACTCCTGCTATAAAGAGGAATGAACACAGCTTGGTTACAGGGCAGAGTGCTCAATCAGAAAGAGATGCACTATAAATGTATCAAAAATACTGACCCGATATATTTATAGTGCACTCTTCCAAAGAGGCACTCTACCCAAAGAGGACCAATTGGGCTCTGTATTATCATCTACATGGGAATAAATTCAACAGTACTTACTCAGCGCGGGCTTTAGATAAAAGCATGTGCTAGGTCTTGACCTGTATGTGGATGATCTGGTGTGATTGTTCACAAAACACATTAAGCGTAAGGTACCCTCACTTAGGTTAGGTCCTCTTTTCATCGGTCCATTCAGAATTACATAGACAAAAGATTGACATCCGATTTTATGGATTACTAAAAATAAAAGAAGTTATATTTTAATGGAGGATGTAATTTATTTTTCATTTTGCCTATGGACATCTATTACCCTAGAGCCAGTGGAATTAGCTGGAAGCCTCTAACTGAATTACAGCAGACCGCCACTTTACAGTGGTGAGTGCAATTCTTTTCACTTGAATACTCCATTTAGAATTACGGTGGTCATCAACCTAATGGCTTTCCGTCTGGCCTTACCATTATCATATAAGATCCACAATGTCTTCCACAAGTCTCATTTAAAGAAATTTGTGGGTCTGGGAACTCCTCTTCCCATTCCTCCACCTTTTGGTCTTGGTTGATGTTTTTTAAAGTCCCAGGTATCGAGAATTGTTGATTATTGCGTCTTCCATCGCCCTCTACAGTACCTGGTTCATTGGCAGGGTTATGGTCCCGAGGAGAGGACTTGGATGCCTGCTGCTGGTGTCCATGTAGATCATCTGGTTAGGGCATTCCATCGCTGTCATCTGGAGAGACCTGATTCTGAGGGCCCAGAGGGCCCTCGTAGAGAAACAGCGATACTGTCACATGGTGGCTGGCACGGAACTCGCCAAGTGTTAGGCACTCCACACAATAAATAAAAACTTTAGGATCAGCTCACCTCTGGATTAGCTGTGGCCGGTTTAGAGATCAGTACACGGACAGTCAGCGGGCCGGATCCCGGGATAAGTGAAGCAAGAAAAAATGTTTCATCCAGCACTTGAAGATATAGTATCCCAATTCCACGTAATTCACGGACTTGATAAAAACATTATTGATTTTATTCATGTACAAAAGTACAAATAATTAAAATCATTGCATCTTACGCATTTCAAGCCGAATAAGGGCTCATACTCATACCATCATGCTATTGTTATCTGATTATTTCCTCCCTTCTATTATTTTCCTCCAGAGCAAGTATAATCTACACCTCTGTGAGTGATTACTGCGAGTTTGAGTTTTGTTTTTGTCTTTGTCTATTTATTTATGTGGGATTAATCACTTAAGTACAGGCCATCTCCTAGGTGAAGGGAGGGGGGGCCAATGACAAGATTTGTTTAGAAGCTAGGGGTAGGAAGGCGGCCCAAACGTTGTCACCTTCAGACGTATCTTTGAAATCTGGGTCAGCCAGGGTTCCCCTAACCTAAGGGCCAGTTTAGGCTCCAATGTTTGTAGTGATCAAGTTAAACCCCATGACAAGCATAAACACAATTAAAACCAAGCTACAGATCTGACCACACATTTAATTTCCAGTAGTCTTTCTTCAGAGATCACAATGGGCTCAAATTCAATGTCACCTTCACAATGGTCCACTTAAGAAGGACAGGCAGGCACTCCCAATACTGAGGTGCACGTATCGCTGGATGGTCTCCACAATTCAAATAAATGATAAGGATCGGCACTCGTAGATTTTTCTTTTCAATCTTCTTTTCTTTATTTTAAATCATATTGCACAAAACACCAATAGTGTGACGCGTTTCGGTCAAAGGGACAACAGGACCTTTCTCAAGCTCAGCCTAGATCATACTAGACCTAACCTCTTACATCCCAGATAACTTTTTTTTGAGAAAAGAAAACTGAACCTCCAAACCTTCATAGAACACTGCAAAAAAACATAAGGTAATTTACCCATAGTCTCATATATATATACAAAATTATATAAAAATTAGAAAAAATTAGAAAAAAAAATGTAAAAAAATGTTCTTAATTTTTTTTTTGCTATATGAAAGTTGATGTTCAGTTTCCCATTCCACAAACAATAAATTTGTCATATGATATCCATAAAATTTACAGAAAAAAAGTTTTACTTTTAAACTGAGACAAAATTTATATATATTTTTGATGCTTTCAAAAGTCCATTAGAGACTATTCCACTGGGGGAATCGCTGTTCATCCAAATCAATACTCCATTACATTGATTTCCATTTTTATCTACATAATTCCTTTGGAATAATTTTTCATTTTCCTTCTATTCTTAATTTCCAAAGTTCATTTCAAGGGAATCGATGTCTTCCCAATCTAAACACGATACAATGGTGTTTTGAGAGAATCCAAGAATTCTATTCAGCTGACTGGGCTCTTCTGAGCACTTTTCATGTAGATCTCACCTATGTGCCTGGCTCTCCTTCCTTTAGCAAAGGGATTAAACCAAACAGGCAGGTGACCAGGCTGTCTTATTGTTAACAGCTTGCAGGAAAACAGATGCTCTCTTGACTAAGGAAATCCACAAAGATCTTGCAGATTCTGTTTTAAGAACTGTCAGATATTTTAGATTATTCCTCAGGTTATGTTGTGAATTGGTAGGTTTGATCCAGCTTGCTAAAGAATCTTTGGCTTTTTTTTACCTCTCCACGGCCCTTGTAGAAACAGGTTTTCATCCGAACTGAAGTTTTCTGCTCTATTAAGATAAAAGTAAATGGCTTTTTCATGTTACATCTAAAAGTGTAATTATTGTGTGCATTAGCTGGAGAGTTTGAAGCAAAAACCGGAAGGAATACTTCTGTCGATATAAGCTGTAGAAGTTACCTTTGACAAAAATGGTAGAGTATGAAAGACAACCGTTTCAGAATGAAACTGTGGATAAGAATGGTTGCATACAGTAATAAGGCCTCCCATTTCCCAAGCCTCTTAGCTAACTTATTGCCATTAAAATGGGACTTTCCAGGAAAGAATTGTACTGCTATTAGTTTCTAAACACTTAAAATAATGCTCAGAAAATCCATTAAGACCTATGGTACATTTTAGGAGGGAATTGTATGACTAAAGGGCACTTTACATGCTGCGACATAGCTAACAATATATCGTCGGGGTCACGTCGTTAGTGACGCACATCCGGCGCAGGTAGCGACATCGCAGCGCGTGACACCAAGGAGCAACAATCAACGAGCGTAAAAATGGGTCAAATCGATGATCGTTGACATGTCGCTCCTTTCCTTAATAACGTTGCTGCTGCAGGTACGATGTTGTTCATCGTTCCGGTGGCATCAAACATCGATATGTGTGACAACGCAGGAACGATGAACATCTCCTTACCTGCGTCCACCGGCAATGAGGAATGAAGGAGATGGGCGGCATGTTCCGGCCGCTCATCTCCGCCCCTTCTCTGCTATTGGGCGGCCGCTTAGTGATGTCTCAGTGACGTCGCTATGACGCCGAATGCACCTCCCCCTTGAAGGGGGGATTGTTCGGCGGTCACAGCGACATCGCTGATAAGGTATGTGCGTGTGACGCTGCTGTAGCGATAATGTTCGCTACGGCAGCGATCACCGCATATCACACCAATGACGGGGGCGGGTGCTATCGCTCGCGACATCGCTAGCAATCGCTAGCGATGTTGCAGCGTGTAAAGTGCCCTTAAGTGGCCTGTGATTGTTTAAAGGGAATCTGTCATCAGTTTTGTGCTTCCCATCTGAGCACAGATGAACAGTGATTTTATCAAAATTACAGGAATCAGGGTCTCTTGACTCATATTGTGCTTCTCTCACATTAGGCACTAAAAACTTAGTGACAGATTCCCTTTAATATCTGGCATTTTTATCCAGAGCTATGCTAGGAGAACCTGAATATTGGCTACAAGATGAAGCCTGTTTTCACCTTTCTGACAAAGCTCCATTTTCAAATCTGATGTGTGTCTCTTTTTGTGGTAATAACGTTAGAAGGCTTATTTCGGTTCCAGTGATTTTGTACTTCATGACACATTGTACGATTTGACAGTATTAAATTTAGGGTGATAAAATGTACTTCTATTTATTAAAATATTGTACATTTAGCGAAATCTGGAAAAAATAATAATTTTCAAACTTTAAAATTGTATGCCCGTATAATAGATAGTCATACTACAAAAATAGTTAGTAAATAACATTTCCCACATGTCTATTTTAAAAGCAGCATAATTTTAAATGTCTTTTTATTTTGTTTTGAAGTTAGAAGTGTTAATAGTTTTGCAGTAAATTTTAATATTTATTTTTATTTACCTATTCAGTTTTGAAGTGCTTTGAAATTTGTAAACCCTTTAGGAGTTTCATAAGAAGAATTCAAAATGGAATGAAAAATGAAGAAATACATTCCTTCAAGTAAAATGTTGCATTCACCTTCAAAGTTTTATTTACACAAGCTGAGAGATGAAATGAGAGAAATTGTACGCAAAGGTATGTTAAGCAATTTCTTCTGATTGAGCAAATACACCATTTGTGGTCTGAATCTACTGTTTGGGCACAAAAAGGAAACTGAACTATTTGATCTTTAAAATTCAAATTTGGCTTGAATTGATTGTGGATACCCCAGATTAAGGCCCCCTTCACACATCAGTGAAAAACACTGACGTTCTTCACTGATGTCTAGAACACGCACATATCCCTCCACGATTCATGGCACACCTGGGTTGTCCATGTGCAATCCGTGATCCGTGATTGCATATGGACATTACTCACCTGCCTTCGCTACTACTGTCCATGGTGCTGAACTCCTCGGCTCTGCAGCGTCCGCACACTGCTCTCTGTAGCTACTTCCGGGTCGACTGTTCCTGCTTTCATGAATAACCATGAGCCGGGCAGGAGCTGCAGAGAGCGGAGGCTGCACAGCGAATCGCTGGAAAGGTTAAAAATGTTTATTATTTTATATGTCAGTGTTTTTCTGGTATGTGTTTCACGGATCACACCATAGTTTGGTCCGTGGGTCATCAGTGATGCCAGAAAAAAACTGACTTGTCTCCGTGCAGAATCACACACACGTGTGTACGCTGCATGGAGACACGTTCAGTAAAAAATCACTGATGTGTGAGCAGCCCATTGATTATAATGGGTCTGCGTATGTCAGTGATTCTGGTACGTATAAAAAAAGCACAAACGTACCAGAATCACTGACGTGTGAAGGGGGCCTAAAAAGCAGTAGAAAGCCCTCACAAGTGACCCACTTTGAACACCACGCCCCTCTGTGAACACATCTTTGTTTGTATTGACCATTTTGTACTTACTACTGCTTCACAAAAGTTTATTGCTTTGGGATTAGTGATGACTGAACCCGAACTGTAAAGTTTAGGGTCCATAACATATACCTAGTGTCCGTGCATGGACCCCAAAAATGGAGTTCTCAAGGAACTCTGTGTAATTGTTTGGATTCGGCCACCCAGATAATTAAAAAGAAAAAAGGAAAAATAAAGAAAATAAGGAATAAAGTAAGAGCATTATACTTACCAAGTCTCCCACACGGCTGTAATACTACTTCCAAGTCTGCTCGTTATCCCTCATACATATTCACTGCTTCCTGCGCCCACCATCAGTCCCTGCATCTGTCATTGGTTGCAGTCAGACTGTGCTCCAACCCTGTGTGACAGCATCTGTGATTGTTTGGAATCACACACACTGTCTGTGTCCCTATAGTAGTGTAAAAAAAATAAATTGTCATATGGTCCCCCCCTATTGTGCAGATAAAGCATATGGTTACAGGCTGCAGCGAGCAGCCATGTGCTTATCTTGGTGGTGTATTAAAATAAGAAGGACCCCATGCGACTTTTTTATCCAGCTATGATAAAGTCGACAGCTGGGGGCTGGTATTCTCAGGCTCAGGAGGCCCATGCATATTGGCCCCCCAGCCTACAAATAGCAGCCTGCAGCCGGTAAAAATTGTCTCATCCATTACAACCTAATGCAGTTTTGATTTGATATTTTGCCAGGAGATGCAGAATTGGTGCTAAACATGATGTGGCTTTAATGCGATATTGATGCATATTTTTGCCAGAAGATGCTGATTTGGTGTTGAAATTTTGGCACCTAATTGCTGCACCAAATCTTCAAATTTTCTGGCAAAAAATGCATCCAAGCGCAATACGGTTTTGATGCATATTTTTGCCAGTAGATGTAGATTTGGTGCATACATTTCAGCACTAAATCTGTACCTGCTGGCAAATCACATAGCACATTTTGATGCATCTTTTTTCCAGGAGATGTTGATTTGGTACATGAATTTGGTGTATACATTTCAACACCAAATCTGCATGTCTTGGCAGAAACCCACACTGAAATGGCGGCACAACCATTTTTGTCTATTTTTTTGTTAACAGATACAGATTTGGTGCTGAAATTTATACACTAAATTCCTGCACCAAATCTGCCTCTTCTACCGAAAAACCTCATCAAAATGAAATGCAGTTTTAATGCAATTTTTTTTACAAGAAAGTGCAGATTTGGTGCTCAAATTTATACACCAGATTCCTGCTCCTAATCTGCATCTTCTGGCAAAAAAAAATCACGTTTAGATGCATTTTTTTGCCAGGAGATGCAGTATTGGTGGAAGAATTTGGTGTATATATTTCAGCACTATATCTGCATCTCTTGGCAAAAAAAACGCAGTTTTCTGCCAGGAGATGTAAAGTAGGTCTCAATGAACTGAATGAGTTCACTGATGTCTCTGCCTCAGTCTCTATGGCCACCGCTCTAGGGCAATCAGGAAGAGCCGGGTAAAGTGCCGGGATTGATGGCATCATAAGCGCTTACCATCTTCGAAGCCATGTTGAATCGATGCATAAGGGTGCAGAGGTCCTTTATGTGTGCCCACTCTGCAAGCGTAATTTTCCCCAAGACCAGCCTGCGCTGGCCCAGGCTATGAATCATGACATATTGCACCAGGGCTCATGGCTACTGCCACAGTTGCTGCAACTTGTGCAAAGTGGAATTTCACCATGTGAGCAAAATGCATATCAACCAGTTAACCGGTAGGCCAAAATAGCGATGCAAGTCAATAAGCCGCAGGGTGCAAACGGCAGAAGTGAGGACACAGCAACCATGCCTTCTGCAGCAGTGCATCCACGCTGAGATAATGGCTTAGAAATTGTTGTACAACCAGGTTGAGGACGTGAGCCATGCAAGGCACATGTTTGAGGTTACCCCGGCATAGGTCCGCCACCATGTTCACATCGTTATCACACACAGCCTTCCGTGGCTCCATGTTCAGTGGAGACAGCCATTGCTTAACCCCTTCACGACCGGCCGATTTTTCGCTTTCCGTTTTTTTTTTTCGCCATTCTTTTTCTGAGAGACGTAACTTTTTTATTTTTCAGTCAATATGGTCATGTGAGGGCTCATTTTTTGCGGAACGAGCTGTACTTTTAAATGAAACCATCAGTTTTCCCATATAGTGTACTAGAAAATGGCAAAAAAATTCCAAATGCTGAAAAATTGCAAAAAAAGTGCGATAGCACTATGGTTTTTGAGATATTTTATTCACTGTGTTCACTATATGGTAAAACTGATGTGTGGGTGTGATGCCTCAGGTCAGTGCGAGTTCGTAGACACCAAACATGTATAGGTTTACTTTTATATAAGGGGTTAAAAAAAAATCGGAAGTTTGTCCGAAAAAAGTGGCGCACGTTTTACGCCATATTCCGTGACCCGTAGCGTTCTCATTTTTCGGGATCTTAGGCTCAATGACGGCTTATTTTTTGCGTCTCGAGCTGACGTTTTTAACGGTACCATTTTTTGCGCAGATGCTACGTTTTGATCGCCTCTTATTGCATTTTGCGCAAAAGTTGTGGCGACAAAAAAACGTCGTTTTGGCGTTTGGAATTTTTTTGCCGCTACGCCGTTTACTGATCAGATTAATTGATTTTATATTTTGATAGATTGGGCGTTTCTGAACGCGGCGATACCAAATGTGTGTATATTTTTTATTTTTTTAACCCTTTAATTTTCAATGGGGCGAATGGGGGGTGATTTGAACTTTTAGGTTTTTTTGTTTTTTTTTAATTTTTTAAAACTTATTTTTTAACTTTTTTTTTATTTTACTAGTCCCCCTAGGGGGCTATTGCGATCAGCATTCCGATCGCTCTGCAGTATCTGCTGATCACAGCTGCAAGGCTGTAAACAGCAGATACGCTCTCTTTCTCTTTTGCTGTGCCCCGGGCACAGCGAAAGTGAAACTAAGTCAGGTGTAGTACAGGAGTCATCACATGACCCTGTGCTACCATGACAACTATCGGGAGTCACGTGATCGCGTCACGTGACTTCCGGTTTCGGCGGTAAGTAAAAACTTTACCGCGATCGCGCTTATAATGGCGCTGTCATGTATTGACAGCGCCATATAAGGGGTTAATCGGCACGAGCAGATAACGATTCTGCTCGTGCCTAGCAGGCACACATTTCAGCTGTAAAAATCAGCTGAGATGTGTGCCGATCGCGGCATGCTGCCGCATGAGGACCGCGGGCAGTAAGATTATGTCATTTAGGACGGAATTTTACGGCCCGCGGTCGTTAAGGGGTTAAACTCGACCTGGATAGCTGTTCAAAACTCTTCAGCTGTGTAACTGCGTTCTCCAATGTATTTTAATTTTAACAATCCCTGATTGTGGTGATCTCTTGCTGTGCTGTACTAAGGTGGGGGGATTCTCTCTGCACTGTTGGAATTTGTGTTACATTAAGAGAAAGGTTGAGGGAACAGGTGGAGGCCCTAGAGGAGGTGGAGGAGGAGGTAGATACAGAAGTTTGTCCAGCAAGCCTTGAGGATTTAAAGAATTGTGGAGCAGCCCCTTCCCCGCCTGCCCCTGTAGCCACCAGAGTCAACCAGTGCCCAGTCAACAAGACGTAAAACCCCTGACCATGTTGCTCATCCAGGTGTCAGTGGTGAAATGCACCCTGTCTGTCCCAGAGTTTTTCAAGGAATGGATAATATTGTCTGTGACATGGTGGCCCAGCGCTAGTGCAGGAACAGCTTAGAGAAGTCATGACAACTGGGCAACTGGAAGTAGGGGATTGCCACAACCACCAGCTTCGGGAACTGTCTGTATCCACCAGCTGGAAGGTAGCATTTCCATGGTCAACAGTTTAAATATGGTGAAATTCAAGCTCTTAGCTTTGTCATGTGTAGGAGGAAATAATCTTTAATGTGACCACAACTGCGGGACCGATGGCTGGCTGCTGTGTTGAGAGAGGGTGAAGAAGGGTATACAAGACAAACTAGTAGACTGTGAGGGAGGTGCAGGCGGAGATATTATGGTGGATTGAGAAAGATGTAGTCAGCTTCATGTCTGAGATTGTTCAAAAACACCAAGCATGTACACTTCCATAACAGCTGACGGGCTCTCACTCACCCTTTGTCAGGACTCTGGTTTTTCTGTTTATCCGTTTTAGGCTTTTTGCCCTTTTCCAAAATGGCGTGCCCTGCTTCATTCTTCTCCATGTGTTCTGTGTCCTCTTGCCTTTATAATTCCAGTCCAGCCTCCAGTCCTCTGCTTGAGTATTCTGCCTGGTTTCCTACTCCTAGAGGCATCTCAAGTTACTTCAGCAAATCCTGTGTGAAACTCCTGTTACTGCTATTCAGAGGTTCTAGCACCTTCTGTTCACCTGCTGCTGATGCCTAGCCCCTGCTGTGGCTCTAGCCTCAACTGCTTAGCTGACATGTCAGCTGGCTTACTTAAAGGGGTTGTCCAACATAACAAAAACTTTTGAGTTTAAGCTAATCTGTGCTGTATTGTCATATAAAACACCCCTACATTGTTATTTTTTTTTTTCTAACTTTTGTTCCTCTTGAATTCACCCTTTATTCTCTGCAGCTCCTTGTTTACATTTAGCACAAGCAAACTGACCACTTCCTGTGCTGAACCTCCCAGTCACAGCTGGCACCGCCCGACCTCACTGTCCAGCCCCACCCCAGTGTCCAGCCCCGCCCTCTGCCCGCCCCCTGCAGACACATTCCCTGTCAGTATATTCTGCCCCAGCACTGACCTCTCATCACTACAGCATTGCAAATAACAGCCCCACATCAGGCTGTGCACCGCATACACACACACACACACACATCAGGCTGTGCACCGCATACACACACACACACACACATCAGGCTGTGCACCGCATACACACACACACACACATCGGGCTGTGCACCGCATACACACACACACACATTAGGCTGTGCACCGCATACACACACACACACATCAGGCTGTGTACCGCATACACACACACACATCAGGCTGTGCACCGCATACACACACACACACATCGGGCTGTGCACCGCATACACACACACACACATCGGGCTGTGCACCGCATACACACACACACACACACACATCAGGCTGTGCACTGCATACACACACACACACACACACACATCGGGCTGTGCACTGCATACTAGAGATGAGCGAACCGGTCCCGGTTCGGCTCGAGGTCGGTTCGCCGAACGGAGGTCCCGTTCGAGTTCGGTTCGTCGAACGTTCGACGAACCGAACTCGAACTGCATAGGAAACAATGGCAGGCAATCACAAACACATAAAAACACCTAGAAAACACCCTCAAAGGTGTCCAAAAGGTGACAAACAACTCACAACACAACACAAACACATGGGAAAGTGACAAGGACATATACTCATGCGAAAACAAAACAGCTGGACAAGGAAAAAGAGGAGGACACACAGATATAGGCATGGCACGCCCTTCTAAAGTCATGTAAAACACCGCAAGGTGACTCCAAGCGGAGTCTCCCTTTTTTCCAAAAATTGGGCCCCACACACACCCACCCCTTCAGTGGCAGCAGTTGTGCCCCAGTTGTACACTTCACAGCTAGATTTGCATCAAGCACATTCAAAAATACGTCATTCTTATCCGTCCCCAGGATGACACCGGGGTAGGTAGCAAAATCTTTCCTGATCCCAGCTCTGTTCATCTTGGCTTCTTTTAAAAACACATCAAGCAAGGGTTACTCCAAGCGGAGTCTCCCTTTTTTTCCAAAAATTGGGCCCCACACACACCCACCCCTTCAGTGGCAGCAGTTGTGCCCCAGTTGTACACTTCACAGCTAGATTTGCATCAAGCACATTCAAAAATACGCTATTCTTAACCGTCCCCAGCATGACACCGGGGTAGGTAGATAAAGTCTTTGCTGAACCATGACTTGTTCATCTTGGCTTCTTTTAAAAACAATGTAATCAAGGGTTACTCCAAGCGGAGTCTCCCTTTTTTCCAAAAATTGGGCCCCACACACACCCACCCCTTCAGTGGCAGCAGTTGTGCCCCAGTTGTACACTTCACAGCTAGATTTGCATCAAGCACATTCAAAAATACGTCATTCTTATCCGTCCCCAGGATGACACCGGGGTAGGTAGCAAAGTCTTTCCTGATCCCAGCTCTGTTCATCTTGGCTTCTTTTAAAAACACAGCAAGCAAGGGTTACTCCAAGCGGAGTCTCCCTTTTTTCCAAAAATTGGGCCCCACACACACCCACCCCTTCAGTGGCAGCAGTTGTGCCCCAGTTGTACACTTCACAGCTAGATTTGCATCAAGCACATTCAAAAATACGCCATTCTTATCCGTCCCCAGGATGACACCGGGGTAGGTAGCAAAGTCTTTCCTGATCCCAGCTCTGTTCATCTTGGCTTCTTTTAAAAACACATCAAGCAAGGGTTACTCCAAGCGGAGTCTCCCTTTTTTTCCAAAAATTGGGCCCCACACACACCCACCCCTTCAGTGGCAGCAGTTGTGCCCCAGTTGTACACTTCACAGCTAGATTTGCATCAAGCACATTCAAAAATACGCTATTCTTAACCATCCCCAGCATGACACCGGGGTAGGTAGATAAAGTCTTTGCTGAACCATGACTTGTTCATCTTGGCTTCTTTTAAAAACAATGTAAGCAAGGGTTACTCCAAGCGGAGTCTCCCTTTTTTCCAAAAATTGGGCCCCACACACACCCACCCCTTCAGTGGCAGCAGTTGTGCCCCAGTTGTACACTTCACAGCTAGATTTGCATCAAGCAAATTCAAAAATACGTCATTCTTATCCGTCCCCAGGATGACACCGGGGTAGGTAGCAAAGTCTTTCCTGATCCCAGCTCTGTTCATCTTGGCTTCTTTTAAAAACACAGCAAGCAAGGGTTACTCCAAGCGGAGTCTCCCTTTTTTCCAAAAATTGGGCCCCACACACACCCACCCCTTCAGTGGCAGCAGTTGTGCCCCAGTTGTACACTTCACAGCTAGATTTGCATCAAGCACATTCAAAAATACGCCATTCTTATCCGTCCCCAGGATGACACCGGGGTAGGTAGCAAAGTCTTTCCTGATCCCAGCTCTGTTCATCTTGGCTTCTTTTAAAAACACATCAAGCAAGGGTTACTCCAAGCGGAGTCTCCCTTTTATTCCAAAAATTGGGCCCCACACACACCCACCCTTCAGTGGCAGCAGTTGTGCCCCAGTTGTACACTTCACAGCTAGATTTGCATCAAGCACATTCAAAAATACGCTATTCTTAACCGTCCCCAGCATGACACCGGGGTAGGTAGATAAAGTCTTTGCTGAACCATGACTTGTTCATCTTGGCTTCTTTTAAAAACAATGTAAGCAAGGGTTACTCCAAGCGGAGTCTCCCTTTTTTCCAAAAATTGGGCCCCACACACACCCACCCCTTCAGTGGCAGCAGTTGTGCCCCAGTTGTACACTTCACAGCTAGATTTGCATCAAGCACATTCAAAAATACGTCATTCTTATCCGTCCCCAGGATGACACCGGGGTAGGTAGCAAAGTCTTTCCTGATCCCAGCTCTGTTCATCTTGGCTTCTTTTAAAAACACATCAAGCAAGGGTTACTCCAAGCGGAGTCTCCCTTTTTTTCCAAAAATTGGGCCCCACACACACCCACCCCTTCAGTGGCAGCAGTTGTGCCCCAGTTGTACACTTCACAGCTAGATTTGCATCAAGCACATTCAAAAATACGCTATTCTTAACCGTCCCCAGCATGACACCGGGGTAGGTAGATAAAGTCTTTGCTGAACCATGACTTGTTCATCTTGGCTTCTTTTAAAAACAATGTAAGCAAGGGTTACTCCAAGCGGAGTCTCCCTTTTTTCCAAAAATTGGGCCCCACACACACCCACCCCTTCAGTGGCAGCAGTTGTGCCCCAGTTGTACACTTCACAGCTAGATTTGCATCAAGCACATTCAAAAATACGTCATTCTTATCCGTCCCCAGGATGACACCGGGGTAGGTAGCAAAGTCTTTCCTGATCCCAGCTCTGTTCATCTTGGCTTCTTTTAAAAACACAGCAAGCAAGGGTTACTCCAAGCGGAGTCTCCCTTTTTTCCAAAAATTGGGCCCCACACACACCCACCCCTTCAGTGGCAGCAGTTGTGCCCCAGTTGTACACTTCACAGCTAGATTTGCATCAAGCACATTCAAAAATATGCCATTCTTATCCGTCCCCAGGATGACACCGGGGTAGGTAGCAAAGTCTTTCCTGATCCCAGCTCTGTTCATCTTGGCTTCTTTTAAAAACACATCAAGCAAGGGTTACTCCAAGCGGAGTCTCCCTTTTTTTCCAAAAATTGGGCCCCACACACACCCACCCCTTCAGTGGCAGCAGTTGTGCCCCAGTTGTACACTTCACAGCTAGATTTGCATCAAGCACATTCAAAAATACGCTATTCTTAACCGTCCCCAGCATGACACCGGGGTAGGTAGATAAAGTCTTTGCTGAACCATGACTTGTTCATCTTGGCTTCTTTTAAAAACAATGTAAGCAAGGGTTACTCCAAGCGGAGTCTCCCTTTTTTCCAAAAATTGGGCCCCACACACACCCACCCCTTCAGTGGCAGCAGTTGTGCCCCAGTTGTACACTTCACAGCTAGATTTGCATCAAGCACATTCAAAAATACGTCATTCTTATCCGTCCCCAGCATGACACCGGGGTAGGTAGCAAAGTCTTTCCTGATCCCAGCTCTGTTCATCTTGGCTTCTTTTAAAAACACAGCAAGCAAGGGTTACTCCAAGCGGAGTCTCCCTTTTTTCCAAAAATTGGGCCCCACACACACCCACCCCTTCAGTGGCAGCAGTTGTGCCCCAGTTGTACACTTCACAGCTAGATTTGCATCAAGCACATTCAAAAATACGCCATTCTTATCCGTCCCCAGGATGACACCGGGGTAGGTAGCAAAGTCTTTCCTGATCCCAGCTCTGTTCATCTTGGCTTCTTTTAAAAACACATCAAGCAAGGGTTACTCCAAGCGGAGTCTCCCTTTTTTTCCAAAAATTGGGCCCCACACACACCCACCCCTTCAGTGGCAGCAGTTGTGCCCCAGTTGTACACTTCACAGCTAGATTTGCATCAAGCACATTCAAAAATACGCTATTCTTAACCGTCCCCAGCATGACACCGGGGTAGGTAGATAAAGTCTTTGCTGAACCATGACTTGTTCATCTTGGCTTCTTTTAAAAACACATCAAGCAAGGGTTACTCCAAGCGGAGTCTCCCTTTTTTTCCAAAAATTGGGCCCCACACACACCCACCCCTTCAGTGGCAGCAGTTGTGCCCCAGTTGTACACTTCACAGCTAGATTTGCATCAAGCACATTCAAAAATACGCTATTCTTAACCGTCCCCAGCATGACACCGGGGTAGGTAGATAAAGTCTTTGCTGAACCATGACTTGTTCATCTTGGCTTCTTTTAAAAACAATGTAAGCAAGGGTTACTCCAAGCGGAGTCTCCCTTTTTTCCAAAAATTGGGCCCCACACACACCCACCCCTTCAGTGGCAGCAGTTGTGCCCCAGTTGTACACTTCACAGCTAGATTTGCATCAAGCACATTCAAAAATACGTCATTCTTATCCGTCCCCAGGATGACACCGGGGTAGGTAGCAAAGTCTTTCCTGATCCCAGCTCTGTTCATCTTGGCTTCTTTTAAAAACACAGCAAGCAAGGGTTACTCCAAGCGGAGTCTCCCTTTTTTCCAAAAATTGGGCCCCACACACACCCACCCCTTCAGTGGCAGCAGTTGTGCCCCAGTTGTACACTTCACAGCTAGATTTGCATCAAGCACATTCAAAAATACGCCATTCTTATCCGTCCCCAGGATGACACCGGGGTAGGTAGCAAAGTCTTTCCTGATCCCAGCTCTGTTCATCTTGGCTTCTTTTAAAAACACATCAAGCAAGGGTTACTCCAAGCGGAGTCTCCCTTTTTTTCCAAAAATTGGGCCCCACACACACCCACCCCTTCAGTGGCAGCAGTTGTGCCCCAGTTGTACACTTCACAGCTAGATTTGCATCAAGCACATTCAAAAATACGCTATTCTTAACCGTCCCCAGCATGACACCGGGGTAGGTAGATAAAGTCTTTGCTGAACCATGACTTGTTCATCTTGGCTTCTTTTAAAAACAATGTAAGCAAGGGTTACTCCAAGCGGAGTCTCCCTTTTTTCCAAAAATTGGGCCCCACACACACCCACCCCTTCAGTGGCAGCAGTTGTGCCCCAGTTGTACACTTCACAGCTAGATTTGCATCAAGCACATTCAAAAATACGTCATTCTTATCCGTCCCCAGGATGACACCGGGGTAGGTAGCAAAGTCTTTCCTGATCCCAGCTCTGTTCATCTTGGCTTCTTTTAAAAACACATCAAGCAAGGGTTACTCCAAGCGGAGTCTCCCTTTTTTCCAAAAATTGGGCCCCACACACACCCACCCCTTCAGTGGCAGCAGTTGTGCCCCAGTTGTACACTTCACAGCTAGATTTGCATCAAGCACATTCAAAAATACGCCATTCTTATCCGTCCCCAGGATGACACCGGGGTAGGTAGCAAAGTCTTTCTTGATCCCAGCTCTGTTCATCTTGGCTTCTTTTAAAAACACATCAAGCAAGGGTTACTCCAAGCGGAGTCTCCCTTTTTTTCCAAAAATTGGGCCCCACACACACCCACCCCTTCAGTGGCAGCAGTTGTGCCCCAGTTGTACACTTCACAGCTAGATTTGCATCAAGCACATTCAAAAATACGCTATTCTTAACCGTCCCCAGCATGACACCGGGGTAGGTAGATAAAGTCTTTGCTGAACCATGACTTGTTCATCTTGGCTTCTTTTAAAAACACATCAAGCAAGGGTTACTCCAAGCGGAGTCTCCCTTTTTTTCCAAAAATTGGGCCCCACACACACCCACCCCTTCAGTGGCAGCAGTTGTGCCCCAGTTGTACACTTCACAGCTAGATTTGCATCAAGCACATTCAAAAATACGCTATTCTTAACCGTCCCCAGCATGACACCGGGGTAGGTAGATAAAGTCTTTCCTGATCCCAGCTCTGTTCATCTTGGCTTCTTTTAAAAACACAGCAAGCAAGGGTTACTCCAAGCGGAGTCTCCCTTTTTTCCAAAAATTGGGCCCCACACACACCCACCCCTTCAGTGGCAGCAGTTGTGCCCCAGTTGTACACTTCAAAGCTAGATTTGCATCAAGCACATTCAAAAATACGCCATTCTTATCCGTCCCCAGGATGACACCGGGGTAGGTAGCAAAGTCTTTCCTGATCCCAGCTCTGTTCATCTTGGCTTCTTTTAAAAACACATCAAGCAAGGGTTACTCCAAGCGGAGTCTCCCTTTTTTTCCAAAAATTGGGCCCCACACACACCCACCCCTTCAGTGGCAGCAGTTGTGCCCCAGTTGTACACTTCACAGCTAGATTTGCATCAAGCACATTCAAAAATACGCTATTCTTAACCGTCCCCAGCATGACACCGGGGTAGGTAGATAAAGTCTTTGCTGAACCATGACTTGTTCATCTTGGCTTCTTTTAAAAACAATGTAAGCAAGGGTTACTCCAAGCGGAGTCTCCCTTTTTTCCAAAAATTGGGCCCCACACACACCCACCCCTTCAGTGGCAGCAGTTGTGCCCCAGTTGTACACTTCACAGCTAGATTTGCATCAAGCACATTCAAAAATACGTCATTCTTATCCGTCCCCAGGATGACACCGGGGTAGGTAGCAAAGTCTTTCCTGATCCCAGCTCTGTTCATCTTGGCTTCTTTTAAAAACACAGCAAGCAAGGATTACTCCAAGCGGAGTCTCCCTTTTTTCCAAAAATTGGGCCCCACACACACCTACCCCTTCAGTGGCAGCAGTTGTGCCCCAGTTGTACACTTCACAGCTAGATTTGCATCAAGCACATTCAAAAATACGCCATTCTTATCCGTCCCCAGGATGACACCGGGGTAGGTAGCAAAGTCTTTCCTGATCCCAGCTCTGTTCATCTTGGCTTCTTTTAAAAACACATCAAGCAAGGGTTACTCCAAGCGGAGTCTCCCTTTTTTTCCAAAAATTGGGCCCCACACACACCCACCCCTTCAGTGGCAGCAGTTGTGCCCCAGTTGTACACTTCACAGCTAGATTTGCATCAAGCACATTCAAAAATACGCTATTCTTAACCGTCCCCAGCATGACACCGGGGTAGGTAGATAAAGTCTTTGCTGAACCATGACTTGTTCATCTTGGCTTCTTTTAAAAACACATCAAGCAAGGGTTACTCCAAGCGGAGTCTCCCTTTTTTTCCAAAAATTGGGCCCCACACACACCCACCCCTTCAGTGGCAGCAGTTGTGCCCCAGTTGTACACTTCACAGCTAGATTTGCATCAAGCACATTCAAAAATACGCTATTCTTAACCGTCCCCAGCATGACACCGGGGTAGGTAGATAAAGTCTTTGCTGAACCATGACTTGTTCATCTTGGCTTCTTTTAAAAACAATGTAAGCAAGGGTTACTCCAAGCGGAGTCTCCCTTTTTTCCAAAAATTGGGCCCCACACACACCCACCCCTTCAGTGGCAGCAGTTGTGCCCCAGTTGTACACTTTACAGCTAGATTTGCACCAAGCACATTCAAAAATACGTCATTCTTATCCGTCCCCAGGATGACACCGGGGTAGGTAGCAAAGTCTTTCCTGATCCCAGCTCTGTTCATCTTGGCTTCTTTTAAAAACACAGCAAGCAAGGAATACTCCAAGCGGAGTCTCCCTTTTTTCCAAAAATTGGGCCCCACACACACCCACCCCTTCAGTGGCAGCAGTTGTGCCCCAGTTGTACACTTCACAGCTAGATTTGCATCAAGCACATTCAAAAATACGCTATTCTTAACCGTCCCCAGCATGACACCGGGGTAGGTAGATAAAGTCTTTGCTGAACCATGACTTGTTCATCTTGGCTTCTTTTAAAAACACATCAAGCAAGGGTTACTCCAAGCGGAGTCTCCCTTTTTTTCCAAAAATTGGGCCCCACACACACCCACCCCTTCAGTGGCAGCAGTTGTTCCCCAGTTGTACACTTCACAGCTAGATTTGCATCAAGCACATTCAAAAATATGCTATTCTTAACCGTCCCCAGCATGACACCGGGGTAGGTAGATAAAGTCTTTGCTGAACCATGACTTGTTCATCTTGGCTTCTTTTAAAAACAATGTAAGCAAGGGTTACTCCAAGCGGAGTCTCCCTTTTTTCCAAAAATTGGGCCCCACACACACCCACCCCTTCAGTGGCAGCAGTTGTGCCCCAGTTGTACACTTTACAGCTAGATTTGCACCAAGCACATTCAAAAATACGTCATTCTTATCCATCCCCAGGATGACACCGGGGTAGGTAGCAAAGTCTTTCCTGATCCCAGCTCTGTTCATCTTGGCTTCTTTT
Source organism: Anomaloglossus baeobatrachus (assembly GCF_048569485.1). Taxonomy (NCBI): domain Eukaryota; kingdom Metazoa; phylum Chordata; class Amphibia; order Anura; family Aromobatidae; genus Anomaloglossus; species Anomaloglossus baeobatrachus. Next base: position 504,076,508 of record NC_134354.1, read on the forward strand.
AAAAACACAGCAAGCAAGGGTTACTCCAAGCGGAGTCTCCCTTTTTTCCAAAAATTGGGCCCCACACACACCCACCCCTTCAGTGGCAGCAGTTGTGCCCCAGTTGTACACTTCACAGCTAGATTTGCATCAAGCACATTCAAAAATACGCTATTCTTAACCGTCCCCAGCATGACACCGGGGTAGGTAGATAAAGTCTTTGCTGAACCATGACTTGTTCATCTTGGCTTCTTTTAAAAACACATCAAGCAAGGGTTACTCCAAGCGGAGTCTCCCTTTTTTTCCAAAAATTGGGCCCCACACACACCCACCCCTTCAGTGGCAGCAGTTGTGCCCCAGTTGTACACTTCACAGCTAGATTTGCATCAAGCACATTCAAAAATACGCTATTCTTAACCGTCCCCAGCATGACACCGGGGTAGGTAGATAAAGTCTTTGCTGAACCATGACTTGTTCATCTTGGCTTCTTTTAAAAACAATGTAAGCAAGGGTTACTCCAAGTGGAGTCTCCCTTTTTTCCAAAAATTGGGCCCCACACACACCCACCCCTTCATTGGCAGCAGTTGTGCCCCAGTTGTACACTTCACAGCTAGATTTGCATCAAGCACATTCAAAAATACGCTATTCTTAACCGTCCCCAGCATGACACCGGGGTAGGTAGATAAAGTCTTTGCTGAACCATGACTTGTTCATCTTGGCTTCTTTTAAAAACAATGTAAGCAAGGGTTACTCCAAGCGGAGTCTCCCTTTTTTCCAAAAATTGGGCCCCACACACACCCACCCCTTCAGTGGCAGCAGTTGTGCCCCAGTTGTACACTTCACAGCTAGATTTGCATCAAGCACATTCAAAAATACGCCATTCTTATCCGTCCCCAGGATGACACCGGGGTAGGTAGCAAAGTCTTTCCTGATCCCAGCTCTGTTCATCTTGGCTTCTTTTAAAAACACATCAAGCAAGGGTTACTCCAAGCGGAGTCTCCCTTTTTTTCCAAAAATTGGGCCCCACACACACCCACCCCTTCAGTGGCAGCAGTTGTGCCCCAGTTGTACACTTCACAGCTAGATTTGCATCAAGCACATTCAAAAATACGCTATTCTTAACCGTCCCCAGCATGACACCGGGGTAGGTAGATAAAGTCTTTGCTGAACCATGACTTGTTCATCTTGGCTTCTTTTAAAAACAATGTAAGCAAGGGTTACTCCAAGCGGAGTCTCCCTTTTTTCCAAAAATTGGGCCCCACACACACCCACCCCTTCAGTGGCAGCAGTTGTGCCCCAGTTGTACACTTCACAGCTAGATTTGCATCAAGCACATTCAAAAATACGTCATTCTTATCCGTCCCCAGGATGACACCGGGGTAGGTAGCAAAGTCTTTCCTGATCCCAGCTCTGTTCATCTTGGCTTCATTTAAAAACACATCAAGCAAGGGTTACTCCAAGCGGAGTCTCCCTTTTTTCCAAAAATTGAGCCCCACACACACCCACCCATTCAGTGGCAGCACTTGTGCCCTAGTTGCAAACAGGATGTTTTGATTTGCATCAAGCACATTCCAAATCCACAAGCATTTACTCTCCCCAGGATGACACAGGGGTAGTAAATTCCTTCTGGATCCATGACTTGTTCATTTTGATGAACGTCAGTCTGTCCACATTGTCACTGGACAGACGCGTGCGCTTATCTGTCAGCACACACCCAGCAGCACTGAAGACACGTTCAGAGACAACGCTGGCAGCTGGACACGACAAAATCTCCAAGGCGTAACTGGAGAGCTCTGGCCATTTTTCTAGATTTGAAGCCCAAAAGGAGCAAGGCTCCATTTGCAAAGTCATGGCATCGATGTTCATTTGGAGATACTCCTGTATCATCCTCTCCAGCCGTTGACTATGTGTCAGACTTGTTGTCTCTGGTGGCCTTGCAAAGGAGGGTCTAAAAAAATTATGAAAAGATTCCATAAAATTGCTGTTACCAGCACCAGATACGGTCCTACTGGTACGGGTAGACTGTTGAAGATGACGAGACCGTCCCATGTTTGTAAAGTTACAACTGGGAGATTCACTCCCTGCACCTGCACGGTTGTTTGGTGGAAAAGCCGATCTAAGATCGAGTAACAGCTTCTGCTGATACTCCTGCATACGTGCGTCCCTTTCTATGGCTGGAATTATGTCACAAAATTTGGACTTGTACCGGGGATCTAATAGTGTGGCAAGCCAGTAGTCATCATCACTTCTAATTTTGACAATACGAGGGTCATGTTGGAGGTAGTGCAACAAGAAGGCACTCATGTGTCTTGCGCAGCCATGCGGACCAAGTCCACGCTGTGTTTGTGGCATAGAGGTCCTAACCGTTCTTTCTTCCTCTGACATCTCCCCCCAACCTCTTTCAACTGAAATTTGACCAAGGTCTCCCTCATCTGCTGAGTCTTCCATGTCCATGGACACTTCGTCCTCCATTTCTTCATGTCCTCCTGCACCTTCCTCAACATCTCGCCTGCTACCATGCGCCCTTGTTGATCCCTGTCCCCCATGGTCCCATGCCTGGCGCCTTGGTGATGATGAAAGTCTGGACCTTGGTGATGTTGTTGTGTCTTGCGCATGTGAATCCTCCTGTAGTTCCTCCCCTTCCTGTTGTCCCACCCCCTGACTCCGAATAGTGTTTAGCGTCTGCTCCAGCATGTAAATGACTGGAATCGTCATGCTGATAATGGCATTGTCAGCGCTAAACATATTCGTCGCCATGTCGAAACTGTGCAGAAGGGTGCATAGGTCCTTGATCTGAGACCACTCCATCAGGGTGATCTGCCCCACCTCTGCATCTCGTTGGCCCAGGCTATACGTCATGACGTATTGCACCAGGGCTCGGCGGTTGTTACGGTTGCTGCGAGCACTGGAGACTATGTCCAGATTTCTTGCTACTGCACATGTGCGAGCGCTGGAGACTAAGTCCAGATTTCTTGCTACTGCACATGTGCGAGCGCTGGAGACTAAGTCCAGATTTCTTGCTACTGCACATGTGCGAGCGCTGGAGACTAAGTCCAGATTTCTTGCTACTGCACATGTGCGAGCGCCGGAGACTAAGTCCAATCTTGGAGCCATTGCACATGTGCGGGTGACATCATCGCTGACACGAGGTCACATGTCTCTGACACCTTCTATGCCGATTGGTCGCTGGTCATGTGCTTGTGACGTCTTGCTCGGTGATAGGCCAGCATGACGTCACTCCTGTCGTTCTGGAAGCGGATTGGCTCTGGTGTCCTCCATCTTGGATGAGGCACAGAGTCTATATAAGACCCTGACACACGCCGCATGGTGCTCAGTCCTCTTGGTTCATGCATATGAGTAGACGCTCTGTGCGCGTTCCTCTAGGCATTCCTCTGTCTATGCTAGGTGAGCGCTACCGGCAGGGTAGCGTTCTTATACCTTACAGCTTCGGCTGCTGTCCGTATCCTTACCTCTTAGGGGAGCGGACATAGGCAGGTGCCTGAGGCACATGGTCTGGCTGGGCCTTGTGATTGTACTCGTAGGTGGACGTTGCCGCTAGGGTAACGTTCCTTATACTGCGTCTGGCAGTTGTTCGTATCCTCGCACACTAGGGGAGCGAACAGAGGTAGGAGCTTTGTGCGGCTTACGCTGCTGTTCGTCTCTTTTGCACCACTAGAAGAGCGGACCTAGGCAGGTGTCATATCTAGTGGTTCGTGTCCTCGCACACTAGTGGAGCGAACGCAGGTAGGAGCTTTGTGCGGCTTACGCTGCTGTTCGTCTCTTTTGCACCACTAGAAGAGCGGACCTAGGTAGGTGCCATTTCGCACACATTGCCTTTGTCTCTGTGATTATTAACAGAGATCATTCCACACACCCTCCAAGTAAGGGAGGAATTGCTTTACTTTCTTATTATATCTTTCTGTGAGTTAACAGAGGTATTGCACTCTGCCATAGTCTGCAGCAAAGTCTTTGCACGGTGGACCCTGACTGTCTGATACTCCTTTCGGTTATTATCAGACAGCCCCCCGTAACATTAGGACTGAGCCAAGGGTCTGGCAGTTATGGCAGAATATCAGCAGTTACACCGTTACATACAAGTACTTGAGTCACGGCTCAAGAGTATAGAGGATAAACCTCAGACCATGGTGACATCTGCACATGATCCTCGACTTGCTCTACCAAACAGATATTCTGGCGATGCCAGATCATGTCGTGGTTTCATTAGTCAGTGTCAGATACACCTAGAGGTTAACTTTTCTCGCTTCTCTACGGAGAGGTCCAGAGTAGGCTTTATCATCTCCTTACTTCAGGACAAAGCCTTAGAATGGGCGACTCCCCTATGGGAGCGCTCTGATGTGGTTACTCTGAGACATCAAGACTTTCTTGATGCTCTTAAGGCGGTATTCATGGGTCCGCAGGTTACCCATGATGCGGCCCTGAGACTGTTAGATCTATCTCAGGGTTCGTTATCCACTAGTTCTTATGCCATTGCTTTTAGAACTCTGGTGGCAGAACTAGATTGGCCAGAGAAGGTGTTGATTCCTATCTTCTGGAGAGGGTTGGCTGGCTATGTCAAGGATGCCCTTGCTACTCGTGAAGTCCCTGCTTCTCTGGAGGACTTGATCACAGTAGCAACGAGGATCGATGTACGCCATAAGGAACGTAGACTCGAGGTCTCTTCCTCACGCCCTAAGCATCGGGCTATTCCAGTTGTTGAGGGTCCACTACCATCTTCCTCAGCATCTGAAACATCTCCCACTCCTATGGAGTTAGGTCATACGTTCTCCAGACTACGCAAGTCTGGTCCTCCTATATGTTACGTATGTCGTCAGGCTGGGCACTATGCCAACAAGTGTCCTAGTCGTCAGGGAAACTCCCTGGCCTAGTAACCATTAGAGGGGGGTTACTAGAGACGTCTTCTGCACCCTCTAAGTGTTGTATCCCAGGTCAGCTCTCGTTATCTGAGAATACATGGCCTATTATGGCTTTTGTGGATTCCGGAGCTGACGGGATTTTTGTGTCCTCAGGATTTGTAAAGGGACACAATATTCCCTCTATCATGTTAGAGGCGCCTATTCCTGTCCGTGTTGTTAATGGAACTATGTTGTCTGACTCCATTACATTGAGGACAGTTCCCTTGCGCCTTTCCCTGTCTCAGGGTCACATAGAGGAGATTTCTTTTCTTGTTTTGCCTGAGGGTATAGACGACGTCCTTCTGGGTCTTCCATGGCTTCGGACTCATGCTCCTCACATTGACTGGGAGTCTGACAGCATTATTAGTTGGGGTTCGAAATGTCAGTCCCGATGTCTTCCCTTACCACCTAAGGTCGTTGCAGTTGCATCAACTGATCTCTCTCCCATACCTACACCCTATTTGGATTTCGCTGACGTGTTCTCCAAACAGGGTGCTGAGGTTCTTCCACCCCATAGGCCGTATGACTGTGCCATAGACCTTATCCCAGGTTCGGTTCCACCTAAAGGCAGGGTTTACCCCCTGTCGATACCTGAGTCGGAGGCCATGTCGACCTATATAAGAGAGAGCTTAGAGAAGGGGTTCATTCGTAAGTCTGTCTCTCCCGCGGGAGCTGGGTTTTTCTTTGTTCGGAAGAAAGAGGGTGATTTGCGTCCCTGCATAGATTACAGGGGTCTCAACGCAATCACAATAAAGAACAAATACCCATTACCTTTAATTTCGGAGCTCTTTGACAGACTGAGAGGAGCTCAAGTTTTTACGAAGTTGGATCTGCGGGGTGCGTATAACTTGGTACGAATTCGAAAGGGTGACGAATGGAAGACCGCTTTTAACACCCGAGACGGTCACTATGAATACCTCGTCATGCCTTTTGGGTTATGTAATGCACCCGCAGTATTTCAGGACTTCGTAAATGATGTGTTCAGGGATTTACTGTTATCCTCAGTAGTGGTGTATCTGGACGACATCCTGATTTTTTCTCCTGATCTGGAGACTCATCGTCAGGATGTCGTTCGTGTCCTTTCCCGTTTAAGGGAGCACTCATTGTTTGCTAAACTCGAGAAATGTGTATTCGAGCAGTCCTCATTGCCTTTTTTGGGTTACATTATCTCACAAGAGGGTCTGGCTATGGATCCTGCGAAGCTCTCTGCTGTCCTGCAATGGTCCGAACCTCATTCCTTGAAGGCGGTGCAATGCTTCTTAGGATTTATAAATTATTACAGGCAGTTCATACCCCATTTTTCTACTTTGGTGGCCCCTTTGGTGGCCTTGACTAAGAAAGGTGCTAATCCCAAAGCCTGGCCTACTGAGACATCTCAGGCTTTTGAGGCAGTAAAAAGACACTTTTCAACTGCTCCCGTTCTTCAAAGACCCGATGAGAGTAAGCCCTTCCTCTTAGAGGTTGATGCCTCTTCAGTGGGTGCTGGTGCGGTCTTGTATCAAAAGAACGGTGCAGGTAGAAAAAGGCCGTGTTTCTTCTTTGCTAAAACCTTTTCACCGGCAGAGAGAAACTATACCATTGAGGATAGGGAACTGCTCGCCTTGAGATTAGCCTTGGAGGAGTGGCGTCACTTGCTGGAAGGAGCGAAACATCCTTTCCAGGTCTATACAGACCATAAGAATCTGACGTACTTACAAACCGCTCAGCGTCTGAATCCTCGCCAAGCCCGCTGGTCCTTGTTTTTCTCCCGCTTTCACTTCTCCATCAACTATTTGTCTGGGAGTAAGAATAACAAGGCAGACGCCCTGTCTCGCTCTATGCTTTCTACCCAGGAAGAGAATGACGAACCTCGTCTTATCCTTCCCTCCAGGGTTTTTCATACACTCTCCCCTGTGACGTTAGACCAAATCCCACCGGGCAAGACATTTGTTCCGCCTGATCGACAGAATGATATACTGTCATGGGCCCACACCTCAAAGGTGGGTGGGCATTTTGGTATTAGGCGGACACGAGAGTTACTGGAGAGGTGGTATTGGTGGCCACACTTAGCCAGCCACGTCAAGAGATATGTCGGTTCCTGCTACTCGTGTGCTCGCAACCGTCCATTATGGCAGAGACCGGCTGGACTCTTGCATCCTTTACCAGTGCCAGATAGACCATGGGAGGTGGTAGGCATGGACTTTGTGAGTGATCTTCCATGTTCACAGGGACATAGATTTGTGTGGGTCATTACGGACCATTTCTCCCGGATGGTTCATCTCGTACCGTTATCGAGAATCCCATCTTCCAGGGTACTAGCCAAACTATTCCTCAAGCATGTCTTTAGGCTTCACGGGATGCCAGATCGTATCATTTGTGATAGAGGCCCGCAATTTACTTCCCGTTTCTGGCGAGATCTTTGTAGCCTTCTGCAAATTGAGTTGAATCTCTCTTCGGCATACCATCCGGAGAAAAATGGTTTGGTTGAACGTACCAATCAATCTATGATTATATACCTTCGACACTTTGTTGCTGAGAACCACGATAACTGGTCCTCCCTCCTACCCTGGGCAGAATTTGCCCTTAACAATTCGCTGGCTGAGGCCACTGGGCAGACACCGTTCGTACTCAATAATGGGCAACACCCTAGGGTACCGGTACCGTTTCCCGCTGCTGCACCTTCTCCTCTTGTGGCCGACTGGGCAACTAATGCCAGAGAGGTTTGGGATCGGACTCAAGAGTCGATCCAAGCAGCTAAGGACCGTATGAAGACGGTGTCCGATCGGTTTCGTCGCCCGGCTCCTGTCTTTTCTCCAGGGGACTTTGTGTGGCTCTCTGCAAAACACGTGAGACTTAGAGTGAGCTCTGTCAAATTTGCTCCTCGCTTCCTGGGTCCTTATGAGGTTCTTCGACAGGTAAATCCTGTAGTCTATCAATTGAAGTTACCTGTCCATCTTAGGATTCATGACAAATTCCATGTCTCACTGCTAAAGCCGGCTATTTTACCTCACGCTCGTGAAGTGCACTCTCCTGCCTCTGATTCCTCTCGCTCTAGCTATGAGGTACGAGCCATAGTTGGTTCTAAGATGGTTAGAGGGCGCAGGTTCTTCTTGATAGATTGGGAGGGCTATGGCCCGGAACATCGCTCTTGGGAGCCTGAGGAGGCTGTCCATGCTCCCGACTTAGTTGCCGATTATCTGCGTCGCCGGGAGGGGGGCCCTTGAGGGGGAGGTACTGTTACGGTTGCTGCGAGCACTGGAGACTATGTCCAGATTTCTTGCTACTGCACATGTGCGAGCGCTGGAGACTAAGTCCAGATTTCTTGCTACTGCACATGTGCGAGCGCTGGAGACTAAGTCCAGATTTCTTGCTACTGCACGTGTGCGAGCGCTGGAGACTAAGTCCAGATTTCTTGCTACTGCACATGTGCGAGCGCCGGAGACTAAGTCCAATCTTGGAGCCATTGCACATGTGCGGGTGACATCATCGCTGACACGAGGTCACATGTCTCTGACACCTTCTATGCCGATTGGTCGCTGGTCATGTGCTTGTGACGTCTTGCTCGGTGATAGGCCAGCATGACGTCACTCCTGTCGTTCTGGAAGCGGATTGGCTCTGGTGTCCTCCATCTTGGATGAGGCACAGAGTCTATATAAGACCCTGACACACGCCGCATGGTGCTCAGTCCTCTTGGTTCATGCATATGAGTAGACGCTCTGTGCGCGTTCCTCTAGGCATTCCTCTGTCTATGCTAGGTGAGCGCTACCGGCAGGGTAGCGTTCTTATACCTTACAGCTTCGGCTGCTGTCCGTATCCTTACCTCTTAGGGGAGCGGACATAGGCAGGTGCCTGAGGCACATGGTCTGGCTGGGCCTTGTGATTGTACTCGTAGGTGGACGTTGCCGCTAGGGTAACGTTCCTTATACTGCGTCTGGCAGTTGTTCGTATCCTCGCACACTAGGGGAGCGAACAGAGGTAGGAGCTTTGTGCGGCTTACGCTGCTGTTCGTCTCTTTTGCACCACTAGAAGAGCGGACCTAGGCAGGTGCCATATCTAGTGGTTCGTGTCCTCGCACACTAGTGGAGCGAACGCAGGTAGGAGCTTTGTGCGGCTTACGCTGCTGTTCGTCTCTTTTGCACCACTAGAAGAGCGGACCTAGGTAGGTGCCATTTCGCACACATTGCCTTTGTCTCTGTGATTATTAACAGAGATCATTCCACACACCCTCCAAGTAAGGGAGGAATTGCTTTACTTTCTTATTATATCTTTCTGTGAGTTAACAGAGGTATTGCACTCTGCCATAGTCTGCAGCAAAGTCTTTGCACGGTGGACCCTGACTGTCTGATACTCCTTTCGGTTATTATCAGACAGCCCCCCGTAACAGCGGTGCTGCCACAGTCGCTGTAACATGTGGAGAGTCGAATTCCAGCGTGTCGCCACATCGCATTTCAGACGATGAACCGGCAGGCCGAAAGACTTCTGGAGCGATGCAAGTCGCTCAGCTGCGGCGCTTGAACGGCGGAAGTGAGCAGACAGTTTTCGTGCCCTGGTCAGAAGGCCATCTAGGCCGGGATAGTGTGTTAAAAATTGCTGCACGACAAGGTTCAACACGTGAGCCATACAAGGTACGTGTGTCACCTTGCCCAGGCGAAGGGCCGCACCCAGGTTTGCAGCATTGTCGCACACGGCCTTACCAGGCTGCAGGTTGAGTGGAGACAACCATTTATTAAACTCGGACCGCAGAGCTGACCACAACTCCTCAGCTGTGTGACTCTTATTCCCAAGACATGTCAAGCAAAAGACCGCCTGATGCCGTTGTGCTCTGCTGCCAGCATAGTAATGAGGGGTGCGTGATTCCTTCTGCGCAGTGAGAACGCTGTTGGCCTGACCAGGCAGGCTTGGGGCGGAGGTGGAGGACCCAGATGAGGTGGAGGATGCAGAAGCAGTGGCGGAACTTGGACAGACAGAGGATTGACACACAAGTCGTGGGGACGGCAAGACTTGTGCAGCAGACCCTTCACCATCTATCACCATAGTTACCCAGTGCCCAGTCAGCGACATGTAACGTCCCTGTCCATGCTTACTGGTCCAAGTATCGGTGGTGAAATGCACCCGTTGACACACAGAGTTTCTCAAGGAAGCGGTGATGTTGTGTGCGACATGCTGGTGTAGCGCGGGCACACCTTTCTTAGAGAAGTAGTGGCGACTAGGCATCTGGTACTGGGGCACAGCGACAGACATAAGGTCTCTAAAATCCTGTGTGTCCACTAGGCGGAAAGGCAGCATTTCGGTAGCCAAGAGCTTACAGAGGGATAGAGTCAACCTCTTAGCTTTGTCATGGGTCGCAGGAAGTGGCCTTTTATTTGACCACATCTGAGGGACAGAGATCTGGCTGCTGTGTGTAGACGGTGTTGAGTAGGGTGTCCCTGGAAAAATGCAGGTTTGTGAGGAAAGTGCAGGCGGAGTCATGATGTTGCCTTCATCCAACGTTGGTGCTATCGATGTCTGAGAGAGCTGTACACACTCACTTGTTTCCCCTTCCAAACCAACTGACGACCTACCAAGCAAACTGCCTGTTGCGGTTACAGTGGTGGAAGTTGTGGGTGGAAAAACAGGTGTGACAGCTGTCCCCACAGTCCTAGAAGATGACGAGCGCGCGGATGCACTGGAAGGGGCAGGCGGTGGATGGTTCGCTCCGCTAGGCCGCATTGCAGCACGGTGAGCTTCCCACCGGGCCATATGATATTTATTCATGTGACGATTCATGGAAGAAGTTGTCAAACTGCTGAGGTTTTGACCTCTACTAAGAGAACCATGACAAATTTTACAGATCACATAATTTGGGCGATCTTTTTCTATGTCAAAAAAGGACCAGGCTAGGCAAGGCTTAGAGGCCATGCGACCTGTTGATCCACCCCGAATAATGCTCAGAGGCAGAGTGGTGGCTGAGGATGCAGTTGTAGACGTGCTACCAGTACTCCGACTGTGTCCAGGAAGGCGCAAGGTAACTTCGATATCAGTTGCATCCTCCTCCACCACCTCTGTTGACCTCCTCGAGTGCCTGACTGTGGGTTGACAGTAGGTGGGATCTAGAACTTCATCATCAATTGTTGTGTTTGCACTCCCCTCCCCCTCAGACCGAGCCTCTTCTTGCCCTGACCGAATATTTAAGTTGTCATCCCAATCGGGTATCTGCGTCTCATCTTCATCAGTATGTTCCTCATTGTCTATAACCACAGGTGTTACAGTTTGTGACAAAGGGTCAACATTATGCTCAGAAACTTGGTCCTCACGGCCTGAATCAGAGTCACAAAGGTTCTGGGCATCACTGCAGACCATTTCCTGTTCTGTACTCACTGTAGCTTGGGAGCAGACCTCTGATTCCCAGGCTATAGTGTGACTGAACAGCTCTGCAGACTCAGCCATCTCAGTTCCACCATACTGTGCAGGGCTGATGGAGACTTCAGAGCTGGGAGAAAGCAAGTTTGATTGGGATGACAACTCAGAGGACTGGTGTTTTTTGGATGCGGTACTTGAAGTGGCTGAGAGGGCACTTGTTGGACCACTTGAGATCCATTCAAGCATTTTCCTTTTTTGGCCATCATCTACCTTTGTTCCTGTTGTTCGTGTCCGTAAAAAAGGGAGCACATCCGATTGTCCACGGTAAGTAGTAGACATCTTACTTTTGCTGGTAGATGGTCTATCTTCAGCAGATGATAATGGAGCTTTGCCACCTTCCCCACGGACAAAACCTTTTTTGCCTTTTCCACCACGCCTCTTCCCCTTTCCACCAGCATCTGTCATTTTGCCACTCATGTTGATTGCGACAAGATTGTGCACTGAAAATGTGGTAGTAAAAATTGAGAGGTGGTGTAGATTGCAGTGGTGGTCTAGCTTTATTAACAGCAGAATAATAAAGAATAAATATCCCTGACAATGCAACTACAGCCCTTAAACTGGCAGCAAAAATACTAGTATAATGGCTTAGTTATAATGAGTTGGAGTGTGCAATGCAGGCAGACGCGCTCTTCAAATGTCTTTGCACTAGTGTGACTATAGCAAAGTCCAATAGCCACGTATAGGATGCCACTAGGTACACTGAGTGTTTGCTAGTATAATGGCTTAGTTCAAATGAGTTGGAGTGTGCAATGCAGGCAGACGCGCTCTGCAAATGTCTTTGCACTAGTGTGACTATAGCAAAGTCCAATAGCCACGTATAGGATGCCACTAGGTACACTGAGTGTTTGCTAGTATAATGGCTTAGTTCTAATGAGTTGGAGTGTGCAATGCAGGCAGACGCGCTCTGCAAATGTCTTTGCACTAGTGTGACTATAGCAAAGTCCAATAGCCACGTATATGATGCCACTAGGTACACTGAGTGTTTGCTAGTATAATGGCTTAGTTCTAATGAGTTGGAGTGTGCAATGCAGGCAGACGCGCTCTGCAAATGTCTTTGCACTAGTGTGACTATAGCAAAGTCCAATAGCCACGTATAGGATGCCACTAGGTACACTGAGTGTTTGCTAGTATAATGGCTTAGTTATCATGAGTTGGAGTGTGCAATGCAGGTAGAGGTGCTGCAAATGTCTTTGCACTAGTGTGACTATAGCAAAGTCCAATAGCCACGTATAGGATGCCACTAGGTACACTGAGTGTTTGCTAGTATAATGGCTTAGTTATCATGAGTTGGAGTGTGCAATGCAGGCAGACGCGCTCTGCAAATGTCTTTGCACTAGTGTGACTATAGCAAAGTCCAATAGCCACGTATAGGATGCCACTAGGTACACTGAGTGTTTGCTAGTATAATGGCTTAGTTATAATGAGTTGGAGTGTGCAATGCAGGCAGACGCGCTCTGCAAATGTCTTTGCACTAGTGTGACTATAGCAAAGTCCAATAGCCACGTATAGGATGCCACTAGGTACACTGAGTGTTTGCTAGTATAATGGCTTAGTTATCATGAGTTGGAGTGTACAATGCAGGTAGAGGTTCTGCAAATGTCTTTGCACTAGTGTGACTATAGCAAAGTCCAATAGCCACGTATAGGATGCCACTAGGTACACTGAGTGTTTGCTAGTATAATGGCTTAGTTATAATGAGTTGGAGTGTGCAATGCAGGTAGAGGTGCTGCAAATGTCTTTGCACTAGTGTGACTATAGCAAAGTCCAATAGCCACGTATAGGATGCCACTAGGTACACTGAGTGTTTGCTAGTATAATGGCTTAGTTATCATGAGTTAGAGTGTGCAATGCAGGCAGACGCGCTCTGCAAATGTCTTTGCACTAGTGTGACTATAGCAAAGTCCAATAGCCACGTATAGGATGCCAATAGGTACACTGAGTGTTTGCTAGTATAATGGCTTAGTTCTAATGAGTTGGAGTGTGCAATGCAGGCAGATGCGCTCTGCAAATGTCTTTGCACTAGTGTGACTATAGCAAAGTCCAATAGCCACGTATAGGATGCCACTAGGTACACTGAGTGTTTGCTAGTATAATGGCTTAGTTATCATGAGTTGGAGTGTGCAATGCAGGTAGAGGTGCTGCAAATGTCTTTGCACTAGTGTGACTATAGCAAAGTCCAATAGCCACGTATAGGATGCCACTAGGTACACTGAGTGTTTGCTAGTATAATGGCTTAGTTATAATGAGTTGGAGTGTGCAATGCAGGTAGAGGTGCTGCAAATGTCTTTGCACTAGTGTGACTATAGCAAAGTCCAATAGCCACGTATAGGATGCCACTAAGTACACTGAGTGTTTGCTAGTATAATGGCTTAGTTCTAATTAGTTGGAGTGTGCAATGCAGGCAGACGCGCTCTGCAAATGTCTTTGCACTAGTGTGACTATAGCAAAGTCCAATAGCCACGTATAGGATGCCACTAGGTACACTGAGTGTTTGCTAGTATAATGGCTTAGTTATCATGAGTTGGAGTGTGCAATGCAGGTAGAGGTGCTGCAAATGTCTTTGCACTAGTGTGACTATAGCAAAGTCCTATAGCCACGTATAGGATGCCACTAGGTACACTGAGTGTTTGCTAGTATAATGGCTTAGTTATCATGAGTTGGAGTGTGCAATGCAGGCAGACGCGCTCTGCAAATGTCTTTGCACTAGTGTGACTATAGCAAAGTCCAATAGCCACGTATAGGATGCCACTAGGTACACTGAGTGTTTGCTAGTATAATGGCTTAGTTATAATGAGTTGGAGTGTGCAATGCAGGCAGACGCGCTCTGCAAATGTCTTTGCACTAGTGTGACTATAGCAAAGTCCAATAGCCACGTATAGGATGCCACTAGGTACACTGAGTGTTTGCTAGTATAATGGCTTAGTTATCATGAGTTGGAGTGTGCAATGCAGGTAGAGGTGCTGCAAATGTCTTTGCACTAGTGTGACTATAGCAAAGTCCAATAGCCACGTATAGGATGCCACTAGGTACACTGAGTGTTTGCTAGTATAATGGCTTAGTTATCATGAGTTGGAGTGTGCAATGCAGGCAGACGCGCTCTGCAAATGTCTTTGCACTAGTGTGACTATAGCAAAGTCCAATAGCCACATATAGGATGCCACTAGGTACACTGAGTGTTTGCTAGTATAATGGCTTAGTTCTAATGAGTTGGAGTGTGCAATGCAGGCAGACGCGCTCTGCAAATGTCTTTGCACTAGTGTGACTATAGCAAAGTCCAATAGCCACGTATAGGATGCCACTAGGTACACTGAGTGTTTGCTAGTATAATGGCTTAGTTCTAATGAGTTGGAGTGTGCAATGCAGGCAGATGCGCTCTGCAAATGTCTTTGCACTAGTGTGACTATAGCAAAGTCCAATAGCCACGTATAGGATGCCACTAGGTACACTGAGTGTTTGCTAGTATAATGGCTTAGTTATCATGAGTTGGAGTGTGCAATGCAGGCAGACGCGCTCTGCAAATGTCTTTGCACTAGTGTGACTATAGCAAAGTCCAATAGCCACGTATAGGATGCCACTAGGTACACTGAGTGTTTGCTAGTATAATGGCTTAGTTATCATGAGTTGGAGTGTGCAATGCAGGTAGAGGTGCTGCAAATGTCTTTGCACTAGTGTGACTATAGCAAAGTCCAATAGCCACGTATAGGATGCCACTAGGTACACTGAGTGTTTGCTAGTATAATGGCTTAGTTATAATGAGTTGGAGTGTGCAATGCAGGTAGAGGTGCTGCAAATGTCTTTGCACTAGTGTGACTATAGCAAAGTGCAATAGCCACGTATAGGATGCCACTAGGTACACTGAGTGTTTGCTAGTATAATGGCTTAGTTCTAATGAGTTGGAGTGTGCAATGCAGGCAGACGCGCTCTGCAAATGTCTTTGCACTAGTGTGACTATAGCAAAGTCCAATAGCCACGTATAGGATGCCACTAGGTACACTGAGTGTTTGCTAGTATAATGGCTTAGTTATCATGAGTTGGAGTGTGCAATGCAGGTAGAGGTGCTGCAAATGTCTTTGCACTAGTGTGACTATAGCAAAGTCCAATAGCCACGTATAGGATGCCACTAGGTACACTGAGTGTTTGCTAGTATAATGGCTTAGTTATAATGAGTTGGAGTGTGCAATGCAGGCAGACGCGCTCTGCAAATGTCTTTGCACTAGTGTGACTATAGCAAAGTCCAATAGCCACGTATAGGATGCCACTAGGTACACTGAGTGTTTGCTAGTATAATGGCTTAGTTATAATGAGTTGGAGTGTGCAATGCAGGTAGAGGTGCTGCAAATGTCTTTGCACTAGTGTGACTATAGCAAAGTCCACTAGCCACGTATAGGATGCCACTAGGTACACTGAGTGTTTGCTAGTATAATGGCTTAGTTATCATGAGTTGGAGTGTGAAATGCAGGCAGACGCGCTCTGCAAATGTCTTTGCACTAGTGTGACTATAGCAAAGTCCAATAGCCACGTATAGGATGCCACTAGGTACACTGAGTGTTTGCTAGTATAATGGCTTAGTTATCATGAGTTGGAGTGTGCAATGCAGGCAGACGCGCTCTGCAAATGTCTTTGCACTAGTGTGACTATAGCAAAGTCCAATAGCCACGTATAGGATGCCACTAGGTACACTGAGTGTTTGCTAGTATAATGGCTTAGTTATAATGAGTTGGAGTGTGCAATGCAGGTAGAGGTGCTGCAAATGTCTTTGCACTAGTGTGACTATAGCAAAGTCCAATAGCCACGTATAGGATGCCACTAGGTACACTGAGTGTTTGCTAGTATAATGGCTTAGTTATAATGAGTTGGAGTGTGCAATGCAGGCAGACACGCTCTGCAAATGTCTTTGCACTAGTGTGACTATAGCAAAGTCCAATAGCCACGTATAGGATGCCACAAGGTACACTGAGTGTTTGCTAGTATAATGGCTTAGTTATCATGAGTTGGAGTGTGCAATGCAGGCAGACGCGCTCTGCAAATGTCTTTGCACTAGTGTGACTATAGCAAAGTCCAATAGCCACGTATAGGATGCCACTAGGTACACTGAGTGTTTGCTAGTATAATGGCTTAGTTATAATGAGTTGGAGTGTGCAATGCAGGCAGACCCGCTCTGCAAATGTCTTTGCACTAGTGTGACTATAGCAAAGTCCAATAGCCACGTATAGGATGCCACTAGGTACACTGAGTGTTTGCTAGTATAATGGCTTAGTTATAATGAGTTGGAGTGTGCAATGCAGGCAGACGCGCTCTGCAAATGTCTTTGCACTAGTGTGACTATAGCAAAGTCCAATAGCCACGTATAGGATGCCACTAGGTACACTGAGTGTTTGCTAGTATAATGGCTTAGTTATCATAAGTTGGAGTGTGCAATGCAGGTAGAGGTGCTGCAAATGTCTTTGCACTAGTGTGACTATAGCAAAGTCCAATAGCCACGTATAGGATGCCACTAGGTACACTGAGTGTTTGCTAGTATAATGGCTTAGTTATCATGAGTTGGAGTGTGCAATGCAGGTAGAGGTGCTGCAAATGTCTTTGCACTAGTGTGACTATAGCAAAGTCCAATAGCCACGTATAGGATGCCACTAGGTACACTGAGTGTTTGCTAGTATAATGGCTTAGTTATAATGAGTTGGAGTGTGCAATGCAGGTAGAGGTGCTGCAAATGTCTTTGCACTAGTGTGACTATAGCAAAGTCCAATAGCCACGTATAGGATGCCAGTAGGTACACTGAGTGTTTGCTAGTATAATGGCTTAGTTATCATGAGTTGGAGTGTGCAATGCAGGCAGACGCGCTCTGCAAATGTCTTTGCACTAGTGTGACTATAGCAAAGTCCAATAGCCACGTATAGGATGCCACTAGGTACACTGAGTGTTTGCTAGTATAATGGCTTAGTTATCATGAGTTGGAGTGTGCAGAGGACAGGTTGGTACAGTGCCAGGATTGTGGGGTCTGGGTAGAGGAATGGAAGCCTGCCTTTCTATCCCTCCTAATAGGGAAATGCAGGGAAGAAATCCCTGACCTTGGCTACACAGACGCTGGCGTTGTTTTCAGGACCTGTCACCTTAACTCTGACCCTGCCGGTTTGAGCCCTTAAAAGGACTGCTAGAAAGTGCTATCCCTATGCTGTCCAGCGCTGTGTATGGAGCGCATACAGCTGTATCAGCGATAGGACTCAAGACGGAGATGCGACAGTGATGTCTGACACCAAAGACGCAGAAGAGATAATGGCGTCCTGGAGGAAAATGTCCGTTTTTATAATGCAGGGACATGTGACATGGACATCCTATCACACATGCCGTTGCTTCTCTGGCTAAAAGTCCACTTAGCTGTGTGTGTGTCTGGGATTGGCTGACATGCTGGCCCGCCCCACAAGACGCGCGCGCTTAGGGAAGGAAGACAAGAAAAAAAAAAAAAATGGCGATCGCCATTATAGAAACAGCAGTGATCTGAAGGCGCTGTTCACGTACACTATACACTGAAATGTCATAATAGTGTGATTCACAGAGTGACTTACACTATTACAGCAGAAACCAAGCTAGGATTTAGCTGTTTTTTTGCTGCTAGAACCGTTCTCGAACGTTTCTAGAACTATCGAGCTTTTGCAAAAAGCTCGAGTTCTAGTTCGATCTAGAACATGCCCCAAAATCACTCGAGCCTAGAACTGGAGAACCACGAACCACGAACCGCGCTCAACTCTACTGCATACACACACACATCAGTAGAGATGAGCGAACCGGTCCCGATTCGGCTCGAGGTCGGTTCGCCAAACGGAGGTCCCGTTCGAGTTCGGTTCGTCGAACGTTCGACGAACCGAACTCGAACTGCATAGGAAACAATGGCAGGCAATCACAAACACATAAAAACACCTAGAAAACACCCTCAAAGGTGTCCAAAAGGTGACAAACAACTCACAACACAACACAAACACATGGGAAAGTGACAAGGACATATACTCATGCGAAAACAAAACAGCTGGACAAGGAAAAAGAGGAGGACACACAGATATAGGCATGGCACGCCCTTCTAAAGTCATGTAAAACACCGCAAGGTGACTCCAAGCGGAGTCTCCCTTTTTTCCAAAAATTGGGCCCCACACACACCCACCCCTTCAATGGCAGCAGTTGTGCCCCAGTTGTACACTTCACAGCTAGATTTGCATCAAGCACATTCAAAAATACGTCATTCTTATCCGTCCCCAGGATGACACCGGGGTAGGTAGCAAAGTCTTTCCTGATCCCAGCTCTGTTCATCTTGGCTTCTTTTAAAAACACAGCAAGCAAGGGTTACTCCAAGCGGAGTCTCCCTTTTTTCCAAAAATTGGGCCCCACACACACCCACCCCTTCAGTGGCAGCAGTTGTGCCCCAGTTGTACATTTCACAGCTAGATTTGCATCAAGCACATTCAAAAATACGCCATTCTTATCCGTCCCCAGGATGACACCGGGGTAGGTAGCAAAGTCTTTCCTGATCCCAGCTCTGTTCATCTTGGCTTCTTTTAAAAACACATCAAGCAAGGGTTACTCCAAGCGGAGTCTCCCTTTTTTTCCAAAAATTGGGCCCCACACACACCCACCCCTTCAGTGGCAGCAGTTGTGCCCCAGTTGTACACTTCACAGCTAGATTTGCATCAAGCACATTCAAAAATACGCTATTCTTAACCGTTCCCAGCATGACACCGGGGTAGGTAGATAAAGTCTTTGCTGAACCATGACTTGTTCATCTTGGCTTCTTTTAAAAACAATGTAAGCAAGGGTTACTCCAAGCGGAGTCTCCCTTTTTTCCAAAAATTGGGCCCCACACACACCCACCCCTTCAGTGGCAGCAGTTGTGCCCCAGTTGTACACTTGACAGCTAGATTTGCATCAAGCACATTCAAAAATACGTCATTCTTATCCGTCCCCAGGATGACACCGGGGTAGGTAGCAAAGTCTTTCCTGATCCCAGCTCTGTTCATCTTGGCTTCTTTTAAAAACACAGCAAGCAAGGGTTACTCCAAGCGGAGTCTCCCTTTTTTCCAAAAATTGGGCCCCACACACACCCACCCCTTCAGTGGCAGCAGTTGTGCCCCAGTTGTACACTTCACAGCTAGATTTGCATCAAGCACATTCAAAAATACGCCATTCTTATCCGTCCCCAGGATGACACCGGGGTAGGTAGCAAAGTCTTTCCTGATCCCAGCTCTGTTCATCTTGGCTTCTTTTAAAAACACATCAAGCAAGGGTTACTCCAAGCGGAGTCTCCCTTTTTTTCCAAAAATTGGGCCCCACACACACCCACCCCTTCAGTGGCAGCAGTTGTGCCCCAGTTGTACACTTCACAGCTAGATTTGCATCAAGCACATTCAAAAATACGCTATTCTTAACCGTCCCCAGCATGACACCGGGGTAGGTAGATAAAGTCTTTGCTGAACCATGACTTGTTCATCTTGGCTTCTTTTAAAAACAATGTAAGCAAGGGTTACTCCAAGTGGAGTCTCCCTTTTTTCCAAAAATTGGGCCCCACACACACCCACCCCTTCAGTGGCAGCAGTTGTGCCCCAGTTGTACACTTCACAGCTAGATTTGCATCAAGCACATTCAAAAATACGTCATTCTTATCCGTCCCCAGGATGACACCGGGGTAGGTAGCAAAGTCTTTCCTGATCCCAGCTCTGTTCATCTTGGCTTCTTTTAAAAACACAGCAAGCAAGGGTTACTCCAAGCGGAGTCTCCCTTTTTTCCAAAAATTGGGCCCCACACACACCCACCCCTTCAGTGGCAGCAGTTGTGCCCCAGTTGTACACTTCACAGCTAGATTTGCATCAAGCACATTCAAAAATACGCCATTCTTATCCGTCCCCAGGATGACACCGGGGTAGGTAGCAAAGTCTTTCCTGATCCCAGCTCTGTTCATCTTGGCTTCTTTTAAAAACACATCAAGCAAGGGTTACTCCAAGCAGAGTCTCCCTTTTTTCCAAAAATTGGGCCCCACACACACCCACCCCTTCAGTGGCAGCAGTTGTGCCCCAGTTGTACACTTCACAGCTAGATTTGCATCAAGCACATTCAAAAATACGCCATTCTTATCCGTCCCCAGGATGACACCGGGGTAGGTAGCAAAGTCTTTCCTGATCCCAGCTCTGTTCATCTTGGCTTCTTTTAAAAACACATCAAGCAAGGGTTACTCCAAGCGGAGTCTCCCTTTTTTCCATAAATTGGGCCCCACACACACCCACCCCTTCAGTGGCAGCAGTTGTGCCCCAGTTGTACACTTCACAGCTAGATTTGCATCAAGCACATTAAAAAATACGCCATTCTTATCCGTCCCCAGGATGACACCGGGGTAGGTAGCAAAGTCTTTCCTGATCCCAGCTCTGTTCATCTTGGCTTCTTTTAAAAACACATCAAGCAAGGGTTACTCCAAGCGGAGACTCCCTTTTTTCCAAAAATTGGGCCCCACACACACCCACCCCTTCAGTGGCAGCAGTTGTGCCCCAGTTCTACACTTCACAGCTAGATTTGCATCAAGCACATTCAAAAATACGCCATTCTTATCCGTCCCCAGGATGACACCGGGGTAGGTAGCAAAGTCTTTCCTGATCCCAGCTCTGTTCATCTTGGCTTCTTTTAAAAACACATCAAGCAAGGGTTACTCCAAGCGGAGTCTCCCTTTTTTTCCAAAAATTGGGCCCCACACACACCCACCCCTTCAGTGGCAGCAGTTGTGCCCCAGTTGTACACTTCACAGCTAGATTTGCATCAAGCACATTCAAAAATACGCTATTCTTAACCGTCCCCAGCATGACACCGGGGTAAGTAGCAAAGTCTTTCCTGATCCCAGCTCTGTTCATCTTGGCTTCTTTTAAAAACACATCAAGCAAGGGTTACTCCAAGCGGAGTCTCCCGTTTTTCCAAAAATTGGGCCCCACACACACCCACCCCTTCAGTGGCAGCAGTTGTGCCCCAGTTGTACACTTCACAGCTAGATTTGCATCAAGCACATTCAAAAATACGTCATTCTTATCCGTCCCCAGGATGACACCGGGGTAGGTAGCAAAGTCTTTCCTGATCCCAGCTCTGTTCATCTTGGCTTCTTTTAAAAACACATCAAGCAAGGGTTACTCCAAGCGGAGTCTCCCTTTTTTTCCAAAAATTGGGCCCCACACACACCCACCCCTTCAGTGGCAGCAGTTGTGCCCCAGTTGTACACTTCACAGCTAGATTTGCATCAAGCACATTCAAAAATACGCTATTCTTAACCGTCCCCAGCATGACACCGGGGTAGGTAGATAAAGTCTTTGCTGAACCATGACTTGTTCATCTTGGCTTCTTTTAAAAACAATGTAAGCAAGGGTTACTCCAAGCGGAGTCTCCCTTTTTTCCAAAAATTGGGCCCCACACACACCCACCCCTTCAGTGGCAGCAGTTGTGCCCCAGTTGTACACTTCACAGCTAGATTTGCATCAAGCACATTCAAAAATACGTCATTCTTATCCGTCCCCAGGATGACACCGGGGTAGGTAGCAAAGTCTTTCCTGATCCCAGCTCTGTTCATCTTGGCTTCATTTAAAAACACATCAAGCAAGGGTTACTCCAAGCGGAGTCTCCCTTTTTTCCAAAAATTGGGCCCCACACACACCCACCCATTCAGTGGCAGCACTTGTGCCCTAGTTGCAAACAGGATGTTTTGATTTGCATCAAGCACATTCCAAATCCACAAGCATTTACTCTCCCCAGGATGACACAGGGGTAGTAAATTCCTTCTGGATCCATGACTTGTTCATTTTCATGAACGTCAGTCTGTCCACATTGTCACTGGACAGACGCGTGCGCTTATCTGTCAGCACACACCCAGCAGCACTGAAGACACGTTCAGAGACAACGCTGGCAGCTGGACACGACAAAATCTCCAAGGTGTAACTGGAGAGCTCTGGCCATTTTTCTAGATTTGAAACCCAAAAGGAGCAAGGCTCCATTTGCAAAGTCATGGCATCGATGTTCATTTGGAGATACTCCTGTATCATCCTCTCCAGCCGTTGACTATGTGTCAGACTTGTTGTCTCTGGTGGCCTTGCAAAGGAGGGTCTAAAAAAATTATGAAAAGATTCCATAAAATTGCTGTTACCAGCACCAGATACGGTCCTACTGGTACGGGTAGACTGTTGAAGATGACGAGACCGTCCCATGTTTGTAAAGTTACAACTGGGAGATTCACTCCCTGCACCTGCACGGTTGTTTGGTGGAAAAGCCGATCTAAGATCGAGTAACAGCTTCTGCTGATACTCCTGCATACGTGCGTCCCTTTCTATGGCTGGAATTATGTCACAAAATTTGGACTTGTACCGGGGATCTAATAGTGTGGCAAGCCAGTAGTCATCATCACTTCTAATTTTGACAATACGAGGGTCATGTTGGAGGTAGTGCAACAAGAAGGCACTCATGTGTCTTGCGCAGCCATGCGGACCAAGTCCACGCTGTGTTTGTGGCATAGAGGTCCTAACCGTTCTTTCTTCCTCTGACATCTCCCCCCAACCTCTTTCAACTGAAATTTGACCAAGGTCTCCCTCATCTGCTGAGTCTTCCATGTCCATGGACACTTCGTCCTCCATTTCTTCATGTCCTCCTGCACCTTCCTCAACATCTCGCCTGCTACCATGCGCCCTTGTTGATCCCTGTCCCCCATGGTCCCATGCCTGGCGCCTTGGTGATGATGAACGTCTGGACCTTGGTGATGTTGTTGTGTCTTGCGCATGTGAATCCTCCTGTAGTTCCTCCCCTTCCTGTTGTCCCACCCCCTGACTCCGAATAGTGTTTAGCGTCTGCTCCAGCATGTAAATGACTGGAATCGTCATGCTGATAATGGCATTGTCAGCGCTAAACATATTCGTCGCCATGTCGAAACTGTGCAGAAGGGTGCATAGGTCCTTGATCTGAGACCACTCCATCAGGGTGATCTGCCCCACCTCTGCATCTCGTTGGCCCAGGCTATACGTCATGACGTATTGCACCAGGGCTCGGCGGTGCTGCCACAGTCGCTGTAACATGTGGAGAGTCGAATTCCAGCGTGTCGCCACATCGCATTTCAGACGATGAACCGGCAGGCCGAAAGACTTCTGGAGCGATGCAAGTCGCTCAGCTGCGGCGCTTGAACGGCGGAAGTGAGCAGACAGTTTTCGTGCCCTGGTCAGAAGGCCATCTAGGCCGGGATAGTGTGTTAAAAATTGCTGCACGACAAGGTTCAACACGTGAGCCATACAAGGTACGTGTGTCACCTTGCCCAGGCGAAGGGCCGCACCCAGGTTTGCAGCATTGTCGCACACGGCCTTACCAGGCTGCAGGTTGAGTGGAGACAACCATTTATTAAACTCGGACCGCAGAGCTGACCACAACTCCTCAGCTGTGTGACTCTTATTCCCAAGACATGTCAAGCAAAAGACCGCCTGATGCCGTTGTGCTCTGCTGCCAGCATAGTAATGAGGGGTGCGTGATTCCTTCTGCGCAGTGAGAACGCTGTTGGCCTGACCAGGCAGGCTTGGGGCGGAGGTGGAGGACCCAGATGAGGTGGAGGATGCAGAAGCAGTGGCGGAACTTGGACAGACAGAGGATTGACACACAAGTCGTGGGGACGGCAAGACTTGTGCAGCAGACCCTTCACCATCTATCACCATAGTTACCCAGTGCCCAGTCAGCGACATGTAACGTCCCTATTCATGCTTACTGGTCCAAGTATCGGTGGTGAAATGCACCCGTTGACACACAGAGTTTCTCAAGGAAGCGGTGATGTTGTGTGCGACATGCTGGTGTAGCGCGGGCACACCTTTCTTAGAGAAGTAGTGGCGACTAGGCATCTGGTACTGGGGCACAGCGAAAGACATAAGGTCTCTAAAATCCTGTGTGTCCACTAGGCGGAAAGGCAGCATTTTGGTAGCCAAGAGCTTACAGAGGGATAGAGTCAACCTCTTAGCTTTGTCATGGGTCGCAGGAAGTGGCCTTTTATTTGACCACATCTGAGGGACAGAGATCTGGCTGCTGTGTGTAGACGGTGTTGAGTAGGGTGTCCCTGGAAAAATGCAGGTTTGTGAGGAAAGTGCAGGCGGAGTCATGATGTTGCCTTCATCCAACGTTGGTGCTATCGATGTCTGAGAGAGCTGTACACACTCACTTGTTTCCCCTTCCAAACCAACTGACGACCTACCAAGCAAACTGCCTGTTGCGGTTACAGTGGTGGAGGTTGTGGGTGGAAAAACAGGTGTGACAGCTGTCCCCACAGTCCTAGAAGATGACGAGCGCGCGGATGCACTGGAAGGGGCAGGCGGTGGATGGTTCGCTCCGCTAGGCCGCATTGCAGCACGGTGAGCTTCCCACCGGGCCATATGATATTTATTCATGTGACGATTCATGGAAGAAGTTGTCAAACTGCTGAGGTTTTGACCTCTACTAAGAGAACCATGACAAATTTTACAGATCACATAATTTGGGCGATCTTTTTCTATGTCAAAAAAGGACCAGGCTAGGCAAGGCTTAGAGGCCATGCGACCTGTTGATCCACCCCGAATAATGCTCAGAGGCAGAGTGGTGGCTGAGGATGCAGTTGTAGACGTGCTACCAGTACTCCGACTGTGTCCAGGAAGGCGCAAGGTAACTTCGATATCAGTTGCATCCTCCTCCACCACCTCTGTTGACCTCCTCGAGTGTCTGACTGTGGGTTGACAGTAGGTGGGATCTAGAACTTCATCATCAATTGTTGTGTTTGCACTCCCCACCCCCTCAGACCGAGCCTCTTCTTGCCCTGACCGAATATTTAAGTTGTCATCCCAATCGGGTATCTGCGTCTCATCTTCATCAGTATGTTCCTCATTGTCTATAACCACAGGTGTTACAGTTTGTGACAAAGGGTCAACATTATGCTCAGAAACTTGGTCCTCACGGCCTGAATCAGAGTCACAAAGGTTCTGGGCATCACTGCAGACCATTTCCTGTTCTGTACTCACTGTAGCTTGGGAGCAGACCTCTGATTCCCAGGCTATAGTGTGACTGAACAGCTCTGCAGACTCAGCCATCTCAGTTCCACCATACTGTGCAGGGCTGATGGAGACTTCAGAGCTGGGAGAAAGCAAGTTTGATTGGGATGACAACTCAGAGGACTGGTGTTTTTTGGATGCGGTACTTGAAGTGGCTGAGAGGGCACTTGTTGGACCACTTGAGATCCATTCAAGCATTTTCCTTTTTTGGCCATCATCTACCTTTGTTCCTGTTGTTCGTGTCCGTAAAAAAGGGAGCACATCGGATTGTCCACGGTAAGTAGTAGACATCTTACTTTTGCTGGTAGATGGTCTATCTTCAGCAGATGATAATGGAGCTTTGCCACCTTCCCCACGGACAAAACCTTTTTTGCCTTTTCCACCACGCCTCTTCCCCTTTCCACCAGCATCTGTCATTTTGCCACTCATGTTGATTGCGACAAGATTGTGCACTGAAAATGTGGTAGTAAAAATTGAGAGGTGGTGTAGATTGCAGTGGTGGTCTAGCTTTATTAACAGCAGAATAATAAAGAATAAATATCCCTGACAATGCAACTACAGCCCTTAAACTGGCAGCAAAAATACTAGTATAATGGCTTAGTTATAATGAGTTGGAGTGTGCAATGCAGGCAGACGCGCTCTGCAAATGTCTTTGCACTAGTGTGACTATAGCAAAGTCCAATAGCCACGTATAGGATGCCACTAGGTACACTGAGTGTTTGCTAGTATAATGGCTTAGATATCATGAGTTGGAGTGTGCAATGCAGGTAGAGGTGCTGCAAATGTCTTTGCACTAGTGTGACTATAGCAAAGTCCAATAGCCACGTATAGGATGCCACTAGGTACACTGAGTGTTTGCTAGTATAATGGCTTAGTTATCATGAGTTGGAGTGTGCAATGCAGGTAGAGGTGCTGCAAATGTCTTTGCACTAGTGTGACTATAGCAAAGTCCAATAGCCACGTATAGGATGCCACTAGGTACACTGAGTGTTTGCTAGTATAATGGCTTAGTTATCATGAGTTGGAGTGTGCAATGCAGGCAGACGCGCTCTGCAAATGTCTTTGCACTAGTGTGACTATAGCAAAGTCCAATAGCCACGTATAGGATGCCACTAGGTACACTGAGTGTTTGCTAGTATAATGGCTTAGTTCTAATGAGTTGGAGTGTGCAATGCAGGCAGACGCGCTCTGCAAATGTCTTTGCACTAGTGTGACTATGGCAAAGTCCAATAGCCACGTATAGGATGCCACTAGGTACACTGAGTGTTTGCTAGTATAATGGCTTAGTTCTAATGAGTTGGAGTGTGCAATGCAGGCAGACGCGCTCTGCAAATGTCTTTGCACTAGTGTGACTATAGCAAAGTCCAATAGCCACGTATAGGATGTTACTAGGTACACTGAGTGTTTGCTAGTATAATGGCTTAGATATCATGAGTTGGAGTGTGCAATGCAGGTAGAGGTGCTGCAAATGTCTTTGCACTAGTGTGACTATAGCAAAGTCCAATAGCCACGTATAGGATGCCACTAGGTACACTGAGTGTTTGCTAGTATAATGGCTTAGTTATCATGAGTTGGAGTGTGCAATGCAGGTAGAGGTGCTGCAAATGTCTTTGCACTAGTGTGACTATAGCAAAGTCCAATAGCCACGTATAGGATGCCACTAGGTACTCTGAGTGTTTGCTAGTATAATGGCTTAGTTATAATGAGTTGGAGTGTGCAATGCAGGTAGAGGTGCTGCAAATGTCTTTGCACTAGTGTGACTATAGCAAAGTCCAATAGCCACGTATAGGATGCCACTAGGTACACTGAGTGTTTGCTAGTATAATGGCTTAGTTATCATGAGTTGGAGTGTGCAATGCAGGCAGACGCGCTCTGCAAATGTCTTTGCACTAGTGTGACTATAGCAAAGTCCAATAGCCACGTATAGGATGCCACTAGGTACACTGAGTGTTTGCTAGTATAATGGCTTAGTTCTAATGAGTTGGAGTGTGCAATGCAGGCAGACGCGCTCTGCAAATGTCTTTGCACTAGTGTGACTATAGCAAAGTCCAATAGCCACGTATAGGATGCCACTAGGTACACTGAGTGTTTGCTAGTATAATGGCTTAGTTCTAATGAGTTGGAGTGTGCAATGCAGGCAGACGCGCTCTGCAAATGTCTTTGCACTAGTGTGACTATAGCAAAGTCCAATAGCCACGTATAGGATGCCACTAGGTACACTGAGTGTTTGCTAGTATAATGGCTTAGTTATCATGAGTTGGAGTGTGCAATGCAGGTAGAGGTGCTGCAAATGTCTTTGCACTAGTGTGACTATAGCAAAGTCCAATAGCCACGTATAGGATGCCACTAGGTACACTGAGTGTTTGCTAGTATAATGGCTTAGTTATAATGAGTTGGAGTGTACAATGCAGGTAGAGGTGCTGCAAATGTCTTTGCACTAGTGTGACTATAGCAAAGTCCAATAGCCACGTATAGGATGCCACTAGGTACACTGAGTGTTTGCTAGTATAATGGCTTAGTTCTAATGAGTTGGAGTGTGCAATGCAGGCAGACGCGCTCTGCAAATGTCTTTGCACTAGTGTGACTATAGCAAAGTCCAATAGCCACGTATAGGATGCCACTAGGTACACTGAGTGTTTGCTAGTATAATGGCTTAGTTCTAATGAGTTGGAGTGTGCAATGCAGGCAGACGCGCTCTGCAAATGTCTTTGCACTAGTGTGACTATAGCAAAGTCCAATAGCCACGTATAGGATGCCACTAGGTACACTGAGTGTTTGCTAGTATAATGGCTTAGTTATCATGAGTTGGAGTGTGCAATGCAGGTAGAGGTGCTGCAAATGTCTTTGCACTAGTGTGACTATAGCAAAGTCCAATAGCCACGTATAGGATGCCACTAGGTACACTGAGTGTTTGCTAGTATAATGGCTTAGTTATCATGAGTTGGAGTGTGCAATGCAGGTAGAGGTGCTGCAAATGTCTTTGCACTAGTGTGACTATAGCAAAGTCCAATAGCCACGTATAGGATGCCACTAGGTACACTGAGTGTTTGCTAGTATAATGGCTTAGTTATAATGAGTTGGAGTGTGCAATGCAGGTAGAGGTGCTGCAAATGTCTTTGCACTAGTGTGACTATAGCAAAGTCCAATAGCCACGTATAGGATGCCACTAGGTACACTGAGTGTTTGCTAGTATAATGGCTTAGTTATCATGAGTTGGAGTGTGCAATGCAGGCAGACGCGCTCTGCAAATATCTTTGCACTAGTGTGACTATAGCAAAGTCCAATAGCCACGTATAGGATGTCACTAGGTACACTGAGTGTTTGCTAGTATAATGGCTTAGTTCTAATGAGTTGGAGTGTGCAATGCAGGCAGACGCGCTCTGCAAATGTCTTTGCACTAGTGTGACTATAGCAAAGTCCAATAGCCACGTATAGGATGCCACTAGGTACACTGAGTGTTTGCTAGTATAATGGCTTAGTTCTAATGAGTTGGAGTGTGCAATGCAGGCAGACGCGCTCTGCAAATGTCTTTGCACTAGTGTGACTATAGCAAAGTCCAATAGCCTTGTATAGGATGCCACTAGGTACACTGAGTGTTTGCTAGTATAATGGCTTAGTTATCATGAGTTGGAGTGTGCAATGCAGGTAGAGGTGCTGCAAATGTCTTTGCACTAGTGTGACTATAGCAAAGTCCAATAGCCACGTATAGGATGCCACTAGGTACACTGAGTGTTTGCTAGTATAATGGCTTAGTTATAATGAGTTGGAGTGTGCAATGCAGGTAGAGGTTCTGCAAATGTCTTTGCACTAGTGTGACTATAGCAAAGTCCAATAGCCACGTATAGGATGCCACTAGGTACACTGAGTATTTGCTAGTATAATGGCTTAGTTATCATGAGTTGGAGTGTTCAATGCAGGCAGACGCGCTCTGCAAATGTCTTTGCACTAGTGTGACTATAGCAAAGTGCAATAGCCACGTATAGGATGCCACTAGGTACACTGAGTGTTTGCTAGTATAATGGCTTGGTTCTAATGAGTTGGAGTGTGCAATGCAGGCAGACGCGCTCTGCAAATGTCTTTGCACTAGTGTGACTATAGCAAAGTCCAATAGCCACGTATAGGATGCCACTAGGTACACTGAGTGTTTGCTAGTATAATGGCTTAGTTATCATGAGTTGGAGTGTGCAATGCAGGTAGAGGTGCTGCAAATGTCTTTGCACTAGTGTGACTATAGCAAAGTCCAATAGCCACGTATAGGATGCCACTAGGTACACTGAGTGTTTGCTAGTATAATGGCTTAGTTATAACGAGTTGGAGTGTGCAATGCAGGCAGACGCGCTCTGCAAATGTCTTTGCACTAGTGTGACTATAGCAAAGTCCAATAGCCACGTATAGGATGCCACTAGGTACACTGAGTGTTTGCTAGTATAATGGCTTAGTTATCATGAGTTGGAGTGTGCAATGCAGGCAGACGCGCTCTGCAAATGTCTTTGCACTAGTGTGACTATAGCAAAGTCCAATAGCCACGTATAGGATGCCACTAGGTACACTGAGTGTTTGCTAGTATAATGGCTTAGTTATCATGAGTTGGAGTGTGCAATGCAGGTAGAGGTGCTGCAAATGTCTTTGCACTAGTGTGACTATAGCAAAGTCCAATAGCCACGTATAGGATGCCACTAGGTACACTGAGTGTTTGCTAGTATAATGGCTTAGTTATAACGAGTTGGAGTGTGCAATGCAGGCAGACGCGCTCTGCAAATGTCTTTGCACTAGTGTGACTATAGCAAAGTCCAATAGCCACGTATAGGATGCCACTAGGTACACTGAGTGTTTGCTAGTATAATGGCTTAGTTATCATGAGTTGGAGTGTGCAATGCAGGCAGACGCGCTCTGCAAATGTCTTGCACTAGTGTGACTATAGCAAAGTCCAATAGCCACGTATAGAATGCCACTAGGTACACTGAGTGTTTGCTAGTATAATGGCTTAGTTATAATGAGTTGGAGTGTGCAATGCAGGTAGAGGTGCTGCAAATGTCTTTGCACTAGTGTGACTATAGCAAAGTCCAATAGCCACGTATAGGATGCCACTAGGTACACTGAGTGTTTGCTAGTATAATGGCTTAGTTATCATGAGTTGGAGTGTGCAATGCAGGCAGACGCGCTCTGCAAATGTCTTTGCACTAGTGTGACTATAGCAAAGTCCAATAGCCACGTATAGGATGCCACTAGGTACACTGAGTGTTTGCTAGTATAATGGCTTAGTTATCATGAGTTGGAGTGTGCAATGCAGGTAGAGGTGCTGCAAATGTCTTTGCACTAGTGTGACTATAGCAAAGTCCAATAGCCACGTATAGGATGCCACTAGGTACACTGAGTGTTTGCTAGTATAATGGCTTAGTTATCATGAGTTGGAGTGTGCAATGCAGGCAGACGCGCTCTGCAAATGTCTTTGCACTAGTGTGACTATAGCAAAGTCCAATAGCCACGTATAGGATGCCACTAGGTACACTGAGTGTTTGCTAGTATAATGGCTTAGTTATCATGAGTTGGAGAGTGCAATGCAGGTAGAGGTGCTGCAAATGTCTTTGCACTAGTGTGACTATAGCAAAGTCCAATAGCCACGTATAGGATGCCACTAGGTACACTGAGTGTTTGCTAGTATAATGGCTTAGTTCTAATGAGTTGGAGTGTGCAATGCAGGCAGACGCGCTCTGCAAATGTCTTTGCACTAGTGTGACTATAGCAAAGTCCAATAGCCACGTATAGGATGCCACTAGGTACACTGAGTGTTTGCTAGTATAATGGCTTAGTTCTAATGAGTTGGAGTGTGCAATGCAGGCAGACGCGCTCTGCAAATGTCTTTGCACTAGTGTGACTATAGCAAAGTCCAATAGCCACGTATAGGATGCCACTAGGTACACTGAGTGTTTGCTAGTATAATGGCTTAGTTCTAATGAGTTGGAGTGTGCAATGCAGGCAGACGCACTCTGCAAATGTCTTTGCACTAGTGTGACTATAGCAAAGTCCAATAGCCACGTATAGGATGCCACTAGGTACACTGAGTGTTTGCTAGTATAATGGCTTAGTTATCATGAGTTGGAGTGTGCAATGCAGGTAGAGGTGCTGCAAATGTCTTTGCACTAGTGTGACTATAGCAAAGTCCAATAGCCACGTATAGGATGCCACTAGGTACACTGAGTGTTTGCTAGTATAATGGCTTAGTTATAATGAGTTGGAGTGTGCAATGCAGGTAGAGGTGCTGTAAATGTCTTTGCACTAGTGTGACTATAGCAAAGTCCAATAGCCACGTATAGGATGCCACTAGGTACACTGAGTGTTTGCTAGTATAATGGCTTAGTTATCATGAGTTGGAGTGTGCAATGCAGGTAGAGGTGCTGCAAATGTCTTTGCACTAGTGTGACTATAGCAAAGTCCAATAGCCACGTATAGGATGCCACTAGGTACACTGAGTGTTTGCTAGTATAATGGCTTCGTTATCATGAGTTGGATTGTGCAATGCAGGTAGAGGTGCTGCAAATGTCTTTGCACTAGTGTGACTATAGCAAAGTCCAATAGCCACGTATAGGATGCCACTAGGTACACTGAGTGTTTGCTAGTATAATGGCTTAGTTCTAATGAGTTGGAGTGTGCAATGCAGGCAGACGCGCTCTGCAAATGTCTTTGCACTAGTGTGACTATAGCAAAGTCCAATAGCCACGTATAGGATGCCACTAGGTACACTGAGTGTTTGCTAGTATAATGGCTTAGTTATCATGAATTGGAGTGTGCAATGCAGGCAGACGCGCTCTGCAAATGTCTTTGCACTAGTGTGACTATAGCAAAGTCCAATAGCCACGTATAGGATGCCACTAGGTACACTGAGTGTTTGCTAGTATAATGGCTTAGTTATCATGAGTTGGAGTGTGCAATGCAGGTAGAGGTGCTGCAAATGTCTTTGCACTAGTGTGACTATAGCAAAGTCCAATAGCCACGTATAGGATGCCACTAGGTACACTGAGTGTTTGCTAGTATAATGGCTTAGTTATAATGAGTTGGAGTGTGCAATGCAGGCAGACGCGCTCTGCAAATGTCTTTGCACTAGTGTGACTATACAGTAAGGGTACTAGGGCAACCAGACTTGCCCTAGAAAAAACTAATCTAAGCCAAGACTCTAGGGATTTTACAATGGGCCTACTTGACATAGTCCTAGAAGAGAATTACTTCCTCTTTAGGGACGATTTCTATGTACAGCGACACGGGACCGCAATGGGCTCAAACGTAGCCCTGGCCTACGCAAATCTTTATATGGATTTCTTTGAGAATAGATATGTATACTCTTATCCTTCTTTCGATGAACTGACCCTCATTTGGGTCAGATTTATCGATGATATTTTTTGCATTTGGCAAGGGGACAACACTAGTCTCATGATTTTTGATAGACACATTAACAGCATATGGCCTGAGTTGAGGTTTACACTAAACTACCACCAAGATGAGGTCAGTTTTCTGGACACTTGTATAAGAAAAGATGAAAGTGGACAATTATCTTCAGACCTCTATCGGAAACCCACGGATCGCAACTGTATGTTGTTGTATACTAGTTGCCACCCAAAATCAACAAAAGACAGCTTGCCTAGATCACAATTCAAAAGAGTTACGAGAATAGTCTCTGAGGAAACCACAAAAAAACAAAGATTAGATGAAATGACACAAAGATTTCTCGAACGAAATTATCCAGAAACCTTACTAAAGAATGAGAGAGAAAAGGCATTATCATCTACCCTATCAGAAAAATATCAGACGGTAGAAAGGTTACCCTTCGTACACACTCATCATCCATCCATGCCAAAGATTTACAGTATCATCAATCACCACTGGCCCTTACTGAGAAAAGCGTACCCTGATATAACATCATTTCTACTTCCACCTTTAATGTGCAAGAGAAGACCTCAAAACATAAGAGACTCCTTGATTAAGGCAGACATAGGGGGTGAGAAGAACATCACACAAACATTACTTACACCAAGACGCACTGGTACATTTCCTTGTCTAGGTTGCGCATCCTGCTCCAATGTGATTAAAGGCGATCATTTTATGCACCCGAGATCGGGTAAGAGCTTTCCAATCAAAGAATACTTCACATGTGAAAGCGATTTTGTCGTGTATATCATCAAGTGCCCATGTGGCCTGCTATATGTAGGCGAAACCATCCAACACGTAGGCGACAGAATAGCTAGCCACAAGTCTACAATTAGATGCGGTAAACTATGGCTCCCCATTCCACAACATTTCCACGAGGCAAAACATAGTGTTGCACAACTACGCTACCAAGTTATTGATAGGGTACGCAGACCCAGACGAGGAGGTAATCATATAGAACTTTTGAAAAAAAGAGAGAGTTTCTGGATATACAAATTACAGACCCTAAGGGGCACTTTGCACACTGCGACATCGCAGGTGCGATGTCGGTGGGGTCAAATTGAAAATGACGCACTTCCGGCATCGCATGCGACATCGCAGTGTGTAAAGGCTGGATGATACGATTAACGAGCGCAAAAGCGTCGTAATCGTATCATCGGTATAGCGTCGGCGTAATTCATAATTACGCTGACGCAATGGTCCGATGTTGTTCCTCGCTCCTGCGGCAGCACACATCGCTGTGTGTGAAGTCGCAGGAGCGAGGAACGTCTCCTACCGGCCTCACTGCGGCTTCCGTAGGATATGCGGAAGGAAGGAGGTGGGCAGGATGTTTACATCCTGCTCATCTCCGCCCCTCCGCTCTGATTGGCCGCCTGCCGTGTGACGTCGCAGTGATGCCGCACGACCCGCCCCCTTAACAAGGAGGCGGGTCGCCGGCCACAGGGACGTCGCACGGCAGGTGAGTGTGTGTGTGAAGCTGGCGTAGCGATAACTTTCGCTACGCCAGCTATCACCACATATCGCTGCTGCGACGGGGGCGGGCACTATCGCACTCGGCATCGCAGCATCGGCCTGCGATGTCGTAGTGTGCAAAGCCCGCCTAACTCCAAAGGGTCTCAATAGACAAATTGACTGGCCTATTTCATAAGAGACCTTTATAAATTTTAGGATTATTCTAACTATTCCTTTTTTTCTCTCCAGAAAACCTAAGAAATGTCACATTTTCCTCTTCCATTGTGCACGCACTGATAGCTGGTAACGTATAAAGTTCACTCTATATAACTCTCTGATATAGCCTTATTAGCATTTAATATATTGGGACCTTCACTGTGTTCTCCAAAAAAAGAAAAAAATTTTTTCTTCTAGGTTGGATCCGATATATAGTAATAAGATGGACTATTTATGTGCATTTCTTATGATTGAACTGTTTAACGTTTGTATCTAAAGCAACAGAGACTCTCGTTTGGTTTTTTGTAAAAACAATGGGAAGCTATTTCCCATGTTCTTCCCCTCCCCCAATTCTGGGAACACCATCCCCGCATGTAACTATGTGGACGATCGTCATGTATCCCTATATCTTCATACTAATATACCATGATGAAATTCTATGTCCTTATACACCTCCAGTCCTATCCTGACTATCTCTGATTGTTTTTTCCGTCTTCTGTAATACAACTTTGCAGGCAACAAATATCGATCTCCATTCACGTCTTCCCGGTACTGTTTTATATCAAAGTACAGCAAAACACCCACCGCGCATGCGCAGGCGCTCCCTTTACACACAACACGGTACCTTATACATTCTAATAGAAACACAGATCGCTACCGCGCATGCGCCGGCGTCTGACGCCACTTCCGGTTTTGCGATGCTAAATAAGCATGCAAGCCGGTTCACAGGGCGCAATCAGCCACAGTCTGGGAAGACGGCGATGAGGTAGGTTGTTTTCAGGCGCTCTGGGCATATACTTTCCCCAGTAACGGCAGGTGTGTAACAGCATCCCTTTCTTCCTTCTTTATCATAGAGGAGCCTTCCACTCTCTACCCATTATACCAAGAAGGTTCAGGTAATCTATAAAGATCTAATGGGAGCTCTCCCTCTACTATTGATTGAACCTGCCATAATTGTGATTATCCTTGTTTTAGTTTACCAGAAAACCTATGGCATTACTAATAACCCCTCAGATCATGCAACCTCTGATTTACACCTTGGTTTGAAGGTAATAGCAATGTGTGTTATAGTGGTTAGTTAAAATTTTATATATACTCTCCTGACCATGTATCTTTAAACCCTCTAGGGTGTACAAGTTAGAAAATTTACTCAAGTGTTCATACACAAAAGCAAAACAGGCCTCTATAGCAACATTATTGAGGTATTTTATATATTATAGGCTAGTCTCTGAAGTACCACTAAATAGGTGGCATTGGCAGTCAGCTTCATTTCTTTTCTCATAGACCACTTGTTCCAGGTTTCTGCCTGCCAATTCAAGTACAACTATATTGAATATTATAAGGCACAAGGTATTTATGACATATGCCTCATATCCACCATTCCAAGTTTTCTGATCTTTAATCCTGAATATCTTTAATCTCTTGAAGGGTTCACAAGGTGAACATAATTGGTTATTGGCCCAGTTTTCAGAGTATCTATTAAACCATTTTGTGAATATGTACATGAATGCCAATAAGGTAAAAAACTCCTACAGTAATCTCATACTAACATAGACATTCATCTAATACCTCTCTCTCTTATAACTTACACTTCTTCTCCCTAGGATCTGTTCTCGTAAGCTGGGTTTACACACTGCAACATCGCAAACGACATCGCTGTAACGTCACCGGTTTTGTGACGCAATAGCGATGTTGTTTGCGTTGTTGCAGTGTGTGAATCCTATCAGCGACCTGGCCCCTGCGTGAAGTTGCTGGAAGTTGCTGATCACTACAAGTCGTTCAGGACCATTCCTAGGTCCTTTGTTTCCCGCTGTGCAGCATGAAGTTTCAGTGTGTGAATCCTTTTCAGCGACTTTGTTAGCAACTTCCCTTTCAAAAGGCTGCTTATCAACGTCCCCAACAACCAGCCAGGTCGCTCTGCAGGTCCGGATCGCTGGTAAGTTGTTGGCCAGGTTTGCCGGGTTGAACGCTCACCAGAGACTTAGCAGCGACTTATGGAGATCGCTATTGCGTCACCAAACCGGTGACGTTACAGCGATGTCCTTTGCGATGTTGCAGCGTGTAAACCCAGCTTAAGACTTCTAGTACAAGAACCAATAAACTAAAGTGGTGTTCCCTTCTAGATATCCTCTCCTATCAAAAAAATTCTTTTGTATGCACTGAACCTGAAATAATCACCTCATAACTACTGAGGTATGTTATACCGCTCACACAGACCATCATGTTGCCTGCTTTCTCTTCTCCCTCTTTTTCTTTTTCTTTTTCCCTTTTCTCTTCTCTTTTCTTTCTTTCTTTTCCATCTTACCTCTATATGACAAACTACCAGTATGTTTTGTATTACTGTGCTTCGCATTTTTCAGAAATTGACATGCTAATATCTCTCTATATATGCTTCTCTATATATGCTCCACTGTTTCCATGTTAACCCTGTATCATAATGTATATATTGATTGTTGTCTGTTTTTTGTATTTTTTTAGTGTATTTTGGCGTGAAGAAGGCCCGTTATTGGGCCGAAACATCCCATCTTCACTTAGTCTATCTAATAATTGAAAAAGATTTATGAATAATAAAAAGATTTTTGGCACAATAACGAATCTGTTGATACCTTCTTATAATCAAAGAGAGTGCAGTGATCCCTATATATTGATTACTCGGACCTCGGTCCTCTCACTAGCACCTCAATCTTCCTTTGAACAGGGCAGAGTGCACACCAATTTCTTTATACTTTTGCACTAGTGTGACTATAGCAAAGTCCAATAGCCACGTATAGGATGCCACTAGGTACACTGAGTGTTTGCTAGTATAATGACTTAGTTATCATGAGTTGGAGTGTGCAATGCAGGCAGACGCGCTCTGCAAATGTCTTTGCACTAGTGTGACTATAGCAAAGTCCAATAGCCACGTATAGGATGCCACTAGGTACACTGAGTGTTTGCTAGTATAATGGCTTAGTTATCATGAGTTGGAGTGTGCAATGCAGGTAGAGGTGCTGCAAATGTCTTTGCACTAGTGTGACTATAGCAAAGTCCAATAGCCACGTATAGGATGCCACTAGGTACACTGAGTGTTTGCTAGTATAATGGCTTAGTTATAATGAGTTGGAGTGTGCAATGCAGGCAGACGCGCTCTGCAAATGTCTTTGCACTAGTGTGACTATAGCAAAGTCCAATAGCCACGTATAGGATGCCACTAGGTACACTGAGTGTTTGCTAGTATAATGGCTTAGTTATCATGAGTTGGAGTGTGCAATGCAGGCAGACGCGCTCTGCAAATGTCTTTGCACTAGTGTGACTATAGCAAAGTCCAATAGCCACGTATAGGATGCCACTAGGTACACTGAGTGTTTGCTAGTATAATGGCTTAGTTATAATGAGTTGGAGTGTGCAATGCAGGCAGACGCGCTCTGCAAATGTCTTTGCACTAGTGTGACTATAGCAAAGTCCAATAGCCACGTATAGGATGCCACTAGGTACACTGAGTGTTTGCTAGTATAATGGCTTAGTTATAATGAGTTGGAGTGTGCAATGCAGGCAGACGCGCTCTGCAAATGTCTTTGCACTAGTGTGACTATAGCAAAGTCCAATAGCCACGTATAGGATGCCACTAGGTACACTGAGTGTTTGCTAGTATAATGGCTTAGTTATCATGAGTTGGAGTGTGCAATGCAGGTAGAGGTGCTGCAAATGTCTTTGCACTAGTGTGACTATAGCAAAGTCCAATAGCCACGTATAGGATGCCACTAGGTACACTGAGTGTTTGCTAGTATAATGGCTTAGTTATAATGAGTTGGAGTGTGCAATGCAGGTAGAGGTGCTGCAAATGTCTTTGCACTAGTGTGACTATAGCAAAGTCCAATAGCCACGTATAGGATGCCACTAGGTACACTGAGTGTTTGCTAGTATAATGGCTTAGTTATCATGAGTTGGAGTGTGCAATGCAGGCAGACGCGCTCGGCAAATGTCTTTGCACTAGTGTGACTATAGCAAAGTCCAATAGCCACGTATAGGATGCCACTAGGTACACTGAGTGTTTGCTAGTATAATGGCTTAGTTCTAATGAGTTGGAGTGTGCAATGCAGGCAGACGCGCTCTGCAAATGTCTTTGCACTAGTGTGACTATAGCAAAGTCCAATAGCCACGTATAGGATGCCACTAGGTACACTGAGTGTTTGCTAGTATAATGGCTTAGTTATCATGAGTTGGAGTGTGCAATGCAGGTAGAGGTGCTGCAAATGTCTTTGCACTAGTGTGACTATAGCAAAGTCCAATAGCCACATATAGGATGCCACTAGGTACACTGAGTGTTTGCTAGTATAATGGCTTAGTTATAATGAGTTGGAGTGTGCAATGCAGGCAGACGCGCTCTGCAAATGTCTTTGCACTAGTGTGACTATAGCAAAGTCCAATAGCCACGTATAGGATGCCACTAGGTACACTGAGTGTTTGCTAGTATAATGGCTTAGTTATAATGAGTTGGAGTGTGCAATGCAGGTAGAGGTGCTGCAAATGTCTTTGCACTAGTGTGACTATAGCAAAGTCCAATAGCCACGTATAGGATGCCACTAGGTACACTGAGTGTTTGCTAGTATAATGGCTTAGTTATCATGAGTTGGAGTGTGCAATGCAGGCAGACGCGCTCTGCAAATGTCTTTGCACTAGTGTGACTATAGCAAAGTCCAATAGACACGTATAGGATGCCACTAGGTACACTGAGTGTTTGCTAGTATAATGGCTTAGTTATCATGAGTTGGAGTGTGCAATGCAGGTAGAGGTGCTGCAAATGTCTTTGCACTAGTGTGACTATAGCAAAGTCCAATAGCCACGTATAGGATGCCACTAGGTACACTGAGTGTTTGCTAGTATAATGGCTTAGTTATAATGAGTTGGAGTGTGCAATGCAGGTAGAGGTGCTGCAAATGTCTTTGCACTAGTGTGACTATAGCAAAGTCCAATAGCCACGTATAGGATGCCACTAGGTACACTGAGTGTTTGCTAGTAAAATGGCTTAGTTATCATGAGTTGGAGTGTGCAATGCAGGCAGACGCGCTTTGCAAATGTCTTTGCACTAGTGTGACTATAGCAAAGTCCAATAGCCACGTATAGGATGCCACTAGGTACACTGAGTGTTTGCTAGTATAATGGCTTAGTTCTAATGAGTTGGAGTGTGCAATGCAGGCAGACGCGCTCTGCAAATGTCTTTGCACTAGTGTGACTATAGCAAAGTCCAATAGCCACGTATAGGATGCCACTAGGTACACTGAGTGTTTGCTAGTATAATGGCTTAGTTCTAATGAGTTGGAGTGTGCAATGCAGGCAGACGCACTCTGCAAATGTCTTTGCACTAGTGTGACTATAGCAAAGTCCAATAGCCACGTATAGGATGCCACTAGGTACACTGAGTGTTTGCTAGTATAATGGCTTAGTTATCATGAGTTGGAGTGTGCAATGCAGGTAGAGGTGCTGCAAATGTCTTTGCACTAGTGTGACTATAGCAAAGTCCAATAGCCACGTATAGGATGCCATTAGGTACACTGAGTGTTTGCTAGTATAATGGCTTAGTTATCATGAGTTGGAGTGTGCAATGCAGGTAGAGGTGCTGCAAATGTCTTTGCACTAGTGTGACTATAGCAAAGTCCAATAGCCACGTATAGGATGCCACTAGGTACACTGAGTGTTTGCTAGTATAATGGCTTAGTTATCATGAGTTGGAGTGTGCAATGCAGGTAGAGGTGCTGCAAATGTCTTTGCACTAGTGTGACTATAGCAAAGTCCAATAGCCACGTATAGGATGCCACTAGGTACACTGAGTGTTTGCTAGTATAATGGCTTAGTTATAATGAGTTGGAGTGTGCAATGCAGGTAGAGGTGCTGCAAATGTCTTTGCACTAGTGTGACTATAGCAAAGTCCAATAGCCACGTATAGGATGCCACTAGGTACACTGAGTGTTTGCTAGTATAATGGCTTAGTTATCATGAGTTGGAGTGTGCAATGCAGGCAGACGCGCTCTGCAAATGTCTTTGCACTAGTGTGACTATAGCAAAGTCCAATAGCCACGTATAGGATGCCACTAGGTACACTGAGTGTTTGCTAGTATAATGGCTTAGTTCTAATGAGTTGGAGTGTGCAATGCAGGCAGACGCGCTCTGCAAATGTCTTTGCACTAGTGTGACTATAGCAAAGTCCAATAGCCACGTATAGGATGCCACTAGGTACACTGAGTGTTTGCTAGTATAATGGCTTAGTTATCATGAGTTGGAGTGTGCAATGCAGGTAGAGGTGCTGCAAATGTCTTTGCACTAGTGTGACTATAGCAAAGTCCAATAGCCACATATAGGATGCCACTAGGTACACTGAGTGTTTGCTAGTATAATGGCTTAGTTATAATGAGTTGGAGTGTGCAATGCAGGCAGACGCGCTCTGCAAATGTCTTTGCACTAGTGTGACTATAGCAAAGTCCAATAGCCACGTATAGGATGCCACTAGGTACACTGAGTGTTTGCTAGTATAATGGCTTAGTTATAATGAGTTGGAGTGTGCAATGCAGGTAGAGGTGCTGCAAATGTCTTTGCACTAGTGTGACTATAGCAAAGTCCAATAGCCACGTATAGGATGCCACTAGGTACACTGAGTGTTTGCTAGTATAATGGCTTAGTTATCATGAGTTGGAGTGTGCAATGCAGGCAGACGCGCTCTGCAAATGTCTTTGCACTAGTGTGACTATAGCAAAGTCCAATAGACACGTATAGGATGCCACTAGGTACACTGAGTGTTTGCTAGTATAATGGCTTAGTTATCATGAGTTGGAGTGTGCAATGCAGGTAGAGGTGCTGCAAATGTCTTTGCACTAGTGTGACTATAGCAAAGTCCAATAGCCACGTATAGGATGCCACTAGGTACACTGAGTGTTTGCTAGTATAATGGCTTAGTTATAATGAGTTGGAGTGTGCAATGCAGGTAGAGGTGCTGCAAATGTCTTTGCACTAGTGTGACTATAGCAAAGTCCAATAGCCACGTATAGGATGCCACTAGGTACACTGAGTGTTTGCTAGTAAAATGGCTTAGTTATCATGAGTTGGAGTGTGCAATGCAGGCAGACGCGCTTTGCAAATGTCTTTGCACTAGTGTGACTATAGCAAAGTCCAATAGCCACGTATAGGATGCCACTAGGTACACTGAGTGTTTGCTAGTATAATGGCTTAGTTCTAATGAGTTGGAGTGTGCAATGCAGGCAGACGCGCTCTGCAAATGTCTTTGCACTAGTGTGACTATAGCAAAGTCCAATAGCCACGTATAGGATGCCACTAGGTACACTGAGTGTTTGCTAGTATAATGGCTTAGTTCTAATGAGTTGGAGTGTGCAATGCAGGCAGACGCACTCTGCAAATGTCTTTGCACTAGTGTGACTATAGCAAAGTCCAATAGCCACGTATAGGATGCCACTAGGTACACTGAGTGTTTGCTAGTATAATGGCTTAGTTATCATGAGTTGGAGTGTGCAATGCAGGTAGAGGTGCTGCAAATGTCTTTGCACTAGTGTGACTATAGCAAAGTCCAATAGCCACGTATAGGATGCCATTAGGTACACTGAGTGTTTGCTAGTATAATGGCTTAGTTATCATGAGTTGGAGTGTGCAATGCAGGTAGAGGTGCTGCAAATGTCTTTGCACTAGTGTGACTATAGCAAAGTCCAATAGCCACGTATAGGATGCCACTAGGTACACTGAGTGTTTGCTAGTATAATGGCTTAGTTATCATGAGTTGGAGTGTGCAATGCAGGTAGAGGTGCTGCAAATGTCTTTGCACTAGTGTGACTATAGCAAAGTCCAATAGCCACGTATAGGATGCCACTAGGTACACTGAGTGTTTGCTAGTATAATGGCTTAGTTATAATGAGTTGGAGTGTGCAATGCAGGTAGAGGTGCTGCAAATGTCTTTGCACTAGAGTGACTATAGCAAAGTCCAATAGCCACGTATAGGATGCCACTAGGTACACTGAGTGTTTGCTAGTATAATGGCTTAGTTCTAATGAGTTGGAGTGTGCAATGCAGGCAGACGCGCTCTGCAAATGTCTTTGCACTAGTGTGACTATAGCAAAGTCCAATAGCCACGTATAGGATGCCACTAGGTACACTGAGTGTTTGCTAGTATAATGGCTTAGTTCTAATGAGTTGGAGTGTGCAATGCAGGCAGACGCGCTCTGCAAATGTCTTTGCACTAGTGTGACTATAGCAAAGTCCAATAGCCACGTATAGGATGCCACTAGGTACACTGAGTGTTTGCTAGTATAATGGCTTAGTTATCATGAGTTGGAGTGTGCAATGCAGGTAGAGGTGCTGCA
This sequence comes from Anomaloglossus baeobatrachus, assembly GCF_048569485.1. NCBI lineage: Eukaryota > Metazoa > Chordata > Amphibia > Anura > Aromobatidae > Anomaloglossus > Anomaloglossus baeobatrachus. The sequence continues at coordinate 504,119,252 of NC_134354.1, forward strand.
AATGTCTTTGCACTAGTGTGACTATAGCAAAGTCCAATAGCCACATATAGGATGCCACTAGGTACACTGAGTGTTTGCTAGTATAATGGCTTAGTTATCATGAGTTGGAGTGTGCAATGCAGGCAGACGCGCTCTGCAAATGTCTTTGCACTAGTGTGACTATAGCAAAGTCCAATAGCCACGTATAGGATGCCACTAGGTACACTGAGTGTTTGCTAGTATAATGGCTTAGTTATAATGAGTTGGAGTGTGCAATGCAGGCAGACGCGCTCTGCAAATGTCTTTGCACTAGTGTGACTATAGCAAAGTCCAATAGCCACGTATAGGATGCCACTAGGTACACTGAGTGTTTGCTAGTATAATGGCTTAGTTATAATGAGTTGGAGTGTGCAATGCAGGCAGACGCGCTCTGCAAATGTCTTTGCACTAGTGTGACTATAGCAAAGTCCAATAGCCACGTATAGGATGCCACTAGGTACACTGAGTGTTTGCTAGTATAATGGCTTAGTTATCATGAGTTGGAGTGTGCAATGCAGGTAGACGCGCTCTGCAAATGTCTTTGCACTAGTGTGACTATAGCAAAGTCCAATAGCCACGTATAGGATGCCACTAGGTACACTGAGTGTTTGCTAGTATAATGGCTTAGTTATAATGAGTTGGAGTGTGCAATGCAGGTAGAGGTGCTGCAAATGTCTTTGCACTAGTGTGACTATAGCAAAGTCCAATAGCCACGTATAGGATGCCACTAGGTACACTGAGTGTTTGCTAGTATAATGGCTTAGTTATCATGAGTTGGAGTGTGCAATGCAGGTAGAGGTGCTGCAAATGTCTTTGCACTAGTGTGACTATAGCAAAGTCCAATAGCCACGTATAGGATGCCACTAGGTACACTGAGTGTTTGCTAGTATAATGGCTTAGTTATAATGAGTTGGAGTGTGCAATGCAGGTAGAGGTGCTGCAAATGTCTTTGCACTAGAGTGACTATAGCAAAGTCCAATAGCCACGTATAGGATGCCACTAGGTACACTGAGTGTTTGCTAGTATAATGGCTTAGTTATCATGAGTTGGAGTGTGCAATGCAGGCAGACGCGCTCTGCAAATGTCTTTGCACTAGTGTGACTATAGCAAAGTCCAATAGCCACGTATAGGATGCCACTAGGTACACTGAGTGTTTGCTAGTATAATGGCTTAGTTCTAATGAGTTGGAGTGTGCAATGCAGGCAGACGCGCTCTGCAAATGTCTTTGCACTAGTGTGACTATAGCAAAGTCCAATAGCCACGTATAGGATGCCACTAGGTACACTGAGTGTTTGCTAGTATAATGGCTTAGTTATCATGAGTTGGAGTGTGCAATGCAGGTAGAGGTGCTGCAAATGTCTTTGCACTAGTGTGACTATAGCAAAGTCCAATAGCCACATATAGGATGCCACTAGGTACACTGAGTGTTTGCTAGTATAATGGCTTAGTTATAATGAGTTGGAGTGTGCAATGCAGGCAGACGCGCTCTGCAAATGTCTTTGCACTAGTGTGACTATAGCAAAGTCCAATAGCCACGTATAGGATGCCACTAGGTACACTGAGTGTTTGCTAGTATAATGGCTTAGTTATAATGAGTTGGAGTGTGCAATGCAGGTAGAGGTGCTGCAAATGTCTTTGCACTAGTGTGACTATAGCAAAGTCCAATAGCCACGTATAGGATGCCACTAGGTACACTGAGTGTTTGCTAGTATAATGGCTTAGTTATCATGAGTTGGAGTGTGCAATGCAGGCAGACGCGCTCTGCAAATGTCTTTGCACTAGTGTGACTATAGCAAAGTCCAATAGACACGTATAGGATGCCACTAGGTACAGTGAGTGTTTGCTAGTATAATGGCTTAGTTATCATGAGTTGGAGTGTGCAATGCAGGTAGAGGTGCTGCAAATGTCTTTGCACTAGTGTGACTATAGCAAAGTCCAATAGCCACGTATAGGATGCCACTAGGTACACTGAGTGTTTGCTAGTATAATGGCTTAGTTATAATGAGTTGGAGTGTGCAATGCAGGTAGAGGTGCTGCAAATGTCTTTGCACTAGTGTGACTATAGCAAAGTCCAATAGCCACGTATAGGATGCCACTAGGTACACTGAGTGTTTGCTAGTATAATGGCTTAGTTATCATGAGTTGGAGTGTGCAATGCAGGCAGACGCGCTTTGCAAATGTCTTTGCACTAGTGTGACTATAGCAAAGTCCAATAGCCACGTATAGGATGCCACTAGGTACACTGAGTGTTTGCTAGTATAATGGCTTAGTTCTAATGAGTTAGAGTGTGCAATGCAGGCAGACGTGCTCTGCAAATGTCTTTGCACTAGTGTGACTATAGCAAAGTCCAATAGCCACGTATAGGATGCCACTAGGTACACTGAGTGTTTGCTAGTATAATGGCTTAGTTCTAATGAGTTGGAGTGTGCAATGCAGGCAGACGCACTCTGCAAATGTCTTTGCACTAGTGTGACTATAGCAAAGTCCAATAGCCACGTATAGGATGCCACTAGGTACACTGAGTGTTTGCTAGTATAATGGCTTAGTTATCATGAGTTGGAGTGTGCAATGCAGGCAGACGCGCTCTGCAAATGTCTTTGCACTAGTGTGACTATAGCAAAGTCCAATAGCCACGTATAGGATGCCACTAGGTACACTGAGTGTTTGCTAGTATAATGGCTTAGTTCTAATGAGTTGGAGTGTGCAATGCAGGCAGACGCACTCTGCAAATGTCTTTGCACTAGTGTGACTATAGCAAAGTCCAATAGCCACGTATAGGATGCCACTAGGTACACTGAGTGTTTGCTAGTATAATGGCTTAGTTATCATGAGTTGGAGTGTGCAATGCAGGTAGAGGTGCTGCAAATGTCTTTGCACTAGTGTGACTATAGCAAAGTCCAATAGCCACGTATAGGATGCCACTAGGTACACTGAGTGTTTGCTAGTATAATGGCTTAGTTATAATGAGTTGGAGTGTGCAATGCAGGTAGAGGTGCTGCAAATGTCTTTGCACTAGAGTGACTATAGCAAAGTCCAATAGCCATGTATAGGATGCCACTAGGTACACTGAGTGTTTGCTAGTATAATGGCTTAGTTATCATGAGTTGGAGTGTGCAATGCAGGTAGAGGTGCTGCAAATGTCTTTGCACTAGTGTGACTATAGCAAAGTCCAATAGCCACATATAGGATGCCACTAGGTACACTGAGTGTTTGCTAGTATAATGGCTTAGTTATCATGAGTTGGAGTGTGCAATGCAGCAATGCAGGCAGACGCGCTCTGCAAATGTCTTTGCACTAGTGTGACTATAGCAAAGTCCAATAGCCACGTATAGGATGCCACTAGGTACACTGAGTGTTTGCTAGTATAATGGCTTAGTTATAATGAGTTGGAGTGTGCAATGCAGGCAGACGCGCTCTGCAAATGTCTTTGCACTAGTGTGACTATAGCAAAGTCCAATAGCCACGTATAGGATGCCACTAGGTACACTGAGTGTTTGCTAGTATAATGGCTTAGTTATAATGAGTTGGAGTGTGCAATGCAGGCAGACGCGCTCTGCAAATGTCTTTGCACTAGTGTGACTATAGCAAAGTCCAATAGCCACGTATAGGATGCCACTAGGTACACTGAGTGTTTGCTAGTATAATGGCTTAGTTATCATGAGTTGGAGTGTGCAATGCAGGTAGAGGTGCTGCAAATGTCTTTGCACTAGTGTGACTATAGCAAAGTCCAATAGCCACGTATAGGATGCCACTAGGTACACTGAGTGTTTGCTAGTATAATGGCTTAGTTATAATGAGTTGGAGTGTGCAATGCAGGTAGAGGTGCTGCAAATGTCTTTGCACTAGTGTGACTATAGCAAAGTCCAATAGCCACGTATAGGATGCCACTAGGTACACTGAGTGTTTGCTAGTATAATGGCTTAGTTATCATGAGTTGGAGTGTGCAATGCAGGTAGAGGTGCTGCAAATGTCTTTGCACTAGTGTGACTATAGCAAAGTCCAATAGCCACGTATAGGATGCCACTAGGTACACTGAGTGTTTGCTAGTATAATGGCTTAGTTATAATGAGTTGGAGTGTGCAATGCAGGTAGAGGTGCTGCAAATGTCTTTGCACTAGAGTGACTATAGCAAAGTCCAATAGCCACGTATAGGATGCCACTAGGTACACTGAGTGTTTGCTAGTATAATGGCTTAGTTATCATGAGTTGGAGTGTGCAATGCAGGCAGACGCGCTCTGCAAATGTCTTTGCACTAGTGTGACTATAGCAAAGTCCAATAGCCACGTATAGGATGCCACTAGGTACACTGAGTGTTTGCTAGTATAATGGCTTAGTTCTAATGAGTTGGAGTGTGCAATGCAGGCAGACGCGCTCTGCAAATGTCTTTGCACTAGTGTGACTATAGCAAAGTCCAATAGCCACGTATAGGATGCCACTAGGTACACTGAGTGTTTGCTAGTATAATGGCTTAGTTATCATGAGTTGGAGTGTGCAATGCAGGTAGAGGTGCTGCAAATGTCTTTGCACTAGTGTGACTATAGCAAAGTCCAATAGCCACATATAGGATGCCACTAGGTACACTGAGTGTTTGCTAGTATAATGGCTTAGTTATAATGAGTTGGAGTGTGCAATGCAGGCAGACGCGCTCTGCAAATGTCTTTGCACTAGTGTGACTATAGCAAAGTCCAATAGCCACGTATAGGATGCCACTAGGTACACTGAGTGTTTGCTAGTATAATGGCTTAGTTATAATGAGTTGGAGTGTGCAATGCAGGTAGAGGTGCTGCAAATGTCTTTGCACTAGTGTGACTATAGCAAAGTCCAATAGCCACGTATAGGATGCCACTAGGTACACTGAGTGTTTGCTAGTATAATGGCTTAGTTATCATGAGTTGGAGTGTGCAATGCAGGCAGACGCGCTCTGCAAATGTCTTTGCACTAGTGTGACTATAGCAAAGTCCAATAGACACGTATAGGATGCCACTAGGTACAGTGAGTGTTTGCTAGTATAATGGCTTAGTTATCATGAGTTGGAGTGTGCAATGCAGGCAGACGCGCTCTGCAAATGTCTTTGCACTAGTGTGACTATAGCAAAGTCCAATAGCCACGTATAGGATGCCACTAGGTACACTGAGTGTTTGCTAGTATAATGGCTTAGTTCTAATGAGTTGGAGTGTGCAATGCAGGCAGACGTGCTCTGCAAATGTCTTTGCACTAGTGTGACTATAGCAAAGTCCAATAGCCACGTATAGGATGCCACTAGGTACACTGAGTGTTTGCTAGTATAATGGCTTAGTTCTAATGAGTTGGAGTGTGCAATGCAGGCAGACGCACTCTGCAAATGTCTTTGCACTAGTGTGACTATAGCAAAGTCCAATAGCCACGTATAGGATGCCACTAGGTACACTGAGTGTTTGCTAGTATAATGGCTTAGTTATCATGAGTTGGAGTGTGCAATGCAGGCAGACGCGCTCTGCAAATGTCTTTGCACTAGTGTGACTATAGCAAAGTCCAATAGCCACGTATAGGATGCCATTAGGTACACTGAGTGTTTGCTAGTATAATGGCTTAGTTATCATGAGTTGGAGTGTGCAATGCAGGTAGAGGTGCTGCAAATGTCTTTGCACTAGTGTGACTATAGCAAAGTCCAATAGCCACGTATAGGATGCCACTAGGTACACTGAGTGTTTGCTAGTATAATGGCTTAGTTATAATGAGTTGGAGTGTGCAATGCAGGTAGAGGTGCTGCAAATGTCTTTGCACTAGAGTGACTATAGCAAAGTCCAATAGCCACGTATAGGATGCCACTAGGTACACTGAGTGTTTGCTAGTATAATGGCTTAGTTATCATGAGTTGGAGTGTGCAATGCAGGCAGACGCGCTCTGCAAATGTCTTTGCACTAGTGTGACTATAGCAAAGTCCAATAGCCACGTATAGGATGCCACTAGGTACACTGAGTGTTTGCTAGTATAATGGCTTCGTTCTAATGAGTTGGAGTGTGCAATGCAGGCAGACGCGCTCTGCAAATGTCTTTGCACTAGTGTGACTATAGCAAAGTCCAATAGCCACGTATAGGATGCCACTAGGTACACTAAGTGTTTGCTAGTATAATGGCTTAGTTCTAATGAGTTGGAGTGTGCAATGCAGGCAGACGCGCTCTGCAAATGTCTTTGCACTAGTGTGACTATAGCAAAGTCCAATAGCCACGTATAGGATGCCACTAGGTACACTGAGTGTTTGCTAGTATAATGGCTTAGTTATCATGAGTTGGAGTGTGCAATGCAGGTAGAGGTGCTGCAAATGTCTTTGCACTAGTGTGACTATAGCAAAGTCCAATAGCCACGTATAGGATGCCACTAGGTACACTGAGTGTTTGCTAGTATAATGGCTTAGTTATAATGAGTTGGAGTGTGCAATGCAGGCAGACGCGCTCTGCAAATGACTTTGCACTAGTGTGACTATAGCAAAGTCCAAGAGCCACGTATAGGATGCCACTAGGTACACTGAGTGTTTGCTAGTATAATGGCTTAGTTATAATGAGTTGGAGTGTGCAATGCAGGTAGAGGTGCTGCAAATGTCTTTGCACTAGTGTGACTATAGCAAAATCCAATAGCCACATATAGGATGCCACTAGGTACACTGAGTGTTTGCTAGTATAATGGCTTAGTTATCATGAGTTGGAGTGTGCAATGCAGGCAGACGCGCTCTGCAAATGTCTTTGCACTAGTGTGACTATAGCAAAGTCCAATAGCCACGTATAGGATGCCACTAGGTACACTGAGTGTTTGCTAGTATAATGGCTTAGTTATAATGAGTTGGAGTGTGCAATGCAGGTAGAGGTGCTGCAAATGTCTTTGCACTAGTGTGACTATAGCAAAGTCCAATAGCCACGTATAGGATGCCACTAGGTACACTGAGTGTTTGCTAGTATAATGGCTTAGTTATAATGAGTTGGAGTGTGCAATGCAGGTAGAGGTGCTGCAAATGTCTTTGCACTAGTGTGACTATAGCAAAGTCCAATAGCCACGTATAGGATGCCACTAGGTACACTGAGTGTTTGCTAGTATAATGGCTTAGTTATCATGAGTTGGAGTGTGCAATGCAGGCAGACGCGCTTTGCAAATGTCTTTGCACTAGTGTGACTATAGCAAAGTCCAATAGCCACGTATAGGATGCCACTAGGTACACTGAGTGTTTGCTAGTATAATGGCTTAGTTCTAATGAGTTGGAGTGTGCAATGCAGGCAGACGCGCTCTGCAAATGTCTTTGCACTAGTGTGACTATAGCAAAGTCCAATAGCCACGTATAGGATGCCACTAGGTACACTGAGTGTTTGCTAGTATAATGGCTTAGTTCTAATGAGTTGGAGTGTGCAATGCAGGCAGACGCACTCTGCAAATGTCTTTGCACTAGTGTTACTATAGCAAAGTCCAATAGCCACGTATAGGATGCCACTAGGTACACTGAGTGTTTGCTAGTATAATGGCTTAGTTATCATGAGTTGCAGTGTGCAATGCAGGCAGACGCGCTCTGCAAATGTCTTTGCACTAGTGTGACTATAGCAAAGTCCAATAGCCACGTATAGGATGCCATTAGGTACACTGAGTGTTTGCTAGTATAATGGCTTAGTTATCATGAGTTGGAGTGTGCAATGCAGGTAGAGGTGCTGCAAATGTCTTTGCACTAGTGTGACTATAGCAAAGTCCAATAGCCACGTATAGGATGCCACTAGGTACACTGAGTGTTTGCTAGTATAATGGCTTAGTTATCATGAGTTGGAGTGTGCAATGCAGGTAGAGGTGCTGCAAATGTCTTTGCACTAGTGTGACTATAGCAAAGTCCAATAGCCACGTATAGGATGCCACTAGGTACACTGAGTGTTTGCTAGTATAATGGCTTAGTTATAATGAGTTGGAGTGTGCAATGCAGGTAGAGGTGCTGCAAATGTCTTTGCACTAGAGTGACTATAGCAAAGTCCAATAGCCACGTATAGGATGCCACTAGGTACACTGAGTGTTTGCTAGTATAATGGCTTAGTTATCATGAGTTGGAGTGTGCAATGCAGGCAGACGCGCTCTGCAAATGTCTTTGCACTAGTGTGACTATAGCAAAGTCCAATAGCCACGTATAGGATGCCACTAGGTACACTGAGTGTTTGCTAGTATAATGGCTTCGTTCTAATGAGTTGGAGTGTGCAATGCAGGCAGACGCGCTCTGCAAATGTCTTTGCACTAGTGTGACTATAGCAAAGTCCAATAGCCACGTATAGGATGCCACTAGGTACACTAAGTGTTTGCTAGTGTAATGGCTTAGTTCTAATGAGTTGGAGTGTGCAATGCAGGCAGACGCGCTCTGCAAATGTCTTTGCACTAGTGTGACTATAGCAAAGTCCAATAGCCACGTATAGGATGCCACTAGGTACACTGAGTGTTTGCTAGTATAATGGCTTAGTTATCATGAGTTGGAGTGTGCAATGCAGGTAGAGGTGCTGCAAATGTCTTTGCACTAGTGTGACTATAGCAAAGTCCAATAGCCACGTATAGGATGCCACTAGGTACACTGAGTGTTTGCTAGTATAATGGCTTAGTTATAATGAGTTGGAGTGTGCAATGCAGGCAGACGCGCTCTGCAAATGACTTTGCACTAGTGTGACTATAGCAAAGTCCAAGAGCCACGTATAGGATGCCACTAGGTACACTGAGTGTTTGCTAGTATAATGGCTTAGTTATAATGAGTTGGAGTGTGCAATGCAGGTAGAGGTGCTGCAAATGTCTTTGCACTAGTGTGACTATAGCAAAATCCAATAGCCACATATAGGATGCCACTAGGTACACTGAGTGTTTGCTAGTATAATGGCTTAGTTATCATGAATTGGAGTGTGCAATGCAGGCAGACGCGCTCTGCAAATGTCTTTGCACTAGTGTGACTATAGCAAAGTCCAATAGCCACAGATAGGATGCCACTAGGTACACTGAGTGTTTGCTAGTATAATGGCTTAGTTATAATGAGTTGGAGTGTGCAATGCAGGCAGACGCGCTCTGCAAATGTCTTTGCACTAGTGTGACTATAGCAAAGTCCAATAGCCACGTATAGGATGCCACTAGGTACACTGAGTGTTTGCTAGTATAATGGCTTAGTTATAATGAGTTGGAGTGTGCAATGCAGGCAGACGCGCTCTGCAAATGTCTTTGCACTAGTGTGACTATAGCAAAGTCCAATAGCCACGTATAGGATGCCACTAGGTACACTGAGTGTTTGCTAGTATAATGGCTTAGTTATCATGATTTGGAGTGTGCAATGCAGGTAGAGGTGCTGCAAATGTCTTTGCACTAGTGTGACTATAGCAAAGTCCAATAGCCACGTATAGGATGCCACTAGGTACACTGAGTGTTTGCTAGTATAATGGCTTAGTTATCATGAGTTGGAGTGTGCAATGCAGGTAGAGGTGCTGCAAATGTCTTTGCACTAGTGTGACTATAGCAAAGTCCAATAGCCACGTATAGGATGTCACTAGGTACACTGAGTGTTTGCTAGTATAATGGCTTAGTTATAATGAGTTGGAGTGTGCAATGCAGGCAGACGCGCTCTGCAAATGTCTTTGCACTAGTGTGACTATAGCAAAGTCCAATAGCCACGTATAGGATGCCACTAGGTACACTGAGTGTTTGCTAGTATAATGGCTTAGTTATAATGAGTTGGAGTGTGCAATGCAGGTAGAGGTGCTGCAAATGTCTTTGCACTAGTGTGACTATAGCAAAGTCCAATAGCCACGTATACGATGCCACTAGGTACACTGAGTGTTTGCTAGTATAATGGCTTAGTTATCATGAGTTGGAGTGTGCAGAGGACAGGAGGGTACAGTGCCAGGATTTTGGGGCTCTGGGTAGAGGAATGGAAGCCTGCCTTTCTATCCCTCCTAATGGTGAAATGCAGGGAGGAAATCCCTGACCTTGGCTACACAGACGCTGGCGCTGTTTTCAGGACCTGTCACCTTAACTCTGACCCTGCCGGTTTGAGCCCTTAAAAGGACTGCTAGAAAGTGCTATCCCTATGCTGTCCAGCGCTGTGTATGGAGCGCATACAGCTGTATCAGCGATAGGACTCAAGACGGAGCTGCGACAGTGATGTCTGACACCAAAGACGCAGAAGAGATAATGGCGTCCTGGAGGAAAATGTCCGTTTTTATAATGCAGGGACATGTGACATGGACATCCTATCACACATGCCGTTGCTTCTCTGGCTAAAAGTCCACTTAGCTGTGTTTGTGTCTGGGATTGGCTGACATGCTGGCCCGCCCCACAAGACGCGCGCGCTTAGGGAAGGAAGACAAGAAAAAAAAAAAAAAAATGGCGATCGCCATTATAGAAACAGCAGTGATCTGAAGGCGCTGTTCACGCACACTATACACTGAAATGTCATAATAGTGTGATTCACAGAGTGACTTACACTATTACAGCAGAAACCAAGCTAGGATTTAGCTGTTTTTTTGCTGCTAGAACCGTTCTCGAACGTTTCTAGAACTATCGAGCTTTTGCAAAAAGCTCGAGTTTAGTTCGATCTAGAACATGCCCCAAAATCACTCGAGCCTAGAACTGGAGAACCACGAAACACGAACCGCGCTCAACTCTACACATCAGGCTGTGCACCGCATACACACACACACACACATCAGGCTGTGCACCGCACACACACACACACATCAGGCTGTGCATTGCATACACACACACATCGGGCTGTGCACCGCATACACACACACACACACACACACACATTGGGCTGTGCACCGCATACACACACACACACACACATCGGGCTGTGCACCGCATACACACACACACACACATCGGGCTGTGCACCGCATACACACACACACATTGGGCTGTGCACCGCATATACACACACACACACACACACATACATCGGGCTGTGCACCGACCCCCCCCATAGGGAGTACATACTCACCTGTCCTTGGTCCCCGGCGCTCCTGCACGTTCGCACGCTGACTGTGCTCTGGCCATATCAGCACAGTAGTGACGTCACCGCTGTGCTGAAGAGAGCACAGACAGCGGGGCAGTGATGAGAAGCAGCGCTGCTCTCCCTCTCATCAGCGCTTTCAAATATACCGGCATCTGTGATCTGTGATGCCGGTACATTTGAATGTGCGATCCTGAGCAGGGGGTCCGGTGCTGGCACTGACACCCCGGCAGCCGCCGCTAGGC